>NC_079372.1:27478736-28078736 GCF_021018895.1 Seriola aureovittata
CTTGCCTTCCCTCTGAGACCTGCACTAGTTTCCAGGCAAATGACACAATTTGATATGCCGTTGGGGTGATTCATGTGGATAATGTTTCCATGTGATCATCACTGCAGAAAAGAGACTATTTCTTGTTATGATTTTTTATTTTTTTTTACTCATTAAGTCTGACAATAACTAGAATATTGGGAGAGTTTATTGCAAGCAGGCTAAAACTCATTATTTCTGCTAGACATCCCAAGTACAAAAGAAATTATGTTATGGTATTTTGTCCAGGTCCCTACAGATATAATGATTTACAGAGGAAATTTTTTTTTTTTTTGGGGGGGGGGGCTTTATAGCTTTGGTTGTGGATTTAGAGGATAAGAATGCAAGGCAAGCTTACAGTTAATACAGTAGCACCGTGGGCCTGGTATTGATTACACGGAGGTGGTATGGTATGTTTCTATGGTTTATGGCAAAATGCACTGCACCTCATGTGCTTTGTATTATTGTAATGATAGACAACCCCACCATAGTTTATATCTTTGTAATTTATATCATGTGCAGTTTTGTCAAGTGCACGTCATCTCTTTTTTTTTCCCCATACAGACTCAAGAAGATTTAAGTGAGGACATTCATCTTGTAGCTGTTGACCTACATGTATAGCATACATGTCGGCCATATGGTTAGGTGGTCTTTGAAAACAATCACAGCCGGATCAGGTTAACCTAACCTGAGATGTTTCTGGATAAGGCTGGCGTACAATATTTTGCTACTCTGACTTCAGAGGTGCAGCAGCTGAGGTTCATATGCTGCCTTCATTCAAAAGCAAAGTGTAAAGAAACACACCATGATATCATTTTTTCCTCTAGTTCACATGTTAAAGTTGAATTTAAATTGTATACACCGGAAGAGGCAAAATTCAGAGTAATAAATGACTATGACATTTCCCTTCAATATGTGAGCGCCACAAAAACAGAGAAAGCATTAATCTTAAGTTATCCGCGGTGTACCTGATTTGCTTCTTATCAAATCCTTAATGAGCTTCAATTAAGATTTATTATGCAAATTAACCCTCAGCTGCTACTGACTGCAGGAGCAGGAGCTATGACAATATTGTGCTAATGGTGTGATCTGTAACAATTACAAAGGTAAACTGCCTTCACAACGCATGGTCGGCGAGTCTCCGAGAGGTCAGTCCGCTGAATATGTACTTGGGTGTTGAGATGATTTGGAAATTTGTTTATTAAGTCTCGGTTTTTTTAACGTGCTGAGGTATATTTCACACAACAGCTCATATAACTGTGACAGCTATAAGCATTTCTACTGATTGTAGCTGATTTTTTTCACTAAAACACTAAAAATGATTACCATTTACTCATAAAATATGAAATGCATGAAAAATAATTAGCGGTGTGTGAAAACCAATAAAGAGAGGATTAAATACATTTCAATTTATAGAAAAAAAAAAGCAACAGAGGAAGATAACAAGACTCTTTTTATCAATGGACTCATGTAAAACACACCTTTCACTGAGCGCTGATGATAAACAAATCTCAATATGTAGGTGTATAGCCAGGCTCAGTTTAGTGGTCACCACGGTTACGGCAGACAGCGAGGTTATGACCAGAGGAAGTGTTGCTGGACACTTTACTCTAGCACTGTATGAAGTTGTGAACCTTTCACCTTTTGTAACTTCATTTAGCACAAGGCTGATGGCTTCCTGACAGCTTTATGGCCCACATGTTTTATGAGTCGTCATGCAGCGCAATTACATAGGAACTAATTTGATGAATCAAGTCAATGTTCCACCGGCTCCGTTGACCTTGCTGGCCCCGTGATCTTCTGTCTCTCCACCCGGGTCAAAGTGAGGCTTTCACACTTTGTACAATTCAGTCACACTCTGGTAGAGAGAGAGAGAGAGAGAGAGAGAGAGAGAGAGAGAGAGGAGAGGAAAAGATAAAAAAATGAAAAATCTTGAACATGCATCTCTTATTACAGCCAATCAAGAATGCACTGATTTGAAATGAGCAATTGTCGGTTTAATTTTAATATCTTTGGCAAACCATCAGTCCAAATGAATCAGTTAATCAGCCAGTCAAAGCAAAAAAATAATGCATTTCTAAATTCCAACATATTGCAGTGCAGAATGATTCTTGTGTTTCTCATCTTTGCTTATGTTTATAATACATGTTATATAGCTTCTGTGTCTGAAAATACACAGGCGAAAATAATCACAGTTGAAGGTATTTAATCGCCATCGCACTGCAAATAAGTCCATCTAAACACCTTTAACTCACTAAATTGAAAGTGGTGGGTTTGAGAGGCTCGGCCATAGAACCAGCACCACATTAAGGATGGTGGAAAACTTTAAATGAGGAACTATTAACCTCTTCAAGATCTTTTTCTGACATTTAATGATTTTCTAAACCATCACAACAGTCAATAATATATTATACTGGATCTATAAACCAAGATGTTAAACAAAGTACTATTCATTTTACATAATGCTTCAAACAGCTACATAAAGCTTCATTTTCAAATGAAACACACACACAATAGTTTAGCAACACTTTGAATTGGTACAATTGAATTAGAAACCAACCGGCGCTGTTGGCTGGTTGCTGGCTAATTGTTCCATGTATTGTTAATGCATGCAGCGCTGTTATCTTCAATGGAAACACTGATTTGGGGGATAGAAACTCCAGCTTTCTAATTAGCGGAGCTTTCAAATACTGAATGGCTCATTTGATAATTTTTGTGAGCAGCAAACAAGTTTTAATGTCAGAGCGAATGTAAAGTGACAAGAATAAAGAGTTTGTTTTTCCTCATGGCGGGGGGTCCAGTGGATCATGCACCCTATTAAACACATTAACATTTGGCCCCCCTGACACCTCGAGGTGCAGTTTTGTTGAGGCTAAAATATGGACTTAAATAAAGAATCATAATATAGGCTCCGAAGAGAGACATGATTGCGCGGCCATGTGTTCACAAATGATTTATCTATTTTTGATTAAATTACATTACCAGCAAATGTGGGCAAATTCTGAATGATAAAATACTCTGTACAATTTACCTTATATTTGCTCAATGTATTTAACCACTGAACTCTTTTCATAATACAGCATAGGGACATATCTAACCTAGCTAGTCTTGAATTGTAACTCATGCAAAAATAAATCAATTTGGAGAAAAAAGTTTTTTATATATATATATACACATATACATATATGTGTATAAAAAAATGTAATAAATGTTTGAAAGAAAACAAAGAAAACAAAGAGCAGGTTGATTTCTAAGCAATTGTTTAAAAAAGGTTGTACTGCATATTTCTGTGTTAGAAACTAAAACACACGGGCCTTTCTTTAATTGTCGTCTTAAAGGAAATGCCCAACATTTGCTTTGTGTTGACCTTAATCCTGTCGCTAAACTACCTCAGAGACTCTGCACCAATGCGTTGTGTTTAGAGCCTGCTCCTCAGGGCTGTGCCTGCCTGTTTGTGTCTACAGTATGTGCTGAGCTAGTCTGTTGAAACAGCTTAATTGATACTCATTAAACAGCAGTGACAGCTTAGGTGTCCGTGATGAATGTAGAATAATTCGGTTGTACTTACAACTTGATTAAGGAGAAGCACACAACATGTCAGTGTTGTAGCCTATGGCTCGGTCTGCATGCACTTACCAGCTACTTAAAATGATCAGTCTTATTGGTTGTGCTACCTGCGAGCCGCCCTTTGAGTTAATCTGTTGCAATTGTGGGTCCCTGAGATAAACAACTTCTCAAACTCTAAATGAAGGAAGTACCACAAATTCAAACGAGGATTAAAAATAGCTTACGGTTTATTTGACTTTCATTTTGATAACTTGGCGAGTGTAACACCTAGCAATAAACTTCATCTAAAATTGTGAATTATGTTGACTTTTCTTTGTGTTTATTCAGCCACAGTCTGGCATTTCCATACAATAATAAAGTCAATGGATGTCAGGCAGATGAAAAATGTGCATCTTGTATTATTTCAGTTAGAAATTAGAGGCAATTGGAATTGGTTCAAAATTGACTGTCTTTGTAATGAGCGCATGACGAATGGTATAATTTAGAGGAGAAAATGAATGCTGGGAAACCAAAAATATTATTCTGCAGTATTTTATATGCCATGATATTCCATGAAGATGAACTAATTTCACTAAATACCCCATAAAATCTACTGATAATATTTTTCTACATTGTCATAGAAACATAGTTCACACAGTGGAGATCGGGTCATGAGGGCATGTGGCAGATACTCAAGTTATCATAATGATCAGATTTGGTGTTTTTTTTTTTTTTTTTTTTTGACAGCCACAGAGAAAACATTACATTACAATCCTTATCACTTAGAGATTTCAAGGCCCGAGTAGCTTCTCGCATTGCTGACATCTGATTACACCGACGCTCCTCACTGCAACAGAAAGGGCCCTTTTCTCCATTTCGAGAATAACATGAAAGACGAGGGGGGGGATTTCCACAGAGGATGGATTTACAACTTTATCCTCACATGATTAATATTACACAGGGAGGTCCTTGTACAGGAAGCAGCATGTCTAATTATGGTCCAACTGTGTCTGACTGAGAGCAAACACGATGCCAAAGGCTGCCAGTAGGAACTGCAGCTACACATCACACACAAACGGTTCATGTGGGCGCGGGGGTGATGTCATCGTCACCCAGATTTCATGACGCTAAGACCACAACTGATTGAGCAATTGCAGGAGTCAGGCTTTCATAGCGTAGCAGGTCCAGCTGGCAGCGACCTACTAGAAACACTGTGGGCATATGGGATTTGGCTTCAATGGAACCCAGCGGGGAAGTGAACTCGCTTCTTCTTCTCGTCTTTTTCAAGGTTACACATTTCTAGCAAACACGTAATGATACCCATGACCTCACTACTGATGATAACTACAGTATGTCCACATTTGCTGTACTGTTAAGAGCAGATGCAGATTCATCACCCACCAACCCCCTCTCCCTTTACAAGAATTTCATGGATTCCATGTCCTCCCACATTTGCCTGTTCATCATATATCTCAGGCCAGACATTCAAGAGGTTGCTAGCCAGGCCAGCCATAAGTCATCCTGTCCATCAAGACGACCAGGCCGCGTTTCTCTGCTCGATTTTCAGCTGTTGCTTGTAAACCAGAACAGCATTCGTAAGATTAACTGAGTGACAGGAGGCCTCTAAAAGCAAACTATAATAGTACAATATGTTACAGTCATATTTTATGGCGTTTAGTGTGTGAGGCCAAGTATGCGTATGTGTGTAGATGGATCAGCTGAAAGGTCTAATAGTCCTGCATTGCACCTCAGGGAGCGTAGGAAAATAATGGTGTTGTGTTACCACTGTTTTTCATTAGGCTGATAATAATGACTCAGGTGTACACGTCACAGGAAACCATGGTTGGACCTGGTCATCCTCACAAGTGTACATCAGATGTGACAAGGTTATTCTTCTCATCCTTTTTTTTTCAAAGCTTGTTCTCAATACATTGAGTATTCTTTTGAAGAATATGTTTTTGTCTTGAAGTGTGTGTGTGTGTGTGTGCGTGTGTGTGTCTGCTTGCGAAAAGTCATTGATATAGAACTAACTGTCAAAATAAGTCGTGTTCAATCCAAAACCGTTTAAGTTGTCAAGGACACATTTTCCTCCCTCCCATATCCTGACAAACATTGAGTCAGCAATTGTCTGTTGTATTTTCAGCGCTGGTATCTCGTGCTCCCCCCCAGGCCATTTTAAAGTTGTAGAAAGTGGTCATTTTCTCTGTGTCAGTAGGAGGTCAGTGTTGTGGCAGTCAGCAAAGCTATTCAGTCTGGTGAAACAGAGTCTATTGGGAACCCTAAAGACATTTTGTCCGGCGTAGTCGCCTCTCGCTGTCTGTCTTCATGCCTGTCTCCCTGCACTCACTGCTGCTCGTAGAAAGTGTAGAAAAGCTTGAAACATTTGTCGGATTACTTCCAGATCTCTGAGCTTTTATTCAGACCTGACACACTTAAGACTACTCAGCTGTCAATTTTAAACTCCCCCATGAAATTGACATATAGGAGCCCTGTTGAATATTTGCATTTGCATACCCTTCCTCACTGTGTGGTCATTTATATATAACTCTTCTTCAGTCTGAATATCTACCTGTCCTTCTAGCTCTCTGTCTCACTCGCTGTGTCAGTGACTGACATGTCCTCCCTGCTCTGTATAGTGTATCCCTGGTAACTGTCGCCTGGGGCCCTCTCATCCCTAAAATGTAACAGAGGTCACACACAGATCATTGCTTTTGCCAAAGGCCCTGACTTTAACAGAGAGTGACCCACACTGGACAGTGGTGCAGTGGCTGGTCAGTGATGGATCTGGAAATAACACGAATATAAACTGCTCCATCATCACTATTACAAAGAGTCTGGTTGTTTTCATTGGAGACCTGGTTTGGATGAGAGGGATAGATGAGATTGGGGGATTAACAGTAGTTGAATCATAACCTGACCTTTTAGGTAAGAGCTGCACTCTTACTTCCTTACTTACACCCACTATAAGTGTATTACATTCAGTGATTGCGCCATGATTGTCTGGGTCACATGAACTGATAGTAAACACAATAATATGATTTGTTTTGATTATAATTTACAAATCACAGCTTTTAGGAAAGTCTAAAATCGTATGGATAAATTTTAGGGTGATTAAGAGAGTGAGTACATCATTTTGTTTGTGCCACCCAAATACTTTAACATTTAGCTTGAGGTCAAATTCAAAGAATTAAAAAATCCAACTGTATCGAGAAAACCAGACCAATGTACCATAATTTACATTTAGTGACAATAACTGCATTTAAAATTACTCTTTCATTTTTCTAATCATGGCATGCTTGTATCACATATAGTAGATAACAACATAACAGTCACCTCTATATGTAGATTACAGTTTACCAGCTCGCAGTCTGTTCTTTAGCTGCTGAGCTAATGTTAGCTAACATTATTTTAGGCTTGAATGTCGGGCGATCCTGATCAAGATTATTAGATTTTAAGTTCTTAGATGTATGATTTGGGTATCTGTTGTTCACTATCTGCTAGCATTAGCTGTCCTGTCGCCTTTCTGCGAACTAGCTGCAAAATTACATGTACAGTCAGCTAACGCCAGATTGTTTTTTGGCCGAGGGACTCAACGGTTTCTTTGTCAACAGTAAAAAGAAGATTTTTTTTTGCTAACTTTTCAAATATCAAAACGGAATAGTCAAAACAGAACAGTTGGTAGTGTTTCCCACAAACTATCTCTGGATGATCGTACAGCCACTGGTTTGCATGCACATTAACGAGAACAGTCAGTAGTCTCCTTAGCATCCTGTAGTTTGGCTAACTCACAAATAGACTTTATTACAGCTTATAAAATCTAAACATGAGAAGCTTGCTAACAGCTTTTATTCTGCCTTTGATTTTATGGGGGACAATTAGGCGCAGCAAGGTTGCAGTGACGGGACATGTTCAGTTTTAAGGGGGTCGTTGTCGAGAGGCTTCCTGTGGCTCAAAACCTGAACATTGCACCAAATAATTTCTAATCTCACTGTTGGTCTGTAACAACAGGATAATGGGGCATCTGACCTTGCAGGCCAAAACCTCATTAATCGAGCAACTGATGTAAAACAGTTGTATCAGTAATCACAATCCACTTTATGTGTCATAATATGCACTTCCTCTTGTGGAGTGTGGTTTGTCTCTTTCCTTTCAGCGCCACTGGTCTTTTCACCACCTTGAAAAGCTTCCTTTGAAGCCTCCTATAATCCCTGACCAGGAATTAGTCACTCCCCTAGTGAATTAGATGTTGATGTGGTGGATCTGATGTTGCACCCAACTTCCAGGGGGCCACCCTCACTCTCCCTGGGTTCATCTGTGGGCTTCTGGCTCACTGCATCTGACCACTCTTATTTTTCTTATCCTCATATGCCACAGTGAAGCATGGGCACCCATTGGTGCCATACAACCACTTGCAGAATTCTTCCCTTCATTCTGAGAACTGTGACTGAGGATGGCTTAGCAAGTGTCTGTATTCTGGTTCTTAAGGGCTCTTTCATATGTTCCTGTTGAAACATGAGAATTAAATCCAGGTGCCAAATGGACACATTCCTCTTTTAGCTAAGATCTTGTTAGGTACATCTTTAATTTGCTTTGTGTCTTTTAAAGACATCAAGATGACTCCCATATCAGTCTCATTTTCTTCACCTATTCTCCCCATTTCCGTTAGCTACAATGAAAACCAGAAGGGTTGAGAGCCCTTCAGCTAATCAGTCTGTGGGCACATGGCTGCGTGTTGATGTGCCCTTGTAATGGTTAGTTGTTTGTGGGTTTACATGCGTGTTTGTACGCGTGTTTGCATGTGGCAGTACCTTTATGTTTGCATGTGTTTCCTACATGTTCCATGGCAGCCCTCACACCCTGGCAGCGACCCAGCTGAAAAGTTCCGGTACTGTCCAGACGCATCCTTCAGGGACCTCATCAGCCCCTGAATTTCCTTCCCCTCACGCCTGAGGGCATCCATATTCATTTCCTCCTCTGATTTGGGGAAAATGATGAAAGGCTGGCTTTTTTCCAATCTCCTATTTCCTGCCAAGGTTGCCTGCATTTCAATGCAACGTAAATCTGCAAAGACCTGCAAACACGGCCCCATTTGGACATGACCAGTTCCATGTTATTAGTATCATGCATTGTCAAAAAAAAAAGAGAGAGAGTTTCAGGGGTTGTTATTGTCAGAATTTTTGTGTGGATAATTGCACAGCACTGTATGATAGTCCTTTAGTCATAAAACTGACTCATTTTGTAATTTCTTAAGTTTCACTATTGTCTTTATTTGCTTTGTGCAGAATGCTTCCTCTGTCTCTGCACAGAGGTCTGCTTCTCATAAAATAAATATCTCATCCACTGTCAAGTTATGAGGGCTTGATGATATCATGGAGGTAACTGCACTGGTTTGAAATAAACCTGTGATTAAACTGGTGGGTGGGTATTTACTTTTACCGGAGACGGGAAATGAATGTTAATGAAAATAACAGTCACATACAGTAATAACCCTTCTCTGTAATTATTTGCATGCTTTGATGATGCCATATATACTCAACACACACACACATGCGCCTACTTAGCTAAACCTCAGGTAGACTATTAGCTCCGCTAGCAGGATCCTGCCCTCTGCTATGCACAACAGCGCTTAAGGCGGGGCAGCCCGGCCCCAATGAAGGAGCGGGCTCACAGTTGCCGAGACAACCCTAAACACACATGTACACAAAGGGAAGGCCCCACTGTGAGAGAGGATCATCTCCACCTCTGGCTGGATAAAGAGCGGTGTCGCTCCACTCACTGGAATGCAGTCCTGCCCTACAGGCGTATACAGCAGAGTGTGTATACAGTTTGCAAGCATTTCACACTAATCATTATTGATGACACACCATTTATGGAGGTTTATACTTTAAGTAACTTACCTAGGACACATTGCCCTGTTTCTGTGTATTTAGTATGGAAGGTCGTAACTAAGTGATTACAAAACTCCACCATGCTTTACTTGAAATAAGAAGTGAGATTATTTGTTCTTTATAAGAGATTACAGCGACAAAGCTGATATTTGTACCAACATGGGAATTCAGATGATTGCAAAATAATAAATATAAAATAATGATAAATGAAAGCTGACTGGATGATTTTCAGTCTGCTTTTCATGCCATAATTGAAAGTTGAAAACTGAAAACACACTGATGAGGGTGATCTGGGCAACTTTATATCACGTTCTCACTGTTTTGTCTCTTGTAGTCAACGTGACAGCTCACTCTCACAAATGGCACTTTTTTTTTACCAGTGGAATTATAGAGCTCAGAACTTAGTCTGTATTGTTGGGCTCCAAATCTGGGCCACATATGATAACAGCATTATCCTTCTGTAGAGTAAGCATGTGGATACTCATGCAACTGTCTGTCATCTGAGGTCTGCGAGATGCAAAATAGCTCGTGGCTGCGGGTGTCTGATAGACCCCAGTTTCTTTTATAGTTCAGTTTACACAGTGAATGTGTGGGCATGTATCACTCCGACCCAAAAACACTTTTCCTGCTGACCAGTGCAGCAAAGTAGTTTGTGTACAGCAGCCAATGTGTCTCTTGCCATGAGGGCAGGTTATACTTTGGTGGGCAGGGTGTCACCTGTGTATTTATACAATGCAATTTTCTCCACATTCTGAAAATTAATACATTTCGTGTAACTACAGATGCTGAGCTTTGTGCTGGTCACCCCTAAACTAAACCACAAAGACCAGTAAGTCCAGTAACTTCTTCCATGACGTTGTTTTAAAATGATTAAAATTTGTATTAGGGGCTGCACGGGTCCAGTTGCATTGTGCTCATATAAGGAGCTTCAATGTTTGGCCATATGGAAAAAGCAGATTTTAAAGAGGGTGAGTAAAACTTAAGTACTGCTACGGGACACAATTCAGCTAATTGTAAACAGCTGCAGGTGATATCACCTTTCGGACTACAGACAAGAGCGGGGGCAAAAGTCCCAGTGAAAAAGCTGAGGATTTAAAGGAACACTACTCAGTCTGACCTACCGAGGAAAATATAAAGTGTCTGTTTTAACAATAAATGATACAAATTTACTCTGTCCCCAAGTGACAAATGTTTTGTTGTGAACAGTCATGTATTTGCACTGCAACATCCTACAGGCAAAAACCCCCACTGAAAAGCCCATTAGAATCAAATGAATGTCAAATTCTGCTAAGTGTTTGCACATGGCAAACATCTAACATGGCTAATTGCAGATAAGTGTCAGGGTGAAATGTTCTTTGAGCCTAAGATGGTGCAAAATGGCATCAATGTATTTTTTTTTTGTTTTGTTTTGTTTTAGCACAATTGTGATAAAGCCTTGGTTTCTGGTAAATTTGCCGGAAAACACAAGATTTCATTTAGAAACTGAGAAGTGTTTTATCTGAATTCTCAGTGTTTGTCAGCACTGAATCACAGTGGTTGTTAAGGTCGGTTTAGAAAAGAGCAAAGTTAAACGTTGCTCATTTCTCAAGACAGACATCTGCATGTCACGTCAAAACAAAAAGACACACACTGCACAGACTATTTATAAAGAGAAATAAAGATCTTGGATTTATTTTCCTTACACATTCAACATATTATGAATCAGAGGATGAGCAAGTGATGAAAGGTAAAAAGTATTACGTATGAGTATTATGAATATTGAATATTGATTCTTCAATGTTGCTACTCTTAGCTACAGTATCTAGGAGGTTCATCGACTCATAATGAGCAAATTATACTTTTTGCAAAAACTTAAACTTAGATTAATCAATTTTCTGATTCTTATCTGGACCCAGCTCACATTAAAAGATTAATTACTGTACAATTAGCTTGGAATTATTGTTATATACAGCTGGGAAGAGACTCATTTTTGATACGAATAAATTCATGTACTTAGATAATAACTTAAATAATTGTAGGTCTTGTTGTCCATATACTTTGACCGGTATGACTGCGAAAAAGGTATCAAATTTTACTCTATATGGTATGTAAATGGTGTTAAAAAGTATTAACTTTAATTCAATGCCAACGATTACTACAATTTATTGATTGATTGATCATCAGAAAATGAATCACAGACTATTTTGATAATTCACAAATCACTTCAGTCAATTTTCAAGTAAAATGTCAAAGTTTCACTCATTCCTGTTTGACTATTTGATGATTTTTTTTTTGTTATATAGATAAAAACTGAATATATTTTTTGGTTTTGGACTGTTAAAGATAAAACATTACATTTGAATGTGTTAACTTGGGAAATCATGGTGGCCATTTTCACCCTTTTTGACATTTTATAGACAAAACAATGAATTGATTAATCAAGAAAATACTCAGCAGATCAATAATGAAAATAATCAGTAGTCGGAGTCCTGTCAAGGTTAGTTCTCATGTCTTAAGTTGGTATTTGTGGTGACTTGTCCGGTGTATCAGATGTGTGTTCCTGCCTCTGCTTGTCTCTGGAGTTGCACAGCTCCCAGTGTTGCCATGTAGTAGTGTGACTGGGCACCATCTTGTGTCCTGAGCAATAGCAGCAGGCTGTTCCATGGCAGCACACCAGCTGCCTGTAGCAGAGAGGGAGAGGAGCTGGGGGCCGGCCTATCTCAGATTTGGGTCTGTGAGTTATTGACCCTCTTTGATAAACCCCTCTGAATGACACTGGCATAATTCAGCCTAAAAGTTTGCACTGTCACCGGGATGAGCTAACTGTCTTCGCTGAATATATGGGTGCAATTTTCGAAATAGGTTTATAGCAATTCTTGGGAGAGGAGGGCGAGATAGTGATATTACTGACTTTATCACTGCAGCTGAGCAGCATCTAGCACCTCTCCCCTCTGTACCTCTCTATTCCTCCTCTGTAGAGCAGTGAGGGATCACACAGCACAGACATTGTAGGTAGTACTAAAGAGAAAAGAGTCCAGCTCCTAATGGGAGACTGGAAAATGATATGTCATTATTACAGTAATGCTGTATTATCCACTCTTATCGTAAGCTTATGTGTTTCTTCTTCTCTCTGGTTGCATTTTACATCAAGTTTAGTTGTATCTTAAACTCAGCGTTTGTCTCGTTGTTTGTCTTCTTGTACACTAGCTTCCTTTATAAGCATTTATGGTGTTTTTCTTTTTTTATTTGAATTAGTATTCAAGTGCAGTTTGTAAGGTAGCTATGAAGACATCTCACTTCACTGTTTTCCTTTTTTAATAATATAATCCGTGTTCCAATATGTAATTTAGGGACATTATCAAAATTTGCCAAAACTTTTTCCAGTCCAATTTCCGATGATTATCGCTCTATATTTAGCCTTCTTGAAATGAGTGAAATAGAATCACAGTGAATGTAATTTAATAATAATAGACCTGTTAAGCATTAGGCAAAATAATGAGTCATCTTCCTGTCTATAAACTGCACCTTTAATCCCATCTGATTTTTTTTTTTTCTAAGTCGGTCTGCATTCTTAATGTATTTTCGTCAGTGTAATACGAACAGCTCGTTGTTGAAATCTCACTGAATCTGTTTTGTCTTTCTTCCTTTCATGTGTCAGGACAGAATCTGAACCCATAAGAATCTAATATACTGAGCCCAGTATAGTGCATCCTATAAATTGATTTTGACCCAGCCTTTGAACAAAAGGAACACTGTTGCATTGCCATCCACGGCTGATGCCACTCCTTCTTTGGCTCACGCTGAATACTCTCCTTTAATAGTGTGATGGGTGGTAGCTGGCTGCAAAAAAAAAAAAAAAAAAAAGAAAAAGAAAGTGCCTTATTTAGTGGGTTGAGGAGAGGTAGGCAGAGCGAGGATGGGGTTTCTGTGACTGGCACCAATCAATCACTCAGTGAGGGGAGGCTAATGAAGCAGGCTATGGTTTATTAAAGGGTTAGCAGAGAAAAGATTACTGCGGGGCCTCAGCTTCCCAGAAGCCCAAGGAAGGAGGATACAGTGCACCTCTAATGGTTAGGGGCTAGCCATAAAGCAATCAAGGTGTTTACTCTAAGCTGGCTCCTATTATGCGAACTGGGTGTAAATACGGATAGTTTTAAAATCTTTTTTTCTTTTTGGCTAAAGAAAAGAAGAAAATAAAAATAAAGGATGTTGATATGCTGCAGGTTTGGAACCAGTTTGCCAATTTACTCAGGATAATGGTCCCAACAAGTATACAAACTGCACTGTTTCATAATATGTGACTGCTGCAAATTAACCCTCGGTTTGGCTTCTGCAAAATACGGTCCAGGTTTCAGGCGAACGTGCATCGGACGGAGTCTGTAAAATAACCTTATTCTGAAAAAATATGAGCGCATTGAAACCGAGGCACTCTCTCAGATAGTTTGAAAGACAAATGAGTAGCAGGGGAGTGAAAAATGCAAAGCAGATGTTTTTCTCACCGTTTTTAATGGCAGCAAGACATTACTGATGCCATTACAGAGACCTTTTATGGCTTCTTTTAATCCCCTGGCCTGCCTGAGGAAAGAAACCCCTTGTGGTGCAAAGTAGCCTCTTTACTTCAGAACGACAATTTGAACCCATTTCCAACTCACTTCCCTAATCTGCCACAGGGTTTTACGTGGCTTCCTCTGTAATTATTCTGCTCTGAAATCAAAGGTAAAGAGGCATTAAAATACACCTTTTAGGTAAACATATGCTGCTCATCATGTAGGGCTTGACTCAAAGTGTCTTTTGTAACAAATAGTGCCAAAATAGTGTAGCTCGTGCATATTTTTTTTTTTCCTCGCTGCAACTTATTTTTGCTCACATTTTTTAAACAAAGCAATCTTCGACAATGAGATCCAATACCTACCTTCTAACTCCACTTTCACATTCACATTCGGAGTAGCAGATTTACATGCGGTGTTCGCTGTCTGCTTCCTGCATCAGACCCAACCTGTAAAGCTCAGAGGAGCACTTACAGGGGTCTGCTTAGGGGCTAAAAATGAGGAGGAGATGAACTATATGGCTCCATCCCACAGTCCAGCCGACAGTATATCAGCGGAATCGCAGCCGCATGGGCGTGTATGTGAACGCTCTACTCATAAATATCTCTCCCAACCCCCCCAGCCGCCCTCCCTCCCTCACACCACCCCAAAGGGGCCTCTCTGATGGTGATGGCGAAAGGATGTCGCTGTCTGGGTGATTGAGTGCTGCTGGTCCTGGCCCTGGGCACATCCCTGCGCTCTGAGCCCGAGTGGGAGGCCTACCGCTGAGCGCTGGCCTGAAGGGGCTAGCCTGAAGGCGAGCAGCCGCACAGCAGCAGGATGTGCCTCTCCGTCTGTCTCTGACACAAGAGCACCAACTTAGTACGGCTGCTTCACTGCCTGTTAACAGAATATACAGTAGAAGGTGTTAAAATGGTTGAATATTTTGTTCAAATGTTTTTGTTTAATTCATACATTCATTTATATACATAGTATATCTGTGTGTACTCGCCTTATCTGAACTTGAACCCCATCTCTCTAAGTCATTGTCATTCTCACTCACTCAGAAATCTGAAATAATCAAGGCGCAGTAATTAGCCTTGCTTGCTGCATTGTAATTGGGGGCAGGCGGAGGTTGCTCATTCTATATTTTTTTTTTCCCGTTTGATAATTGCAGACTTTAGCGTGCCCTCCGTTTAATTTTTTTGATCCTCCTAAGCTCATTCCCATAGATGCCGCTGTTATTTTAATTCAGTGGCTCTTGTGCCTTTCATCAGTCATCAGGAGCTCCAGCGTTCTGAGAGAGAGAGAGAGAGAGAGAGTGAGAGAGGGGGAAGAGTTCATTTTGGAAACCCACTGTCTATTCCCTTTTTGGGTTTCAGCGCCGTCAGCCTTCCCACTGCCTCCACCATGAGAGCCTTGACACTGTCCAGGTCCGTCCTACTTGGCAAGAAGGAGAGCTACAGAGAAAGGCAGAGTTTATTTCCTGTTCTTGTGAATCATATATCAGTACAATTCCCCTCTGTGCTGTTTGGCAACGGCGGAATGACGGGTGTCATTTATCATACGGACTGAAAGAGGCTGTGGGAAAAGGGATTTGAATTCTTCTGGAAGTGTGTGGACTCTCCTTAGTGGTGAATCATTAAACGGAGGAGTTTTTCAACAGGGATATGAGTAACTCCTCACGCTGGTACTTTGTTCCCCCGTTTCACTGGCTGGCTCAATCATTAAATGTCTCAAAAATAAGATTTACTACTTTTATATAAATTGTGAAGGGACATAGCATTTAACTTGTAATTGGGGGATTTTGTCCTGCTGAATCCATTAAGTCGCTCTTCCCTCTTTGGTTGGATGCAGGCTCCCTTGGTCATGCTTTGCAAGAATTATATTTAAGCTAATTTGAATTTACAAATTTGATTAGCATTGCATTTGTCAGTTTCCCGTTGTCCTGCTAAGCGATGACATTTTCATCTCCACCATACGGTTATTTTCTGCTCTCAGTTATGTTGACTGGTATTTAAGATTGTGCTTTATAAACATTTTGTGTTCCTTTGGATTTTTTCTCTTCACTTGTCAGGGATGGTTACTATTTCCCACATTTTGAGTCGGGTGATCAAAGAAAACGACTTTTGATAGGCTGTCACCAGCTGTTCAGCTGCACTGGCAGAAATAAACGTGTCAAGCTTTAACTTATCCTCAGAAAAACATACTTCTAACCCCTGCTGCTCTAATTGAGTGTAACTCCCACAAACCTGTGAACACACATGCAAAACCGAGTAGATCATAAATCAGGCTTCTATAGACAGCCACTGCCCCCCCACACCACCTCCACCTCCACCCTTCCCAGAGCCTCCCCAAAGGAACTACTGGTTTCCATGAGCTGGCTGGAAATCAACATTTTCTTTATGATATTTCTCTACCCAACTTTTTTGGGTTTTTTTTCATATGAAAGTTACTTGAAGTCCTCATCAAATGAGAAGTGTCAATAAGGTATTGTATAGGGAAATAGGGGCTCGGTGTGTTACAGCTGTCAGCAACTGTTAGCTGTCTCTCATGTGCAGATCACAAAGTTAAATGTGCTGTCAGCAAGTCCTCAGCTAGAAATAGACGTGTTGAGGTTAGCTTGAGAAGCACCGCCACCCCCTGCTGCCCAGTAGAATGTAGATTCATCAAACAATGTGAACACATTTCAAATCCAAGCATGGAGGTGTAATGAAGCACATTTTCAGGTTTCAAGGTGTTGGAATCTTGCTATGAAACAAAAATGATGCAGAGCTGTCTTTGCTCTGTCTTTGTCTGTGCATTAACAACATATCTGATGTTGATGTTGTTTGCTAATATTCAGCTTCTAGGCTGCAGCAGTGGGCAATGCAGAGGTCTTGGCTGCCTTTCTTCTTCTTGCAGAGAGTTCTGTCTTGATGTTTTCTGAACCCGAGCTCTGAGTGCGTGACCTCTCCCAGAGAGCCCAGAGTCCCGGGCCGGTATCTTGACATGTTAGCCTGCCACCGCCTACTAAAGAAGAGTGTAGATGCCCCTGAGGTAAATGAAAACATTTGGTTCTTGCCAGACCTGTTCACATCTCAGCTGGGCCACATGAGCTGGCAGGTGACGCGTGTACTGAGGAGAATCGGAGACCGCAGCGGTGGCCTACTTCTTTTCTTTCCACACAGGCCATGCAGGCCACAACCCAGAAACACAGATGAATATGTTCTTGGCTCAGAAAACACCCCAGTGAAACTGACAAAGACTGACCTGCATCCAGGTGAAATTCAGCCTTTTTTATGCTCATGTATCTATTTCATCCAGTACCGGTGTGTGATAGCATGGTGCTAGTCTGGTTTGGATGATTCTTTTGGGTCAGTAGTTCTTCACTGTCGTCTTAACTTCATAAAAATCCCCTTGTTAGTGAATTTTGGAGGTTCATCCGGTGGCTGTGCATTCCTGATCATCCTCCTTTTTGTTCAGTAATTTTCCGAAACAGACTTGACATTGTGTCACCATCTCACATCAACATCTGCAATTACCAGACAATTCACATTCAGGTCCCATAGGGAAGTATGATTGCAATTAAAAGCACGGGGCAAATGTTAATTAAGTTAACTACTTGAAACTGGAAACAGCGACTGTTTAAAATGTTTTTACTTTTAACCTTGCACTTCTTTTTCACTTTCATTTATTTTTGCTGCCTGGTGAAAATTACAGTAATAATAATTTTAGAGAAACAATCAAGGTTTTTTTTTTTTCCATACAATTTTTGGTTAGGCACTGAAATATTTCATAACATCAACAACTGATTAAATACCAAAAAAAGAAAGAATTGCCTCTGTGAGGACATGTAATTCACACTTTGAGCTTCTCTGCTACACAATGCTGTTGGTAAACGCTGGGATGTTCTTCAGTTGACTTGAAGACTCGCAGTGGATAACACTGCAGTTCATCGGGTTATTAAATCAGAGGGAATAACAGGCCAACTTCTGGCCATTCTAGTGATTGATGAGCCAAGCTTTATTTGCTGAGGCGGTGTGTTTGTTCCTGTGTAATTGTCTACCAGATGGCTAAGTTAACTGTTCTTAAATGCCTTCAGACCTGCAGGGGTCCTGGGTCTTAACATTTTCCCTGCTAATGACATTATGCCTTGAAACATCTCATTGTTTTTGTCTTTACTTTTTGTTCAGGATCAAAATGGCTTTGCAAGGCATTTAGTTCAAATTATTTCCTCTGTATGATTCTGTTTTTAATTTGTTCAAAGTAGGTGTTTTGAAGTCGCTCTGTTGGTAAACTCCTTTGCAAAAATGAGCCCACTCGAATTTGAACGGAGATGAGAGAGAGAGAGGGAGAGAGAGGGAGGGGGGAGCAGGACTCCACTCTACCTGTGAGGAGTCAGATTGGAGGAGAAAATGGATCTAGGTGGCAGTGCGAGTCATCAATCACAGCCCCTCAAGGGGAGCTGCAGCTAAAGCTGCTCTGAAGTGCTATCTGTCAGCTGCTCCGATCCAGTCGGGGGACCAGAGAAGGGGCCATATCGCCACCCATCAGCTCATACTCAGCACACAACTGCCATGTAAACATGTGCAGGTGCTCCTGTTAAAATAACCCCCGTCTCAGTTCACGAGGTTGCGCATATTTTCCGAAACGGTCAGTCGGGCCTTCTCATTGTGAAGACGTGTCCTCCTCTTTGGTCTCCTTGAAAAAAATATCTCTGGATGCTGCACTTCCTGTAATGGGGTTTTGATTGTTACCAGTGTTGGGTGGTTTATAGTAATTTAAAAGCGAGCGTACTGTTTCTCCTGCTTTCCCCCGTCCCTCCCATCCCAATCCTGAATAAAGCCACCAAGTGCTTCTCTGCCGATGTCGAGCCATGTCTGTCGATACCTCTCAAGATGGATAGTTGTTCTGCATGCTTATTGATTCGGCACAGGCCAGAGATATAAGTATCATTTGTCATTTCTGGAATTATTTGGAGTCCTAGTTAAAAACCAGAGTGGAGGGGGTTGGGTGGGAGATGGCCGTGCCTTGGGGGGGTTGGTAGTTGGTGGGGGAGTAGCAAGTTGTCTGGGCTTTGATGAATGACTGCACGGGTTTTTGGTTTTTACTGCGAGCGCCGGGGCCCTTTAGCTGCTATTTGCTTTCACCATGGTCCAAGAAAAACAATGCGATGGGTCCAAGGACTGAGCAGCATCGTCCTGTCATGTAGTGTAGCACAGCGAGCAGGGTGGTCCCGGCAGAAGAGTCAGGAGGAGGGTGGGCCTTGGACACTACACGCTGCTTTTTCCAAAAGACCCAGTAGGTTGTAAGCCGTCCTGCTGCTCTGTGGTCCCAGCTGACGGCCCTCGAAACACATGCTATGAATTTGAATATTTAGCATTCGGATTCTACAGTGTAACGACAAACAGATTTTTCTTGTTTTTAATTTTAAAACAGCAACACAATAAGGAAGAGGAAGGATGTTGTTTGGTAACAGTAGCTCCAGCGTGTCCCCTGTGACTTTGATTATGTCCTGTTATGGGCGCCAGGCCAGAGGCAAAGCTGGCTTCATTACTGTATGGATCATCTTTTAAGACCATTTAAGATCAACGAGAGCTATCACCGCTAATGACAGCGACTCCTAGAAGTTCATTACACTCACAACCCTTTGATTCATTCAGCTGAACAGCCAGTTATCAGAAATATGACGCTCACAGATTTATTTTCCTCTTTTCTGAATTCAATGAAATTGTTTCGTTTTTTTATTTTAAGAGTTCGACTTGAAAGTTGAGTCGGAGCGTTTTCAGAGTTTGGTGAGGGGAAAAAAGTGTTTAACAGAGGAACATGTTTAACAGCAACAAAAGAGGAGAAAAGAGGAACCTCAGACACATGAATGACAAGTAATTATTTCCCTTGTCCATCAAACTGTGTTTTGATGCGAGGATGCGATCAAACATGATATGAACAACTTCAAGCCTTCAAGTAAAAATGATTCTCAAATCGTGCAAAGCCTGTGAGCGTGAGCTTTTGTGTTGTGCTGCAGCATGAATCTTTCATAAACATGCACACACACACACACACACACACATGAACACACACACACATATTGGGCAGGGCAGCCTTTTGCCTGACCAATATTATTGCTACAGCTTTTCAGCGCTAGATGACCATTGTATATTCATTTCCATTTTAGCTTGCCAAAATGTCTTCTCACAGCAGGACAGGGATGGAGAGAGAGGGAGCGACAGCTTTGTGTGTCTTTCAGTTTTTTTTTTTTGTCGGTGAATATCCCCATATGCAAGCGGGCTGACCGGCTGCCCCCCAGCCTCCCCGCACAGCCGTCAAACAGGACAGTGCACCGGGCCCGCCATATTCTCATCACTTGTCCTTTCTCACATGGGGCAGCACAGGCTTCCACGAGGCCTCGAGAAATACTGCTTCTGCCCTGAAACACAAAGAGTTGTTTTATTATCAGCAGCTTTACATTGCGCTGTGGTTTATGCAGAAGCCCCATAATGTGAGCAAAAAGAAATATAGAGTTTAAATAATTAAAAACAATCATTGTGATATACTGTAGTTTTAAGTATTCATCTAAACATGCTTGCTACAGTATGTCATGAAAGAGGGTATTTGCATTAGTAGGGCAGCTTCTCCATTTTGTTTGCCAGAGCAGCGAGAGGACAGACAACAGAGGCCCTGCTTAATCCCTTTGGAGAACTAGTGCATGAATTGATATATCCTCCTCTCTCTCTCTCTCTCTCTCTCTCTCTCTCTCTTTCTCTCTCTCTCTCCCCTCCTGCTAATGTCTTTCCTAGAACTTGAACAAACAGCCTGTGCGTGTAGGACATATAAGACAGATGTTTAGGATTACTTTCACCTCATTGCTCTATTGTGTGCACTTTAAGGGAGCTCAGCTGATGTGGAATGCCACTCATTCAGGGCTCTCTGCTCCTACAGGGCTCCTCCTGTTTATCAAAGTGCCATCTGCACTCAAGACAGAACAACACAATTTTTAAGAGGCGGGACGTTAGCGGGGATGGATTCAATGGCAACTGGAAAAAATCTAATATTTTGAATGCTGTTTTGCAACATGGCAACATATGTAACTAAGGAGCAGTGTTTAGTTTTTGCCATGTGTATTCATGTGTGCTTAACCCCCAGGATTTCTGTTTGTTTTTGCCTTTAAAGAAACAAAGCTAACCTCTTCCTCCCTGTCTCCCCACTCATCTCAATTCATCTGTGTGTGTGTGTGTGTGTGTGTGTGTGTGTGTGTGTGTGTTTACAGATGTAGAAACAAACTGGCCGGACCCACATTGATATTGTTGAGGGGTGACATTATCTTTTAGCAGAGTACTTATCTAATCTGGCTGCTGTGGGAAGCTGGAGGAAGTGGCTGTGGGACAGGGGCCGGGGATGCTGCATCTTTAATTACCATTGATATCGCAATAGAGAAGAGAGAAGCATTGCCGGCGGGGGTGGTGGTGGTGGGGTGGGGGTGGGGGGGTAAAGGAAGGGGGGAGTTGAGAGAGGGAGAAGACCCGTGTTCACTTTTTAATTAAGGCTCCGTAGTGTAACTCGTCAATGTACATTATTGGAAGAATGAACGTCAATGCCATTGCTTTTTCTCCCCCTCCTTTATCTCTGTCAATGATTCAAAGACATGATTTATGGTTCGTCTCCGTCTTTCAGGATCA
This sequence comes from Seriola aureovittata, assembly GCF_021018895.1. NCBI lineage: Eukaryota > Metazoa > Chordata > Actinopteri > Carangiformes > Carangidae > Seriola > Seriola aureovittata. The sequence goes on from NC_079372.1 coordinate 27,500,352, forward strand.
TCCATCAAGCGCTGGCTCTGCCGCAGCGCCACCCGTTGTAAATCATTCTGAAAGCCTGTCACTCATTTCCATTAACCGTTCCTCTGTCGCTCTGGTCTCCACCTCCCTCAACCTCCTTTTTTTTTTTTTTTTTTTTTTCTCAGCCCCCCCCTCCTCCCTGCTTCCACCTCTCTCTCCTCCCCCTCGGTGCACAACCTACAGCCACGCAGGGTATCAGTTCCGTTCTGCTGCTTCGTCCGCCTACCTTCTTTTCAATAAATTAACCACTTTCTCCCATGCAATGAATAAAACGGCTGCGTGCTCGTCTTGCAGTCGGCACCTACTCCTCCTCCATTACAGCTGAACACCTTAGAAATGTCACGCCGCTGACTCGTAGGCTAAATGAGGATATAGCACAAAGAAAATATTTTTGTTGCACTGACTTTTCCAGTGGCAATATTTGAACAGCTTTGATATGTTTGCAGTGTGGTATTAATGAACATATATCCCACACATACAGGGCACTGCATCTGGTTTTATTATGTTTCTTTTTTTGGAGGTGCCTTGAGGATAATTTGGCTAAATATGAGCACACAATAATAACCCATGTACCTGGAGTAGACTCTGTTTTTTATATGCATTCATTCTGGGAAGGACTGTATTCAACAGTTAATGGAAACAATATTATGTCTGTAATTATTACATGTAGTAAAAGCAGCACTAAGTGGGCAGTCCTGCCATTAAATACTGTTGGTTTTCTGTAAATCCTACCAGTAGTTTAATTCAGACACTCCAACAATGACTGTAGTCTTTAACCAGTTTTTATTGAAACAGGTCTTATGAACAGAAATAATTGGCTCAATGGAGTGACTGTCAATCTCTTACAATGGTTGATGTGCCTGCTCTGGGGAGCCCAATTCACAGGCGTCTTTTTTCATTCTAATCAACATCTAGATATCAACACAGCAGAATACCCACAAACAGCAGAAAGCCTGTTTCAAGGGGAAACTTTCAACTATTGGGTGCCAACACATTTCACTATTTGGGCAGCCATTGTTCTCAGAATGGGCTGTCAAAGTGACAATGCGCACCAGGCAAATCCAGAAGTTTGCACTTTTCAGAAAACAGCGGGTCCTAATCATTTTGTGGAGGACACTTGACAACAAATTTGCCATTAAAATGAATCTGAATAGGAGGGAGCGGGCTGTTTTGAAGCATTTCTGCCTCTCTTACTGTTGCTCGTCTTGTCCCACAGAGCTCCAGGTTTGGCGGGCTTGCTTCGCTCCCTTTATGCTTGCCATGAAGCAGCCTTTGGTCCCGCTAGAAACTGACAGTACCACGCTTCAGCTGCAAATTCACTCTGTAGCCTCATTGTATTTAATGAAGGGAAAAAGTGGCAATCTACTATTAATGAACTTGGAATGTAAAAAAAAATGCCTCCCTTTGCTGAAAACTGCATAAAACTGCTTGTACAAGGAAAGCTTTGGCTGGAACCCATCCAGAATCTAATGAAAGATCCATACAGGGACAGAGCGAGCGGGAAGAGTTAGTGAAATGCAGATTGTTTTAATAGAATACACACAGTCTCTTCCAGCTGCACTATCAGATTCATCAAGGCCTGACCTTGATGGAGGGCTGCTGTTGTTTGGGAGGGCCAGTGTTTAGGGTTCATGCAAAGTTTATGATGCAGGGACTGTATGTACCATATACACAACTACTGATCTCAGGGGAACACTGAATGTAATACAGTCCATGGAGGAAAGAGTGAACTGGATGCTTGTTTTTCTTTCTATACTATAATATTATATCATGAAATCACACATGAGATCACAAGGAAATAAAAGAACAATTTAATATTAAAGACAATTAAATCCTGGATATTGCCCCTCGGATGCAAAATAAAACAGAATCATATGATGATTACAAAACATCAGACAATGACTGAATGGGAATTGAAAAGCTCTTTATTTAGTCAGGCTAGTGGGCATGAAAAACAAACAGCGCGTTAGGTACGTCGGAGTGTAGGCCATCATACCTTTCACTCAGTATCTCATAAAACTAGAACAAAGGCCTTATGTGTGTAAGGCAGTGGTCCTTTAAACGATGGCCCACTTTCCTCCCTGCTGCCACGCAAACATTCCTGACTGACATTCAATCAGGGAAATTTGAACCGAAGCAAGATGGTCTTTTATTAGTACCGCCCTGTTTGCTCGACTGGTCAGCTCCAATATGCGAAGCAGTTTGAGTGGCGTACTGTAAGATGATGGGTTCTCTCTCTGATAAGGGTGAATGAGGGGTAAACTGCTATTCTGCAGAAAGGAACCATCAGACCTCATCATGTCGCTCCTGGAGAGCCGTGTCACGGGCTCTTCAGAAACCAAGTGACAGAGCGGCACGAGGCTGCCCCCCCACCACCCTCCTGCAAGTGGAAAATACACTGGAGCTGAAGCCGCCCCGCTTCTGCTCCGCCAACTGGAACTTTGTATCAGTCAGGGCAGAAAAGATCATCTATAATCTGACAAATATACACTGAGGCTTTTAAGCCTCTTCAGTTGTAACGTTATCCTACACGCTCGCCAAATTGTTTATATTTACCTTTGCTTGTTAGCAGAAGAGGGCGAATAGAAGGCAGCCGTGCCGTGTGCAGTATTTTATTTTTTTTCCACTGTTTATACAAAACAGCGTATTACAGCTTATTCAGCAGCCAGTAATTTAAAGAGTTGGTTCACCTAAATTACAAAACAACATATTTTCTCACTTACCTCTGGTGGCATCTAGCCAGACAGAGGTTTGCAGATATCTCTCTCTGAGATTTCAGATTCTTTATTTAAGTACAAGTAGCAATGTGACATTAAGAAAATACACCATTACAAGTAACATTCCTATATTAAAATTTTCATGTACTTAAAGTCTCAAAAGTTAGTTCTGGCTGCTGTCAGTATACTAATATTAGATCATTATTAATGATGCATGATGCAAGTAAATTTTAACCTTGTAGTTGATTTAGGTGGAGCTAATTTTAACTGGTTCGTATACAATACTACTGATTAATTTACAAAAATGCATCATATTTTACAAACTGATCATATGTTTTATTGTGAAAAGCAACTGATAAATATTGTAAAAAGGACAATATTTCCCTCTAGAGTCTTGGAGTTGAAGTGTTAATTAACATAATATGGATATACTCAAGTAAAGTAAAAGTACCAGAGAATTGTACTATAGTATTTGAGTAAATGTACGTAGTTTCTTTCCACTGAGGCAGTTTTGAAAAATCTCAGAGACTCAAACCCTGGACAAATAAAACCTCTAGTATCTGCATTTTTTTTTAATTTGGATGAACCCTGAGTCTCTCTATTTATATTATTACATATTATATACGAATAGCAAACATCCACATGGCTCTGTGATGTTGGTTTGGTAAAGACCTATGAGACGGGGTGGGAGTGTTGTGTGTATAATTGTCTCTGCTGGTGCTGATAGGAAACCCTTTGGTGAGATACAACACCAGGCAACTGCATGTGATGCGGCGGCTGTGGCACGTTTTAAAGTGATGACTTAGGTGCTGGAGTGCAGATTGCAATGCTCTCCCACCGCTCACTTCCAATTAGGCAGCGGGCCGACTCTTGCGTCTCGGAGCAGAAGCTTCTAGTAGGCATCAAAAGGAGCAGCTTTGCTCTGTGACATCATGGAGGGAAGGGAGCTCCTGGAGCTAATCAGGGCAATCTGATGTGGCTCAGTAAATATCATGATTAGCCTCCATGCAACATGCAAGGACAGACTTTTAGAAATTCCCACGTTTGTATCATTAAATAAAAAAACACCCTTATAACCCAAACTAAACATGCTCCAAAGCTGAGCAGCTCAGAGCTTCAGATATTTCTTTGTGTTTGTCCGTGTGTTGATTGTGCATTGCAGAACTCTCTGTATTTTTAGTTAACAGAATGTTGGTTGTGAAAACATTTTTGATTAATTGCCATAATTATTGTGATCATTTTTGCCCAAATGAACAGCCAGATGGCAGGATATGGTGTCATATTTGCGATCCTATCATATTAATCTGGCTCTGGGTCCATCTGAGCACATTGTGCCATTTGCTGTGTTCACAATCTGTCCTCAAGTCGTCCATGTCTTCTTTTTTCTTTTTTTTTCTTTTTTTTTCGCTGTGAGTTTTTATTTGATTATATTAGACTATTAAATATTAAAGTTGAGTGTGTATTAAAGCAAGGCATTTATCTGCATGAATAGCTTGTGTTTAGTGAAGTAAGTAATGCGCTTTAAGTAACATCTCCATCATGCATACAAAAATTAACATGAGTGTTTCCGTCTCATGGTTTTGTCATCGCAGCCTCAGAAAGATCCAACAAAACCACTTTGTGGGGGGTTCACGGCTGCTTTTAACCCACTTTTCATCATCTAATCTACGTTTTGTCCTCTTTATCTTGACCATAATGTGCACCACAATACAGTTGATAACCATTTCCTTCTAAACACAACACGATATAGACTCAGTTGCAGCGTGTCTGCATAGTTTTGAAGTCTTTTCAGGACATCATTGGAGTAATTTAACACCAAATTGTTGAAATGAAATAATGGGTCAGATGGGAACTAATGACACGTTCCTATTTAAAAAGCAAGTCAAAAACTATTTCATTGTGTGATATCAATTAACCTCCAGACAAAATTTTAGTCAAAGAGAGCAGACTGAGTGTGATTGTTCTCTCTTTACTCTGCAGTGTCCTTGGGCTCGGGGAGACTGTTTCCTGACAGGGAACAATGAAGAGAGAGGTGTTTACAGATCTTTTACAGATGGCTCCGGGGCTCAGAATTAGCTCTTCACCATTTCTCATGTGATTCGGTTCAGAATTAACTTCAGATGTGTCATCAAGACTATCATCAGGATGTCTGACAATGTGTCTGTTTGATCTTGACGTGCGCTGCTCACTGAGTTAGTCAGATATCACTGTCAAATATTAAACCTTGTGGCATGTGTGTCTCATTCTAATGATAGCTCACTGAAAGAAATCACATCATGGTGACTTTTATAAAAATGCACCATCCTGTTTCCGACATTACAGTCACAAAAGAGCTTCATAACTTTGGAATTGTGTTTTGTACGCCGAGTACTTTTTGACTGACATTTCACACCTATTTATAACAACAGATGACTGCAGTCACTTAAGTGTTGGTAAATGTACAGACACAATTAACTGGGCGCATTGCTTACATGTGAAAGGAGAAGCAGATGATAGTTACCGAGCCAGCCTGGGGATTTTATCAGTGATCCTGACCTGCGTTGTTAGCGTATGCTCTGCCTATCCAGCAGCAGGCCCCCTTTTCTTTTTCTTTTTTTTTTCCTCCTTTTTTTTTTCTTTACATGGCATAAATCCGGGAGATGAAAATGTCATGGAGCAGGTTCATTTTGCAAAGAGGTTTTGATTGCCATGCGCGTGTAATTGATTGTTCCAAGGACAGGGGGAAATCTAGAAATGTCATAACAGTCCTGCTTAGGTTGGTCCCACCGCTAGGCAATCAATGAGAAGTAAAAAGAGATATTGATTTGCGAGCAGCAAAAACTGTAGCTTGAGACAACCAGAGAGCACTGGGGAAAGTGGCACAGACATGCAGACCTGTCACTGCCACCTATGAATTACCCAATCTTCTCTGAAGATAGTGTTACCTCGGATACTCACAAAGTCCTGCGCTGGGTATTGCAGCTGTCCATTAGCTAAGCTCCTCAGGCTGCTAACTCTCTGTGGCTTGTCAGATTAATGAAGGAAATGTTGACCTTCCAAGGGATAAATGTTGATGTTCTCACCATTACAAAAGTTTCAACTGGCGTGTTGATATTGGAAACAGAACGCCCTTTTACAGCTGGCACACACGTTTCTGAAATGATTGACACATTTTGAATAGACTCACTTACACACAGGAGGAGGGATTGTGTTCTATGAAGATATTGCTTAAAGTTGAGCTATAAATATGTTCCCGTGTAAGGCGTTAGCACCCAACCAGTTGGGCAGCATGCTGCAAAAGAATATAGCAGTTAATGTAATGTACCATTTCCTATGCAGTTAGCTGGTTTCTTCTAGTGAAAAAAGGCTTTTGGCTCAGAAACAGGCTGCTGCTTCTGTAAATCCAGGTCTTGCTATGCCAAGAGTCTGTTCTAACGGATAAAGGTTATAAACACTTCAACTGCCTGATTTATGATGGACACCTCAGGTTTTTTGACCTTTGCATATCTCTGTCTGAAGATATAAATTTGTAGTGACACAGATTGGAAGCTTTACAGCAGTTTATGACATGCTAAATCTCAGGCAAGGCATGCCAGCCTCTTGTTTTGTACGGCTAGTTAGGCTGGGAGTTGCCTTGTGTGGACTCTGACACAACATTTTCAAAGCAGGCATTTCCTTTTTTTTTTTTTTTTTTTTTTTTTTTTAAGATCTGAAAAGAATGTGCATGCAATTGCTGCTCTTCACTTGTGTTTTACACTGTGACACACAAGTTCTTATACTTTACACATTGCTGTTTTATTCTTGATCAATTTGTTAGTTATTTATATAATGATCTGCTGTAGGTGTTGTATGTTGGCCTAGTCCTTGAATCTGATCTTGTATTAAAAAAGGAATGCAGCTTGGCATGGCAGCATTACGGTGGTAGACCAAGCCCTGGCAGAGCGCAGTCACAAATGGTGTGAGATGCAGAGTTAGACATGCGGGTATCTTGGAGTGATTCCTGCCAGAAGGTTAATTGGTGCCTCTGGATGTCTGCTACTTAGGGCATCTGATAGAAAGCCATAGAACAGCAGGAAGGGCAGCTGTTAATCTCTGTCAATTCCATCCTCAAATACCAAGATAAGGCACAGCCATTCACATTCAAACTGATATAACTACATGTAAGTGGTTATTTCCAGGAAAACTGTGCTTTGTGAAATGCACATTTGTTTCACTAATAGGGGCAGGTCGTAGTGAATGGCATGTATTGGTGAATTTTAAGCTACATAAAATATGCAGGAAATAGCCATTACATGATGGTATGTACAAAGAATGAGCCATTTCTATTTAACCACCACTGAAGTGGAAAAATGCTCATCTCCCCACTTTGGTGCGCGTTCTTACCACTCCTTCAGTTTTAGTGATGACTTTGAAGAGAGAGGACATCAACTGGGAGCTTGTCATAGCCACTGGTGTTCTCCTTCACTGTGAATACTATATATAAGACTATAAATAAAACATACCTCTGTGCTCTTGACAACTCTCTCCCTTAGCATCAAGGGTGTTTTGGAGGCCATCACTGATCTCACTTGGCCAATCAAAACATCTCTCTTGCGGTGGATCAAGGTCACAGCACACTGGGGCTCTTGGGTGTGTTTGTGTGTGTGTGTGTGTGTGTGTGTGTGTGTGTGTGTTTGTGTGTGTGTGCAGGCTCTTGTTCACGAGGCCCCCATTCTCCATGTTTGTTTTGAAAGTCCGAATCCCATCTCCATCTCCATCCATTAGCTGGCAAGCAGTTCACCTCCAGGGTTTCTCTTGAGGCACTTTTGAAATATTGATAAAAAAAAAAAAAAGTCTTATTTTCAGAAGGCAAAGAAGAGAAGACATTCTATGGGCCGCCCAGTGTGGGACTCCTGAGTGCTCAGCTTCAGCCATCCCCTCATGGAGTGCCCTCTATTCAGAAAAGAAATATTAACCACATGAAATGCATAAGTGCCTGGACAGGGCTGTTATGTCCTATTCATATTTAACTCAGAGCACATCTGCCACATCTCTCCCAAAATGCACATTTTCCCGCATGACTATGAGGCGGAAAATATCTCAGATATGTGACAACACTGACAAACTGCATTTATTGCCGGATGTCTTGAAAAGATATGCAAACATTGGTTGTGATAGCGTTGACGTGGGTTTCCGGGTGGTTAGATTTAGATTTAAAATAATCTGAAATAGTTATTGTCAGAAAGGACATTTTAATCTTCTGTAGCTGCGTATGATGTCGAGCAGGCCCTGCAGCCACACGAACAGCCCTCTGTGCTGAGTCAGAGTTTCCGCTAATTGGATGATGGGAAATGTGTCAATTAGAAAAACTGTTGTTTAATTATCTGTTAATTGAAGCAATAATGTTTGTGCTCTATGAGTTGGGAGAATGAACAGGTGAATAATGAAAGAAGTAATTGCTGTTTATGAGACTGTCAGAGAAAATATAATGACGTGACAGATTGCCAGTAATCTTTTGAAATTTTGTATAATTGTCTAGTTTTAACGCTGATAATTGAATCAGCTTTTCCACCAGCATGATCAGCATCTTCATCAGCATCAGCATTCGCATTTACAACATATTTTTATTTTGCTGTCAACTAAATCAGTACCCCGATGTTGAAGCACTGAATATTACAACCTTGTGATAGTGGCTAAATGTCCTCTGAAGTCGTGTTTTCTCATCTTTTCTCAGTCAAGCCTTTTAATTCATTGACAGAGCAATGCTAGACATTAGAATATCTGCAGTTTGTGTTAAGCCATTCCTCACATGTAGCTTCAGAAAGGCTGAGATGTTATCCAGAGCAGAAGGCTTGCATTTTCATTTCAGTTTTGTGACATCCATAATCACTATGGAATAGGTCATTTGCAATAACACTTAACAGGCCCTAGAAGAATCAATTTCATTTTGTCACTCAGTGGCCAGTGATTGTTGTAAACATCTCAACTTGAGGCCAGAAAAACCTTGGACGCAGCACTAAGTCAATGGCCTGTCGTGAATCACATGGTACTGTTGTACCAGCAGCGTTTCTGTTAGTGAACACATTATGTCCAGATATACTCTCCCACTTCTCAAGGCACAAAACAGCTGTTATTATGTTGTCTTTATATTTCATGTTGTATGTGGGTTTTTTATAAATGTTGTACCTTGCCAAATAAATTATAAAGCCATTAAACTGTTGTTATGAATCATGTTTTAATGTAATTAATTTCTGTTTCTTCTTTTTCTAGTGTACATGCCTGATGAAGATGCTGTTCTTCAGGATTCTGTTGCTGAGGAAGATGGAGAGAACGACACTCAGACTGAGGAGGAGTGCTCAGAGAAGACCAGCCCCAAAGTGTCTGAGGACAGAGAGCTTGACAACAAGAGCACGAACACATATAGCAACCAGAACTCTCCCATTAGTGTCCTTTCCAATCAAGAGGCAGAGTTGGAGTCGCGCCTTAGCGACAGCAGTGACAGACTCTCAGACTTCAAAACCTCCTCGCCACCTGAGAGCCAGAGGGATGACGAAAGTCGCAGCTCCAAACTCAAAGACGAGACGGGCAGCAGTTTGGAGAAAATGAGGGCAGCCTATGCAAACTTTCTCTCTGATTCCTACTGGACAGGGATAGGAATGGACTTGAAAATGGCCAAAAACACCAGCAAAGCCAACTGCGACAGCACCAACGGAAGCACCAAAAGTGAGTTTGACTGGCACCAGGATGCGCTGTCTAAGACCTTGCAGCAGACACTCTCCCCAAAGCCTGTGTCCAAACCCAACCTCTTTAGCTCCGTCCACCTATACAGACAAACCACCAAACCCTGTGGCTCGGTGTTCACAGGAGCCAGCCGGTTTCGCTGTAAGGATTGTAGTGCAGCTTACGACACACTTGTGGAGCTGACGGTCCACATGAATAAGAGTGGACACTACCAGGATAACAACCACAGCAAGCAGAGCAATTCCTCTGCCTCATCTTCTAAATCGAGGAAACGAAATTTGCAAGATATGGAAGGGAAGGAGGATGCACAGAAAGTTTTGAAGTGCATGTTCTGTGGCCATTCTTTTGACTCACTCCAGGATTTGAGCGTCCACATGATTAAAACTAAGCATTACCAAAAAGTGCCTTTAAAAGAGCCAATCCCAGTAATCACACCCAAATTGTTGCCACCAGCAAAGAAACGGGCCTTCGAAACAGTGAGACCTTGCTCCCCGGACTCTACGACTGGTATTTCTGGGTACACTGAGGCACAACGGGCTGCGACCATTTCAAATGCCAACAACAATCGCTATGGCTATCAAAACGGAGCGAGTTACACTTGGCAGTTTGAGACATGCAAGTCGCAGATTCTTAAATGCATGGAGTGCGGAAGCTCTCATGACACCCTTCAGCAGCTCACCACACACATGATGGTTACTGGACATTTCATCAAAGTCACAAATTCAGCCTCTAAAAAGGGCAAACAGTTAGCGCTTGACCCCCTGGCCGTAGAGAAGATCCAGGGTTTAGCCGAGCCTGCTGCCAGTGACACTGAGGGAGAAAAGGTGTCTCCAAAAAATGCCTCCCCTGGGAGGAGTGAGAAGGATAGCCAGGGGGAAGGTACATCAGACAAAATGGAAGACACTGAAGCTAAAGATGACAAGCAAGAGAGTGAGGATCAAAAGGCAGGCAATGGGGCTTTTAAGTACCCTTATCTCCGCGAGGAGGATCTTGAACAAGACTCAGGTGGAGGAGGGGACATTCTTAAATCTTTAGCCAACACAGTGGCCTCTGCCATCAATAAAGCTCAAACAGGGACACCAAGCTGGAGTGCCTACCCGAGCATTCACGCCGCCTATCAGCTCTCTGGCATCATCAAAAGCGCCCCTCTCTCTGCGTCTCCCCCTACTCAGCTAAAGCAGACATTTAACCACAAGCTGAGACCGATTGCCCCAAAGGGGAAGTTATACCATGGTGCTGTGGGAGTTGAGGCTCCCCAGGGACAGCATCAAAATGTGGACATCAAAAAAGAAAAGGTTGGCATTAGCGATGGTAAAGAAAGCCAGAATATTAAGTTTGATCTGGTGGAGAATGATGACAGCGATTGTCAGGATGATTCCTCTTCCTCTTCAAAGCTTGATGCAGACTGTGTGAATGAAGGGAGTGAAGCGATCAAAGGGAAGTTGAGCCCAGATTTCTCTGACAGAGGCAAGACACCAAGCCCTTCTGTCAGCAATGGCCGCAGCACTACTTCAGAGCCTCTCAGTGACACTCCGGATATACTTGGCATAAACCCTCTTAGTGCACTGCAGTCAGTTCTGAACAATCATCTGGGCAAAGCAAATAAGCCCAATAACTCAAGAGTAGATAAACTATCTGCTCACGCCCAGTCCATTTTTGCTGACATTAATCGTAGCAGCGAGAAACCAGCTTTAATGCTTGGAAATCCTATAAGAAATAGGCCTGATAACACCTTCCTCTTTGTTAGTGATGACCAGCCAATAGACCTGACAAAATCTAAACACAGCAAGCCGAGTTCAGCGCTACTACAGCCCTCCACCCCAATGCCACAGAAATATGCTCTGTCTGACATAGCTGACATGGTTAAAGTTCTTCCGAAAGCCACAACGCCAAAACCCTCCATGCCACCACGGATCCCGACTATGAAACTGGAATCAGACGTCAGACGCTTTGAGGATGTGTCCGCCGAGATGTACTCTGTCCACAAGCGTAAAGGTAGACAGTCGAACTGGAATCCTCGCCATCTTCTCATCCTGCAAGCTCAGTTCGCCTCCAGCCTTTTCCAGACCTCTGAGGGGAAATACCTACTCTCTGACCTCGGCCCTCAGGAACGGATGCACATCTCCAAGTTCACTGGATTGTCCATGACCACCATAAGCCATTGGTTAGCAAATGTAAAATACCAACTGCGCAAAACCGGAGGGACCAAATTTCTGAAGAACATGGACACAGGCCACCCGGTCTTCTACTGCAATGACTGTGCTTCCCAGTTTAGGTCGCCGACCACGTTCATTTCCCATCTGGAATCCCATCTCGGGTTCCAAATCAAAGACATGTGTAAAATGCCGGTAGAGCACCAGACGAAGGTAGAGGAGCCAGAACTGTCGAAGGTCCTCAGTGTTAGAGCCACAGAGGCTCTAGTCACAGACGAGGACATTGACTCAAAGTTCAAATGTAAGCTCTGCTGTCGGACATTTGCGAGTAATCACGCAGTCAAACTCCATTTGAGTAAAACTCACAGCAAATCCCCTGACAACCATTCACAATATGTGGAAATGGACAAGGAGTAGTTTTCTTTCATATTATTGTCACTTTTTTTCCTTTTTCTTCCTTTTTTTATTTTAATACACGGGTCAGATATTTCAAACCATTTTCCAATTAGCGTTGTGTAGTGTGCATCATTATTAAAACATTTCATGGAGTACGGCAAAGACACACTGGTTAGAAATTGTATAAGGAAACACTAAGAGATACTTTTTGCACCCTGCTCAAATGCATCACCAGTAATGAAATGTATTACTGCTTGAAGAAACATAATTGCTGATGTTTGCATGCAATAGCCCTGGCTATGACTACTATTTATTTGTATGATATGTCAAGTTTCAATTGTATTTCAAAGACAAAATAATGAACTAATTGTACTTTACAACTTCTGTGATACAGTACACCTGTATAAACGTGCAGCTGTTAAAACAGGTAGCCCGACACATGATAACACACATGCAGACCTGTACAGTGTATTGCTATGTAAAGATTGTTTTGTGTTGCAATGATAGAAGAGAAAAAAAAGCACTTTAATAAATGTTTAATCACCAGTTTAGACTCGGATTCTGTACATGACTCAAAAATAATTAGACAGTTTGGAAACAAGGATATTTCACATGTAAATATATTTTAGAAGAAAAAAAAAACCAGTGCGTTTCATGCAACAAGGATAACAACAAGACAGATGATACCTGTGATACCTGCACCTTTTTTTACTTATTCAAATAAAGAGTTAACATTTGATAACAGTTTGTTTTCTTATTTTTTTAAAAGTTGTTTCTTTAATCGTTTGTTTGTGAAGTTAGCCGCTTGAATATAGACATTAAGATTTTCACTGAGACAAGTGTTATATGCACTGACTGATGAAATAACGAAAGATACATCACAAATATGAAGTTGATCGTTTTGTAATAGTTTTCTTCAAAGTTTTCCAGAAAGAGTTGGTAAGATATTTGGTGCTAATTACAGGGAAAATAGATACTGTTCAAATGGTGCATTTCCAATTAAAAATATTACAATTAATTCCCAGTGAATCCTCGAGGGTTTTTTTTAGTCAGCTGAACATGCAAAAACCTGACATTTTGCTGCAGGCAAGCAATTCCAGATACATGGAGAATAAAGTTTAAACTTTGAGCCTTTCTTTCAAGGAAATTCCTATTTTCCCTGTAATTAGAACCAAATTAGGTCTTTCTGGGAAGCATGAAGAAATCATCAGGAAAATATTCAGAAATTACAGAGCCATAAAGTAAAGCATTAACCACTTATATTTAAATTCACAATATCTTTCTATTAGGAGTTTTTGAATCCGTGGAGAACCCCAATGAGACAAAAGGACAACATCCTCACTCTGTGCACTACACTGCATTGTCTTTCTCACCCTATGACTTTTAGATACACCTCAAAGATATATCTTCTTGTCAGACTTTATTGCTTTCCTGTGAACGCTGCTGCTGTTGCTGCAAGATGGTATCATAACAATTAAACATATTTCCTCCAGCTCTATTATTTCAAGGCTATTAAAAATAATTGCCTTCTAAATTCATAAACATTTTATGCAATTCATCTCTTTTCAAGCAATCAAGTCCTCAATTACCTCCACCCATCAAATCTCTATTTTATAACAGGCAACTGACATTTGATGGTAAATGGGAAAAAGCACATGGGCACTGTGGTGATTTGAATGCTGTGACACCAACTTGCCCCCTATTGTTGGAAATGAGCAGGCAATCACGTTGTTCATCAGATGACTCCTAATGCAGTTAAAGTATTCAGCTATAATTTCTCCCCGCATTTATAATTACTGTCAAAGACCACACACCTCAGTGAGCAGATTAAAGCTATAAATTATTTAGTGCCTTTCTTCGCCGATGGATCTCTGATTTGTCTGTAGGGCCATTATGTTTTAGAGGAGCAACTTATTCTAAATTGAAGCAAGCATTGTTCTTAAGCTGCAGCAGGAAAAAGAAATAAAAAAAAAAGACGAGAAATGCTACACGGATTGTATTTATTGAACATTTATTTTGTTTTGGCTTATTTTATCCGCAGCAGTTCTTCCAAGTGTAGATCCAAATCATTATTCAGAGCATACATGGGCTACAAGCACATTTCGAGGATTCAGCACAACCTAGTAGACATTCACCCAAGGCTAACCAAAGAAAAATGCTATCATCAGTGCAATCACAGAAGGAAATTAGTTGTCTCTGACCATAATTTGCTCTAATAAGTCAAAGTCAATGTGGGATTTATTGTTAGTACACAAAAGTGTTACATAGCTGTGCAAACTTTTGTAAGGTTAATACGGTTGTAATCGTGCAGTCGCCAGTCATTTGAAGGTGCATGAAATGGGTGGAAGTGGAAATGCATACAATCTGCGTCTGTTTCTCACATAATCACGATGCTCTCTAATATGAATACATGAGTTATTAAACACTGATATACTTCAGGTAACGCATCTCAGGTAATTAAGTGAAATAAACCCGTAATTCTTTTGATGCTTTATATTAATTCATTTTGGATGTTTGCATATTAACACAGTTAATCGCACTGCACATCTAACACGTCATGGCTAATTACAGATCACAGCTTTCTGCAATTACACATACAACACACAAACACACACACACACACACACACACACACACAGACAGACAGACACACAATCTTGGTTTTAAATTGATTGATTATGATAAATATTATGCACAGTAACATGGTCATACATGGACGGACATACACACACACACACACACACACACACACACACACACACACACACAGTCTATGTGAAAGAAAGTAAACATATAAAACATAAACATATATTTTTTAGTTGCATTAGTCAGAGCACTGGCCAAATGACACACAGTCACAAAGCTTGAGTGCATCCATGGTTCCCCTTAATGAAAATGAAAAAAAAAATTAAATTAATAAGAGAGAATGCAGTTTAAAATGGGTATAGTCACATTCCAGACCTTTTCCCTCAAAGAAATTACTCGTATGTAGTGAAGCCAATCAAAATCCACAGTCCGCTCTTATAATTTATTATTTTCATTATTAAAAATCATTGATTTCCCAAAGTCTATAGTTGTGAAATTGTTTTTGAAATCTATTAAAGCCTCAGAAATGACTAGAAGCATCAGATGAGCTTACATTTGTCCTAGCTTCGAGTTACTTTTTAAAACAGTCCTAATAGCTTTGTTGAAAAATCAAATTATGCACATAAGTACACTTGTATTGCAGACGCAGTGAAACCCGACCTTAGCAAACTTGACGCCAGATCGCATTTGCAAATCCTTTGTCAATCTGTCATTAAACATGCTATCAAATAATGATAAGTGTACGCTGCTTGCTTGCACTAGCGTGCGTCTCCCTGATGCTGATGTGCTGTAATAGGGCAAATGTGCATCAGAATTTGCCTGCTTGGATACACACAAAACATTTACACTGTGCCTGACTTTGCTTCGCCCTGTGCCAGACAAGCATGGATTCTCTGCATCATCTGGCCTGTAAACTGGAGGAGGGAGGGGAAGGGAGGGGGGTAGAGGGTTCAAAATGTTCATCACACAGCAGCAGGGTAATGACTAGCTCATGTGTTTAATGAAGGGCTTTAGAACTTATAGCTATAATGACCCACATCCTAACTCCCTTTTCTCCCATTTATTCTCCCCAAAGTCCTCAGGTTATTACGTCCCTCTGAGAAATATCCCAGAAAGAGCATTACATCTCTCCGCACACATCAGAACATTTCATTGTCATTTCATCTGCATTGTACTGTTACAGAAACACTGGCATGATATTATTTTCAAATGTGGAGGTGCAAATAGTTTAAAAATAGTGATAAAAAAATGTACCTGCACCTTTGTTTTTTTTTGTTTTTTTTGGTAAACAATAAGCTGTAAAATCTTCTTTATAATGAATTCTGCCTCCTGAGATTGTGAGCTCTACAAGACAAAGAGGAATGCATGTGTGTCTGCTCTCTAACATACATCATGTCTTCCAAATAGCCCATAGTCCTCCACTGTTAATGGTGTTGCTTCAAATATGCTAATTAAGCAAAAATAAGTGATGAATGGAATACATTTGATCAATCAAGTAGGCCTAAGCCCCTGGTGCTGCATATTCATTGTACATCATGAATATGAAACCAAAGTCATTTATCAAATATCAGTTGCACATTTGTATCTTATTAATCATACATGCTGAAACTTCTGTCTTGTCAAAAAAAAAAAAAAAAAGAAAGAAAAAAAAAAAGAAAGCTGAAGGTTGATGAAGCACTTGCAAAAAGGATTAAACTCAGGGAACTCGGGTAGTGCTTCAGTCATAATGCATGAAGTATTTTCAAACTTCCAGAATCTTAAACAGTCAGTCGATCCTCGCTCCTGATAACGTTCAGACCATCCTCACCCTTTGCACATTTGGCTTTTTAATTATTTCTTCCCCCCCCCCCCCCCCCCCCCTTTTTTTCTGTCTTTTAGATATTCACTGGTAATGATTGCTTAATGATTACAGATATTCACGACTGGTTTGCTTTGAAAAGGGCAATTGGTTAATTTTTATTACTTTTGAGGTTTTATTAGTGAGTTAGGCTTAAGACTAATATGTTTTTTAAGTAATATGTAAATAATTGTATTTTTATTTACATGTTATTTAGTGCTGAAAAGTTCATCAAAATATTATCGAAATCACAATATGGCGAAGTGCTACATCCAAATAGGAGGAGCCAAAATTTTTTGATAAAGCTAAAACGTGAAACAAAATAAACAATGTGCTGTGGTGTTACAGAGATGCCCCGGCCTACAAATCATATTTTCCAGATGTAAGGGAACATGCTTGTTTGGTATATGATCCATTTTTATATTTTTTCAGTGAAAACAAAATGCAAAAATCACCATTCCAACTGAAATCGTGACTCATCTGCCAAAATAATTGCAAAATGATTTTTCTCAGCTTTATTTTTATTAAAATATTTATTAAAAATTTAATTTCAGATCTCCAAATTTAAGATTTATAAGCAGTAAACATGTTCTATAACACAATAATATAGTTGTGAGCAGATATAGTGATTAGTAATGTCAACAGCTGACCCGTACAACTACATTATACTATTTATTAATGCCTGTATACTACTTAGAAATGCAAAATATGCTATGAATGTGTTATCAAGCTGGTCAAATTAAATTACATGTAGACTACATGCCAGGGTGAAGTATCACATATTTTCCAGTAGTAGGAGAAACAACCTTCAGCAGAAGCATAAATAAATAATTGATTCATAACAAAATGAGCGAACAAAAAGGCTAATAAATAAATCAAATCTTCTATTTCAGCTGATATATAACTTTTTTTTTTTTTTAATGATAACCACTAGCTGTGGCAAAACCTCTGTGTAACAATGTGTGGAGGTTTTCATTGCCATCATATACTGGATGAGAGAACTAACACTTGATTGCCAGCAGTTCATCAGTGCATCCTTCATATTTGTCACCCAGGCTGCCTCAAGGCAGCGTGCTAGCTCAAATTGAAGCTGACATCTTCCAAATATGAAAGCAACAAATCACACATTTTTATTGGGCTTAATCTCCAGCCTAGCCCCTTGCAGACGTCAGCACAATCATGGACGCTGCTCTCATTCTTGCCGACTGGCTGCTTGTGTCTCCTGAGCGTCTCTGGACTCAGAGCAAACACAAATGGCGAGACACCCGAGACAGGGAGGGAGGGGGGTGACACCTGTGCTTATTAGGAGGCTTTAATATGTTGGTTAAGAACATGTGCAACTCATGTAACTCGGCTTGTGCTTCAAATGATCCATGGATGAGCTATAAATAGCGATTATATCTGGTAACTTGCTCAAATGTATTGTGACAGTTGAAAAGCGGATGTCCTCTTGACTCACTGGATTATTCAGTTGTTTGACTTGTACTCTCACATTTGATATTTATTTTCATTTAATATTGTTTGCCTCTGAACTTTTAGTAGGCAGCTGAGTAGGAGTTATGTTTGAAAACTGAGAAAAGCACTGCAGCAGCAAGGACACACCTGAAGAAAGATTGAAAGTAAACGCACATAGAGGATAGATAATGAAATTAATGTCAATGCAAATACATTTTCTGAGAAAAAAAAAAGTCAGGTACAATATTTTTAAAGCAGTTTCCTATTTTTCTTTGTCCAAGTAAAGGTCCAACCAAAGGTGATATAAAAAAAGTTAGATTTTCTGATCCAAAACCTGATTTGTCTTTTAAATCTGAAAACCAGATAATTGCAGTCAATGCGTAGAAACACATTTGCATTTATTCTAGAAATCATTTACACTTACAGTAAGTAAGTTTCCCGGCACATATTAAACAATTGGCAGGTAGACAAAGGGGAATCCAACCAATAGGATGCGTAGAAAAAATATTAATATTCTTAGGAAATTATGGTGAAGTCAATTTATCAATTTCATTTTACACTGTTTGTTTACAATTGGTTAAAAAAGAAGCTTTAGAAAGTTTGAGCTGTAGGAGGTTTACAAATACAGGCTGCAGACAACCTCGCGATCTGTGGGGAATAAAAGAACAAGTATGGAGAACTCTAAGGAACATTAATAAAATTGCTATGGTTCGTGTTGGTGGTCCGGATTTTCATGCTTTTCAGAAATCTGTAACTGAGCTCCTCAGCTGCATCCTGTGCCGTGTGGACAGACAAAACATATCCTAACAGGAACCATAAAGACTAACTTCTGGGAGCAAACAGAAACCCAGTCACTTTTTGTCAGATTCTTGCCAAAAGAAACCCATTTGTCGTGAAAGTCTGATACCAGAGAGTGCCAGTGTGTGACAGGGGGGCTTTAAATGTTCTTCAAAGATAAACTGAACTAAACAGCCAGTGCCAAGAGGAACAAGATAGCAATTGACTACAGCTTTCTGTTGGACCAGGCACTCACTAGATGTATTGTTGATGTAATTTCCAGCTTGACATCGGCCACAGTGAGAATTAGGCTCATCTGACCACTCACACTATAGAAGACTGATATCAAGTGTATTGGATAATGATTGGTACGTTCCGTATGATTGAGGAGCCTTAGCATAGCTACTGTTGTTCATAACAACATACATTTTCCCTCTTTCCTACAGCCCCAAAAGTTGCAATTGTTTTCTCATTTGTCAGGTAAGGCTTGTTCCACCACCAGCATTAGCATGTTAAACTATTAGTCAGGGTTGCTTTGCTCGTTAGGGATGTGCTGTTTAGATCATGGTGTTGGCGGCTTAGGACACAAAGTGGCTCCTGGGTATTAACAAAATGTGTAAGCAAAAAATCTTTTTCTCCATTTTCTTTAAAGGAGCTATTTGTAAGTTTTGCTATTGCTACATAGCCAGCGTTAGCATTAAGAGTTGTTGTTAGCTTGTTGTTAACTTTTGTCCCAATCAGGTCTTTTCTTATACTGAAGTTGACTCGCTAACCAGCGATAGCGACTCACTGCAGCCTCCAATCTACTCTGAAGATGTAGCGCTGCTCAGAGGGCATATTATTTAGCTCTTGTCTTCTAAATGCAACAATGTCTGAAGCTCTTGTCAAGCGATAATCACCATTACCTGCTCCCGGCAAGAAACCGCATTTGGTGGCAGAGAAAACTGACAAATGGCCCTTTGGATTTTTTTTTTTTTTTGGCCACTTGAGGGCAGCAGAAACAAACTTTAAACCCAACAACGCATTGTCATCTTATAAAGTTGTTACGGCGAACATGTTAGCGAACATCTTATTTACACATTCAGCAGATAGAGAGCAACATTAGCATTCATTTGTAATCTTGTAGGTAGCTTTTTGTTGGAAATGAGGATGTTGATCGTGGTGAACCAAAACAGTGTTGATATCCATAAGAAGTTATATTTGTGGTTTTAAGAACCAAAAGCCATTTCAATGTTTTACATCTCCTCTCTCAGGCCTCTCTCTGGAGCTGTAGCAATTACAGTCTCAGAAGAGAGGGTCAAAGCCTCTCCTCTGATTGGCTGACTGTTTTCTGAGTGATCGAATAAAAATATAGCAGATGTCAGGTAAACACCAAATCCTGCAAGCCTGGATGGTGGGTCTAGGTGGGCGGGGCTTGGAGCATGGCCGAGAGCGGCGACTGCTTTGTTGTGACATCACAAAGTTACAGAAGCGACAACGGCTCGTTTTAAGGCTCAGTTTCTGAATACAGGCTGTGTGCATTGCTCTGTGGACTGAGCACTTTCATACTTTCACAGTATTAATATAGAAGCTAGACCTGATCTATAATCAAAAAAGACATGGAAATTTTACTTTATACAATATGGGACCTTTAAAATTATACAAAGTCATCTCATCTATTGCTAATGTGAAGATACATACTAGAGCAGCTTAAATAAATACAAATTACATTCAAAAGTAACATAACAGTCACAAAACAGAGCAGTGGAACATTCTTTGAAGCAAATGATGCATCTATTTGGAACTCATCTGACTTTTTTAAAATGAAAGTGATTGGCCCACAGCAGAGTAGTACAGTGTTTACTTACTTGTTGGATCCTGCTGAAACTTTGGAAAGTGATGAAACTCGCAGCTGTGTTTTCAGATTTCCAGAATTACACAGATGAGGCCGAGGCGGAGCTGTGGAACATCTGTTTGCTCATTTATGTGTCAAACACAAAACATCAGACATGACTGATCTAACTTTGACGAAACTTGGAAGTATGATGCATCTCACCATGGCTCCTTGGCATTCAGAATTACACTGATTGGTCCGAGGGGATATTACATTTCAAAATAAAGTGACACATTTGTTGCTGATTGGCCCAGATGGGGACATTCTGGGGAACAACATCATTACTATTACTTTGTTTCACCAATATAAATTCATTTTTCTTACACATTATAAAATATGAAAGTTTTGAATTGTTTTGTTCTGTGGACAGTCAGCTCCAAACATTTAAATACTCCTTTTTGTAACATCACAGCACAGTGAGGCATAACAATTATAAAATCCAATGAAAGAGCCTGGAAAGAATTTGACTGTCAGCACTGTGCAAGGTCGTCTTCGCTGTAAACTAACAACTAGAATTGGATGGGATTGGATTTGGACCCCTCAGATACTGTCAGGAGAATTCAGGGTTTGTTGGCTCTGTTGCAGCCAGCAGTCAGCAAGGGCACATGAATGCTTTCTTTGTGCCACTATAAATGTGTAGGCTGAAGCCTTTTCCCTTCCTGTCTTTTGTTTTTTTGTGTGTGTCCACTTTTTCATGAGGACCATATACTGTTCACACCTTCCTATTAATAGATCACTTCCTGACTTGCAGCGTTGTTGGCCCTAAAGCCAGAAACACATCCCTCACTTGTACTACCACATAAGAAACAATGACCTTTTTGATTGGCAAGCAGTTTTACAAACTGCTGCTTACTGCAACAATATCACTCGACATAATTTGGATCCTAACTCAGACCAGATGCAGCACAGTCACAGCAGCAATGACACCTAAATAGTAAAACACTGAATCTGTAACATGTGACCAGCATACCTGACAGAGCTGTATTATTTTAACAACTGAATGTTCTCATTTTCCCTTGTCTATCAGTCAGCCTGAGTGGATAGTGGCCAGGAGGGGGAAGGGTTGATGGATGGATGGAAAGATGGGGGGGGGTTGAGTACAGAGCTCTCCACCTCTTGCCCTCCTCTGCTGTCATCTGTTGCCCCACAGCAGGCCAGAGGTTGTTGGCGTTTTGCTCACTTGTAATCCGTCTCACTGTCTGGCTGCCGGCTCTCGGGTCACCTGTCACTCAGTTTGACATGAATCAGCATTGACGCCAGCAGATTTAAGCTATTTCTCTCTGTAAACAGAGCCTGAGTCTATGGGCCTCCAGCAAAATAAAACAACAAAGAAAAAGAAACACCCCTCACCAACCGCCCAAAATCTACTGAATGCTGTCTAATGACCCATAAGAGCTTGAATGTGGTTATACATGTTTTGTTTTTCTTTTTTGTGATATAACTCTAATTAAATGTGGAATGACAATCAGGTTGTGTTAATGTGACATGACATGCTGCTGCAACTCACTTTTCCAGCCCCAGATGAGGACATAGTGTCAGACAGAGGAAGCAAGGGGGCTGGCAGTAAATCTCCCATCAATTTGACTCACAGTGTTTTGATGACATAAGGCAGATTTACCATGAGGTCTAAAACACCTTACAGAGAACCCAGTAACAATATCCCTGTGGCCCACAATTATTGAATTGCTGCTTTGTAATAAAAAAAAAATACTTGCATTGCAATTTATTTCTAAATTGCTCTTAAACGCAAACTTATTTCCTAACCTCTGGTCACCTTGTCTTATGTGCCGGTATAGGTACCAAGTATACTGTCACATGGACAAAATAATTTCACTGTAATTTGAAAGCTGTAATCTAAAACATTACCCTTTTGTCTTATGTTCAACAATCACAGATGTAGAAACCTTTCACTCACACAATGAGATCTCTGACTAAAATATTCTCAACCCACTCAATAAACACACAGTTGATATTCTTCATTATTATTATTATTGTTATTATTATTGTAATTTTATCATGAGTAATTTCATTGTGAAAAGTAGAATCTTAATCATACATGTGTCCCTTTTCTTTTAAGGCAAAAAACATCAATAAATATCACAAGCAATGTCCTTGAAGTGGACTGTTTATCAATCATCAACAAACACAATACTATTCACAACATCAAGTACAGAGTGTACAACAGAACAACAACAGAGTATCCCTCCATCCTTTCACCCACCCCAGGAGTGCTATCTATAATGTCGCCTATAGTCTGGGTTATAATGTGCACAAGGTTTGAGACATTTTAGCCTTTCAGGTATGAAATCAAATCTTTTCAAATTCCCAGAGTTTGTTTTTAAGAATAAATCTAATTCTTTCTTAATGCAGTTTCTGCAAACTCAGTTAGCCAGGGTTTAACAAAAGGCACTTCTTCCATAGTCTTTATGAAAGTCTGTAAGAAAAGAGAAGCTGTTGAGCTACTTGCAGTCTTCTCAGGTGATTAACACTGGGTCTGGTTCTATCTCACACACTTAATGTTCTGATATGAACTTTTTGTTACATATTGTTTAGTGTAAAAATGTTGCATGTCCTTATTGAAATTTTTAGAGTAACAGATAAAAGGCAAGCAAGTTTCAAAAATGTCAAGTGGATGTTAAGACACTGAAAGATCATTTTTTTCCCATATTTTTGTTTGTGTGACTCACTGTAGGTAGCTTCACTATGTATTCATGAAAACAGTGAACTGACTTCACTGTTTGTTGTCTTCGCTGGTGTAAAGGCCACTTTAAAGGAGCTATTTGTACGTTTTGTTATCGCTACACTGCCAATGTTAACATTAACAGCTGTTTACTTACCAGTCTTCCTGAGAGCTTCAGGCATTGCTGTGTTTACAATATAAGAGGTCATGATACGCCCTCTAAGCAGCACTGCTTCGTCAGGACAGCCTGGTCGCTCCAAGAGACTCGGTATCGGAAAGTGACAGACCAGGCCAGGGCTAACTGCTAACTGCTAACTGCTAACTGCTAACTGCAGTAGAAGCAAAGAAGTGATAGAAATAGACGCAAAACTGATGGGTTCTTTTCCACCACTGTGGACAGCTCTTGGTGACTAAAGGAATGAACTTTGATTCTGAACTCACAACGTTTCTTCTAGACTGGTAAGTAAACAGCTGTTAATGCTAACGTTGGCTATGTAGCAACAGCAAAACTTACAAATAGCTTCTTAAAGGCCTATTGATGACAGGTAATAACACATCGCCTAAACCATATTAATAACCCTTGTAAGTCTTACGTTATCTCTGAGTTCACTAAAACAAATGACCCTTTTTGAGAATATTCTAAATCCTCTGCATGTTCGAAATATCCCAACTCTCCAGCCTCGTGTGTGAACTAATGCCACAAATTCATAACAGTTTCTGAATTTATGAAAAAGCTACCTCTCCATGCGTGAATAGCAGCTACAGTATAAGCTCCATGATCAGAGGAAAACAAAATTACACTGGTGAAAGCAGATGATCTTTTCTATATGTAACATTTAGAAAATATTGCAGCTGTCTACAGTCTAGAAAAGAAGACATCAGATATCTTACGGAACGCTGAGGTCTTTATTTAATCTAATTTCTTTGCAGAACATGCATTGAATATCAGAAAAGCTAAAGTGGTCTAATGATGCAAATGTAACCAACAGTGACAGTATGAGCTGCAGAGACAGTTGTCACTGTGGTCAAGATTCAGACATGGACATGTGCAGTCTTAAAAACCCAGCCACTGTGCAGACAGGGAAATCAATACAGCATTTTGTTATCTATCTCTATCTTACAACTTAAAAGAGAAGGATTATATGTCATAGAGTGAGCCCAGGCAGACTTAGGCATAGATCTATCATTGTAGAGAGTCACAGGCCTTTTCCTGTGTAAATCATGTGTCACATGGGCAGCAAGTTCATTCTCCGGCCATGGAATACATTTAGGCCTTGGACACGGACCTCCATTTTTCACCTTTGATCGAGTGCTTCCCTGCAGTTCTGGCTCTATAAGTAGATTATTTTCTAACATGACGCTTTCATTGTTCGTTTTGTTATTGTTGTCCATACTAGATCAAACATGGGAAAAATAACTTCATGCGCTCAAACAAGTGATTGATACATTTTAATTACTGCACTTCTCTTAGGAGTGCAACTGTCAGAGCTGCTGAAGCTTTAATGTGACAAACGCCTGACAGTGAGACAAGAAAGGCAAATGACACACCTGTGGCAAAGCCGTGAAGGTACGGAATTTCTCCCACCTGAGCACTCAGTCCTGCACATGTCACAGGCTTCGGTGCGACCGCGAGATCGCCATAAACCAAAGCCTCAAACAGAGCCGAGACAGTGAATGATCCGCCTTCATCGTTTACAGGACCCTCATCCTTGTGGATGTTTCTGAACCATCTCTCATCTGGAATGTAATGCTGACCGTGCGAGGTGGATGAAGTGAAGAGTAGCCACAGAAAATATGAACCGTCACACACTGTAATACATCCTTTCAGGCACAGATAAAGGGTTCTGCTGAAGATGTTCTTGATAAAAAAAAAAGAAAGAAAAGAAAATCTTGTTATTAAAATGTCATACCCAAGCAGTGATTGATTTTACATTAATGACCACTATACAGAAAACCATAAAGACATAAAAAAATTGATCCCCAGCTTCAGTCTCACCTCTTTAACCCTCTTGTGATTGGCATAAGAAGGCAATCTCGTGGCGTAGCTACCGTGGTGGGAGCTCTATTCTACAGGTACTGTATATTCTCAGTTATGGGTACAAAGACAGACCAGCAGGTAGTCACTCATTCAAGACATCTATATTACATCTGTGAGATGGGGTCTTCCAGAGACAATCATTCCTACGATTCACTTTCAGCACACAAGAATCATCTTATGTCATGAAAGTATGTGAGCGCTGAAATTGTCAGGCAGCTCCCACTCCTAGCTTTCATCATCTCTTCCCAAAGCATTTCGATTTAATTTAAGTGTGCCGGGAAGTGCTTTCATTTTGTTTTAATGAAGTTTTAAAAGTTGGCTGATCTGTAATGTAAGCTGCTGCTGCTGCTGCTGCTCCAGTCCAACTTTCACTTACCTATCATCTGTTCTCCATGTGATTGTCACAGAATACAATGTGTTGACCTGTCAGGCATTACACCGTGTGTGGGATATTCCTGAGTTCACCCAGGAGTCAATCACTGCTGCAGAGGAATATGTCTGTCCTGCAGTGTCTCTGCTGTGATGAAGAGTCTTACACATATCTATCTATCTATCTATCTATCTATCTATCTATCTATCTATCTATCTATCTATCTATCTATCTATCTATCTATCTATCTATCCATCCATCCATCCATCCATCCATCCATCCATCCATCCATCCATCCATCCATCCATCTAAACCTACCTACCTATTATTTTCGTATCATTTCAAAATGACTTTACTTTTGTTAAAGCTAAAACTGCAAATCCAAACTACCCACAGTTCATGTCAGCATCACGTCCGTCCTGACGATCCTGGATCTGAGCACCACACACTGTGGGAATTTGGCTCTTTAAGTCTCGCATTGCTGAAAGTGACCCAAGATTATGTGAAACAAAGGCACGGTAAATGCCGTCATCTACACAAAGACAATGAGATGTTACGTCCAATGTCATGGCATTATGTCGGAGAATTTCAACAAAGAATTGAACCATAGACAATATCTGCTTGGAAATGGAGAAGGGTCTTAGCTGCCACATCAAAATGGAGAAAAAAGGCATAGCATTTGAAAGCCTAAAGGCTTAAACTAATACAAAAAGTCTAATCAGACTAGCAATCCCTGATGTTAATGAAGGTGTCACACATTGCACAAAGAAAGTTGTGCCTGGCAATCTTCCATTTTTCGGCTGCCTACACCAGTGACATTTCATCTCACATTCAAAGAGCGCTGAGGCCCCTTAATGAAATGCATAATTAACATATTCTAATTGTGCTGAGCACAGTGATGGTTTTGACAGAGCTCACTTTCCATGTCTAATTCAATGCTAATTTAATCTGTTCTTTTCCCGCCGACATGACCTTTCTTGATTGAGTTTCACCGCAAAGAATTTTTTGATGGATTGATTTATCAACCTCTTGGAATGCAACAAAAGTGCCAGTTTTAGACAGACGAGAGGGGAAAATGACGAAGACAACGACGGCAGACGAGAATCAGGTGACTGTGGAGAAAAACAATTTGATATTTTAAAATTAAATGAAGCCGGGGCGAAGCCATATAGAATTATGTCCCGTGATACATTGTGGTATTAAGGCTCTCCTGTACAAAACATAGCATTTTGAATCCTGCAGGTCTAATGGCATCATTTCTCAGTCACAAGCAGAACATTGCTTAAGCCATTCAGCTGGCGTACCTTTAACACGGGGATTAAGAGGAATCTAAAGGCGTCTTTATGACAGAAAGAGCAAAAGATACCAGCACTATTCATGGATCTTTTTAATCTGAGTATTTACCAAAGGTTGATGCTGAGTAGGCAGCTGAGAGTATCTCGGCCCACTCAGCTGTTGAAATTCTCTTTTTTTTTTTATAATGGGAAAGAGAGAAAATTATATTCAACAGAGGAAAAGACACTGACTACAGGAGACTTTGTTTAGCTTTGAGCTTTGGGTCACAAATTGTAGGAAATTTGTAGTATGCAATAATTTACTTTCCTTGTTCCTTTTTAGTCCTTCAGATGTCAAATAATCAATTTTTTTGCACTATTCTAAATGGAAATCGAAATGACAGGAATTCACTCCAATGTCTGATTCTATGTCCCAGTATGAGGCAAAAACCTAGGTAGTGAAATTAGGGGAGAAAGCTGGGGATGAGGAGGAATGTGGAGCTGTCAGTCAGTCAGTCAGTGGGAAGGGGGATTATGCAGAGCTCAGAGCAGTAATTGAACACCGTCGGGCCCGCCCTCATTTACATCTCTCCCTTCTGCTGGCTTTGATTGGCAGCTGTACATGAAATGCCACATCAGTTGAAAGTATGTTGTGAGCTGGCACTAACAATCCTGTGGCTCCGGGGAGACCTGCCATATTGTAATTTGGTTATCAGGCATGAAGGAAATAATTCTAAGTGCCAGGAAATGTGAGGCAGAATAAATGCTTCATTGCTGCAAGTTGCCCAGGGTGACAGTTCTTATTTAATGTACAAGAGCGTCCCGTTGCCTGTAGATTTGGGGAGCAGAGAAGGGGAAGGGAGATGTAAACTAGGAGGTGGAGGATTTTCACAAAGGCAATGGGTAAATTGGAACCTGCAGAGAGCAAAAAATACAGATAATCAATAAAAAAAAAATCATTATGCATAATTTTGGGGTCAAGTTTGTATTCTTGATAAAACCAACAACAAAT
This sequence comes from Seriola aureovittata, assembly GCF_021018895.1. Classification (NCBI taxonomy): domain Eukaryota; kingdom Metazoa; phylum Chordata; class Actinopteri; order Carangiformes; family Carangidae; genus Seriola; species Seriola aureovittata. The sequence continues at coordinate 27,528,237 of NC_079372.1, forward strand.
GCAGACTGGAATATATTTGGATTCAACCCCTATTTTTAGTCTCATACATGGAATTTCCAGACAAAAGGCATAAGCACAGAAGTAATGCAGATTTGTGCGTGCTGTTGCATCATTTGGTTGACATGTAGAGAAAATGGGTCCTGAACGCAGCCACTTCTCTTAAGTGGCTTGGGCCTTATTTGTTTTGATGCACTGTTTTTGCATGGGGAGTCTTTTCTCTTGAGATGGAGCTGTCACATTGTAAAAAAGAAGCCCCTGATGCTGGCAGCAGCCCCCGGGCAAAATGAAAACAAGTAAGTGGCATAGATAAATCATGCCAGCCAACGTCTTGTTGATGAATCAGATAAGACCAGAGCATCTCAGGAACACTGGGCCTAATGGAGGTCCCAGTGGCAGCTGTGGGTGGTTTATAATGACTGTAGAGTGTTTCTTTTGTTTACTCGCAATTATAACACAGACACAGGGTGAGATAGATAGATAGATAGATAGATAGATAGATAGATAGATAGATAGATAGATAGATAGATAGATAGATAGATAGATAGATAGATAGATAGATAGATAGATAGATAGATAGATAGATAGATAGATAGATAGATAGAATTATTTGCAGTAATATTTGAACCCCCCCACATAATAACACAATAACTAAGTCAAATCAAAACACACACTGCTACCATCAGCAGAACTCACATTTTACAATGGTGGCATTGTTTCCAATGTCCATCGAAGATAAACCCTTATAAATCCATTTTAAAGGTGATCGTTACAACTTAGCTCATTATCATCGGATTCTTTTTCTTTTTCTTTAGTATCAAACTGATCCAGGTGATTGTCTGTGCAGTGTAAATGCTAGCAGCTAAAGCTAAAGGCTATAGGCATAAAGCATAGAGGTGTAGACAGTTTTAAGTTTGATAATTAGACATTTGTCAAGGTTGAGTTTTCATCACTTTTCACCATAGTCTGTATATAAAGATGGCCGTAGCCTCGGTTATGTCACCCACAAGTTTCTGAAATACGATTTTGAAGCTTGGAGTGGACTGCTTTGCCGTCATCATCTTGGCAGTGCCTGACACCACTTTAACTCCTGGCTAATCCAGAAATGGGCGTGTGTGGAGCTGTGACCTGTTACTCAAAGCAGTCACACCCTCGATTATGCATAATTTTAAGCCTTTATAAAATTGAAATGGGTGGGTGATATACAAATTCACCCCTGTACAGTTATGAAGGGGGAAATTAGCCATAGAGACTAAAACCGTTTTTTGTACCAGGTTGTCAACATTATTTCTGCTGTAAAGTCAGGCATTTTAACATGGGAGTCTATGAGGATTGACTCACTTTTGGAGCCAGCCTCAAGTGACCATTTGAAGAACTGCAGTTTTTGTTTTTCAGCCCTGGAGGTTGCTCCCTTTTTTCCCCCAGATGAGTAGTGCAGTGCTGGATAAAGCTTGGCTGATGTTGCACAGCTGGTATTTTTACCCCATGTTTCCAAACTCGCACTGTGGTGACTCCGCAGAAGAAAAATGATGAGCTGAAGTTTAGGACAGACTGTCTTAAAAGAGAGCCAAGAGAGCTTTTTAGATTTTCATCAGTAGCTTTCTCATTTTTTTCATAGACACTAGAACAACTTCACATTCATCTTGTAACCCTGTCTCACAGAAATTACATTTATATACTACTAATTTCCTTTCCTAATTATGTTGTTGTACAAGTGTTTCTTTAAGGGAAGGAAGTGCTAAGTTTACATACTGCACAGAAGTCACAGAGAGGTGGTCAGCGTGGGTGGTGGTTGCATAAAGTGCAGGATTTTGACTCCAGAGTTCTTGGTTTGCATCACAAGTCCAGCATGTGGTTAGGTTTAGGTGGCAAAAGCACTTTAATTAATGTTAGAGAAAGACTGTGGTTTTGGTTAAATGTTAATCAAGTAAACACATTTTGTTTTGTGCTTCAAGTCAACTCAAATTATTTTCTTTATTAAACCAAGACCATGATCTTTCCCTAACCTTAACCAAGTGCTGAGAGTTCCTAAATATAACCATGAAAAACTCTGATTTAGTTGCTATGAGTGGATATCACAAGAAAAACAACTGGAATTTGTCATTAGTGAACACTTTGTGAATATGTTCATTAACAATGTTTCCACATTATGTTGATTAAAAAAACTTTATGTTTCCTCCAAATTGTTTTGTAGAGGTAAATTAAATGGTAAATTGGTGGAGACAAGGATGCATCTAGGCCTCCCCCTTTCATATATATAGGGTTAGGGTTATATATGTATATATACATGCAACAATGCAACTCTGACAAGTCTTCTCCCCAATGTTAGAAAGTGTTGGTTAAAATCATAGATAGATAGATAGATAGATAGATAGATAGATAGATAGATAGATAGATAGATAGATAGATAGATAGATTGTATTCATTGCCACAGGGCTAATTATTCATAAGATAATAGCGTTAAGAGAAAGTGGCCTCTGCCATCATCTTTCATGTGAACGGACTGACTGAGAGACATGATGGCTGACATCTCCTGGCAGAGTGGGGATCATTTGTCCGCAGGAACAGGGGCCACTCAGTTCCAAATGCCATGGTGTGGGGTGCCCAGACAATGGGCTCAATGCTGGGCTATTATCCCCTGTGTCAGCAGGGATTGGCCTCCCATTTGAAGAGGTCCACTCGTCTGCATCCATGGCACTTTGAGGAGCATCATTAGGTGGGCCTGTCAATTTCCAACCTAGTGTTATCTGGATGCTATAAATACCGTGCATCCTTCCTCCATATATTTGCCTTCATGCCATCCATCCAACTGTCTGCAGTTCTGAGTAGATGGTCTGCTTGGTGCCAGACACTCTCTACCATTTGTTTTTTAATCCAAATGAACAATATAGTTAAGTCCACAGCTTAAAGAGAGCACAATATTTTTTGTCTTATGTGGAAAATTCAGCATATTACAAATCAGCATGCATCTTTACTTAGAGAGGTGTTTATTGCTCTCTCTAAGCGTCTCTCACTCTCGTAATTTTAGTGCATAGTCCAGCATAAATGGAGTGACAGGTGACAGGTGCGGTATTGTGAAGCTGATAAACATCAGTTTAAATAACACCTCTGTTGATCATCTGCCAAACTCATGATGCGATTCAAGCAGGTAAATACTGCTGAATGTATAGTGAACTTCACGTCACACTGGATTTCTACTGTACCTGATCAAACGGGCCTGTGAGGGGCCAAGACAGGCTTAGACCATCATTAGTCCATGGTGAGGTTGCAGACTACTAGTAGCTATCTCAGCTCATGGCCAAATTGGCTGGATGTCAGTCTGTCTGTGTCTTGTGAGGTGTTAAGAAGCCTAATGATGTCTGGTCTTGGCTGCTCCATTGTTTGGATGTTGATCTTCCTCCTGCAGGTGAGGTAGGCAGCTGAATGTTACTGGACTATAATCCAACACAGGGTGAATATAAGTGATAAGAGTTTTTTTTTTTTTCTTCATGTTATATGACATGCCAGTGCGACATATGGATGCGCCTCAGTGGATAAACATGAATGCAAGAAAGGGCAATCACTGGATTTACAGTGACGCCTCAAACATTTCCATTAGTGTTTAAATTTGGTAATTCAGAGAAATGAGCCAGAGCAGGAGCGAGAAGGTGAGGGAGGATTTGAGTTTGTAATGTTTTTGTTTGCGCAGATTTATATACGGTGCTGTCTTCTGACACGTCTCTTACTCACGCTTTTGGCTTGTCTTTAAACCTCCCTTTGGCATTGCCAGACTAAGTTATGTGGATTGCCTGTGAAGACGTGATATCTTGGAAGCACTCAGACTGCCCCCAGAGAATTGGCCTGTAAACCATCATTAGCGAGCGGAGAAGTGTAAGTCTTTAAAACGTTAGATTCAGTTGACGTGCCATATAACCCTTTTTATTCCCAGTGACAAACCGAACCATCTAAAATCATGTATAATTATGGCGAGGTAAATCCAATTTACCAATTCTGAATGCAAGGTTTTCTGAATACCATGAATTATAGACTCAGAAACATAAAGCAACTGCAGGGTTTCACAAAGAATATCTCTGGATTTCCCACTTGCACATGTGTCGTGCAAATAAAAGATTAAATTCTAAGTGATTAATTGATTTATTTGATTTTAGAAGTGATGGATACGGCCCAATAGATAGACTAGTGGGATTTGTACCGTGTGTCTGATCTTATGGACTTAAAAAAAAAAAATGCCCTGACTTTTGATGCAGTCAGGGCAAGACGGAATTTCATATTTAGCTTTGACATCTTGACAATTGGGGGGAAAGAGAGAGAGAGAGAGAGAGAGAGAGAGAGAGAGAGAGGCAACCTTCACAACTTTCAAGCGCACATAAAAGTTAGATCAGTTGTATTTTTAAAGGTGCAAAGGGAAGTCGCCATACTCAACCGAATCAACATTTCAAAGTCTTCACGGAGCCCTTGACTTTTGTGGCAGATCACAGAGAAGTGGATTGGCAAGACTCATTTACATTGTTCAGAAATCTGCTGCTGGTCTGTCTTGAAAAGAAAGATACCCTTTACAAGGCTTAAATATAACCTTTTGTCTCATATCCCGCTGAGGGAAAAAGTAAAAAAAAAATACATAGTCAGGAACATAAGAAACGATATGAAATAAATAAGTGACGTTTAATATATACGTGCATGCAGTAAAACAAGAATAGGACAGATGCTTCTGTTAATGTTCTTTAATCTTTCCTCATTTTCATGTTGTAAAAATTGTTTGAGGGCTTAAAATAAAGAGAAGTTTGAGTGACTCCTTCAGCAAGCCAGATCTGTGGACCTGTCAGTTGATTAGTCCTCTTGATTACCATTTATAAGAGGCCCCAGCGCTCTATTATTTGCATTCCTATTTAGCCATGATTTTGCGGAGGGCACACCGTGATTAAACTTGTCAAGAGGCCTGATTGACAGGGTCAAATCTTCACATTCCATTCTGCTGAAATGAGAAAAAAAAAGAAAGTAAAATAGACACTGGATGTGTCAGCTTCCCTTTCCTTTCCCTTTTCCTCTCCGAAGCTCTCAGCAGACCCCCCCCCCCCCCCCCTCCCGCCCTCTTCCCTCCCTCTCTCCCTCCCTCTTTCCCTCTTACAATCTCGGTCAGGAATGTTTTAATTTTAGGGATAGATTCTGCCTGTCAAGCGAGGCTGGATGGCCTGTAGTTCAGACGATGAGATGTGATGGGTGTAAAACAATAAAAAAAAAAGAGCAGGAGATGGGAGAGAACAAAGAGGAAAAGAGCTCACTTTATTGGACAGATTTAATTACACTGAATAGAGATTAAGGCAGGCAATCCACTGAGGTGTGAAATTAACCCTTGATTACTGATGAAGCACTGAACAGAGGCTGAAAACAACAGTTAAAAAAAGATTGACCACTCAGTAGTGGTAATTATTTCAGATATCAGTTATAAAAAAGAAAAAAAAGAAAGAAAGAATCTGGATAGGTAATGCATAAATGGACGAGGCTAGGTAACTACATTATTAACCAGGCTGAAAATGCTAACAGAGAAAGGCTTGACATGATCTGAAATCTAGCAGCTTGCTTGCATCAGAGATTACTAACCTTTCTGTTAGACTGGGCTCTTTCCCTGAAGGGGAATGGGGGCAAAGAAGAAGAAGAAGCAGAAAAAAAAAACAATTAAATATGCAGAATGAGTTGATGCAATCTGCTCACACTAAATGATGTTGTGGACTTATTTTCATTAAGTCTGAAATCCTGTTATACATTTTAGAAAATGGACACATGTGAACCGGAGATACCTGAAAGAAAGGATTTTATCATTTTAAAATAAATGATTGTGAAAGGCTTCAAATACTTGGTTCATTAAATATTTAAATATGTCTGGATAATTTGGTGCAATTCACAGAATGAAAAATAATAAACTTTATTCATACAAGGTTGCTTCACCAAAACATGAGGTAAAAATAGTCAGATAAAAGAACAATAACTTTAGTATCTAAAAAAATTACAAAATAAAAGAATAAAACATACATACAGGTTAAGCTAGTAAAAAAGATAAGGGCTGATTTATGAATGAAGCCAGTGATGTTTATTCACCTTATCACCACCACACATTATCAGCCAGTCATCTGGGAGGGAAATGGGACATCCTCTCCTCTCGTTCAGACCTGATGTTCACAACTCAGAGACAGCCAAATGCACTGCCCCGCCAAGGCTAGCTGTTCGTATAATTAGCAGTAATTAATGAACAGGAAGCGAAGACTCGTTTGTATTTTAAATGATCTTAAATGATCCCATTAGCACTTGTCATAGTCCTGTACACTAAACAGCGTGAGTTCAATTAGATTTTTTGTCATATTTAAGTGCTTTCAAGATGCCACATTTGAAGTCCTCCAGTGTTGCTTTTTTTTTTCTTCAAATTATCTCTAAAATGGCTGCAACAAATCTCTCCCATGCTATAAGGTTTCAGGCCTGAAATTACAGATTTTGTGGAATATTTATATTATCTGGCTGTTTTCTCGAACACACTTTGCACTGTCTCTTATGACCAAAGTGTTTAGTGAAGTGTATTATATTGGGTAGCTAGACTATACCACCACTGCCTACCTCTTATCCCTAACTGTGCGTGCATGACAGCATGCATACAATAAAATATGTACCCTGTCTTGTACATTTCATTCCCGGTGCTGAACGGACAAGGGAGGAGGACAGAGAGGAGAAATAAAGTGCCATAATGAATCTAAAAGGCATAATTCATTCTGATCAAACGCACTCAGGGATGAGTCATGCTCCGGTGAACCCTTCTGACCACTGATGGGTCTACAGCAGAGAAGAGGATGGGGCGGGATTGACGAGCACACATAAATTCTAATTATTCCCAATATATGCGATCCTGCAAATGGCCGTCCTCACAGTGGTGGCCGATGACGGTTCTCTCTAACAAACCCCCCACCCCCTCCCTTCTCAAAATGTCCCCTCAGACTTTTTATGAAGAGCTCTGGCTATAAACCTGGGACAGGAGCTCTAGAGCAGAAGGAATGAAAGCAGCGGGTCGTGTAGTTGGTACAGAAGGGAGAAAAAAACACACCAGCTCCAGCTCTGGAGCTGGGAAAAGAAAGGTACGATGATCAATTAATCCAGGCAGTAATTGGATGAGTGTGTATGTAATGCGGTAATGCTGTAATGAAAGTCATCCATTGTGCACATTCTCTCTCTGGCCGGTGAACCATCCCCCTCATCATCCTCTGGATCTCAGGTGCTTAGCCATGCAAATCTGTCTGACAGCCCAGTACATCTCTGTCTGCCTAATTGGACAGTATAGAGTTGTTTATGGATATTGCAGACATTTAGGACTCAGTTGGGGGCTGCTCAAAAATCATTAGCAAACGGCCCCTGTTACTGGACTGTCAACTTCACTTCACCGACGTCAAAGCACTGCGATAAAAAAATGTTTGTCTCTGTCAACAACAGGGAAAGGCTCTTTTCAAATGGAGCAGTATACTTGCTGAACATTCAAACATGTTATGAAATGAGAGTATCTGGATTCGAGCAGCTTGTTATATCACTCCTGCCACTAGTTTTTGATGTGTAAGCGAGGTGGTGTTTTTGTTAATTAGAAGAGCACTCCATCTGTAGAAGTTACAGTGGTGGATATTTACATGTATCACAGATGAAAGGTGTAACTTGCATTGTAAGACTTTCCTCCTAGTATTTGGCTTCACTGCTTTGCACTCCCTTATAATCAATATTTTTGTGGTCTTAAACTTAAAGCTGCTATGATCAATATTTTTAAATGGATCAATTGACAAAGCATACATGTATGTGAAAGAAGTCACTCACCCACAGATAAGTGTCACCCAACTCTGCAGTTTCCCTTTCCCAGTTTTATCGTCTTTAAGCTCATTGTTTTGGTGTTATGGCCCGTAGATTGTTTTGGTTGACTCTCAGCAATCTAATTAGCATTCAGCAGAAAAAACTACCACTTAACTACAAAACCAAGACACACACTGTTAGAAACTAACTAGTGAACTCAGTGGAGCATTTAGCTGCTAAAAAGCTAGATAGTTCCCTTAGGAGTTGGTGGAGACAAAAACAGAGCTCAAAGGAGAGCAAAGGTTGGACACGAACGTGACTCCAAATTATTGCTAATGTTGCTCTGCTGGATGTGTAAATAGGTAATGGTTAGTTAAAAGGTTTGCCACATCAACTTCAAATTTGATGTCATTGTTTTGATGCCAGCTTGTTTCTGGTTTTGGAAAATATTGTAGACAACAACAAAACAAACAACTATTAAACAATTAATTGACAGCAATCCATCCAATAGTTGTCAAGATATGTTTCACACAAAACAAAAATGTCAACATCATGGTGGTGCTTGATAAAAGTTTAGGGGATTATGATTCATAATTATTATCATTCATCCTCTGGGGACCATGCATGTTCGTACAAAATTTCATGGCAATCCAGTCAATAGCTGTTGAGATATTTCAGTCTGGACCAAAGTAGTGGACTGATTGACAGACCGACATTGCCAAATTACCCCCAAGTGGCTCTCAATGAAATAAGCAAATACATACAGTAAGTAAAGATACAAATTTAAATCAATGCACATTTGGTTTAGAAAAGAACAAAGCATTTGTCCACCTATGCCTCACTCCTTTCACCAATATATGAAAGTTGCCCATTCTACATCAGGCAGTGCTGTGCCCCCTCCAAGCTCCCACTGGCTCTAAACACAAGCTGCAGGTTCGGCTTATGAATGTTCACATTGAAGGCACTCTGATTTGCATGGCTGAACATGGTGAGGCAGGGGAACAGGTCAGAGGGACTCCAGACTCAAGCTTTTAGAGGGATGAGGCTGTGCCAAGCTGCACGGAGGTGATGTGCTCAATGTGCTGATGTGACCTCACACACAGTGTGAACAAAAGTGGAGCTTGAGGGCTCTGCTAAGATCACACACCTCACAGATAGCCGGACGTACTGTAAACATTACCGAACACGCGGCGATGACTAAGATTAATCATCAAAGTTATTTATTAACGTTCATTAGCACAAAGCCATTTCAAAGACAAACCCCTCAGCCAACGGTAAAGGTCGTGTCATCAAGCGGTCGTCCATTTTTGCAGAGGAACTGTTTTATCATTGCACTTATCGCTGTCAGGATGCAAATGTACCGGACGATTGATCGGAGTGACCACAGAGGAAGACTTTACGCAATGCACAAAAACTGGTGACAAGACAAGGGTAAATTCAAAAGGTGGTGCTCACCCTAACTCTTTTTACCTCTCTCATTCTGTCTCCCCACTCTTTCTCTCTCCAGCTCTTTAAACCATTCCATCTTTATAGCTGAGCCAATCAATGGCAAACCAGTGTCTATTGTCTGTTCTGTGCTCAGGCCGCTGCCCTCCTCCAGCACCCCCCATTACAGAAATGTTTCTTCCCATCAGTGCCTTTACTTATCACTTCCCGGGTGACATTGAACTTCCTATGCCCCGGCCGCCGAGACACATCTCTGAACTCACACAATTACTCTTCATCCCCACTAACAATTTAGTAATGAAGTATTGATTTCCAGATTCCTCTCTTATGGATGATATTAGATTTTGTTTGATAAACTGTGCCTGGGCCTCTAATCTGCACTGTCCCTTTTCCCACTGTCTGTAAAACAAAGTGCCACTGGAGAGATAATGACCAGAGAACATCGATGAACTCATTTCATCAATTTGTAACACTTGACAATGAAAAAGGGCAGGCATTTTTCAAGCAGCAATGTCAAAGTTTATTGCTCTGGGTACGGTCTTATTGGAAGCCAGACATCTTGAGCAGCGTTCAGCTCTAATTTATGGGCCCCAGTGTGCCAGTTACTTTTAAAGGAAATGTTTGGATACTGGGAGGATATTAGTGTTGCACCTGGGTTGTCTGATTTCCAGGGCCACCGGGGATTCATGTGTCATGTTAGAAAATACAAAAACAGCAGAGGAGAGGCTGAGACTGTGGCTATTTGCAATGCAAGAAAATGCTGCTTAGGACATAAATCATGCTGAGATGTTACATGCGAGTCACATGTGCAAGGATGCAAGAGCCACATAAATGCTTGAATTCCAGTCGTCTTGCTTAAACTGTGTTCTTAGGTTATTTAATGCACCATTACAGATAAAAACAAATAGGTAAAGGTTAGAAGTTAATCTCTATTCATTTGTGTTGTGTATTTTTCAGTATCTCTTCCCCCACAAAAAAAACACGTTAAAAATACAGTGCTTGTGGTCTTTACAAACTGGAAATAAATAATGATACTTAGCCTTCAGCTGAAATGTGTTTCAAAAAGCAAGTTTACCAGTTAAACCGGTTATTACCATACATCAGTAAATCAGGTTTATTTCCCCTGAAGCAGGTTTAAATAACTCTGGGCCAAGCTACGATGGAAACATATCCCTTAGTTCAGACTATCTCTGGTCCTGGTAAGGATAGCTTTCAAGTGTAGCTACACCTCTGTCGCATTGTGAATCAGTTTGCAGTACATGTCAGTCAGATTCTGAGATGGGCAGTATTTACTTAAAATCCAAGCTGATATCTTTTTAAAGTATCTGCACAGTATTCGTATTAAAATATGTGCTTTTAAATGCACTGCAATTAAAATAAGCGAATAAAAAACTAAAACTAAAAATAGACTTTTTTTTGTTAGCAACCAAAATATGTATATTTAAATTCATATTCATTCATTCATTCCATAGCATTACTAGTGGTCAAATCTTCAACAAGGTGCCTTTAAATACAATTAAAGACACAGACACCCAGAAATCCATCTATTTAACAGAGCTTTCAACTAGCAGAGTTAGAACTAAAGGTCCCTATCCAACTGATGATAGAAAATGTAACTCTCTTATTTTCTTTCTGTTAAATAAATAACCTGGCTGGTTGGAGAGTTTGATACGTCAAAGTTGTTCAATGTCACATTGCATCTTATACATCTTGCACATTCATTTTCAACACTTAATGATACAAATACAATGCATTACTGAAACCGGGATTGAACCCACAATGCTACAGAGTAGTCCAGCTGCACTGAGTTCATCTAATTGTGTCTATGTCTGGGCTCACTGCTGCTCTTCAACATGCTGCCAAAAGCACTTGTTTACTTTGGTAATCGCTGTGGTTTTGGTTGTTTTCCTTTCATTTTCTTATTCTTCATATTATATATTAGATATGTGCTGTTCTTTGGCTGCGATCATGGCAGCTTGATCCATGTTCATTGTCTTGGGTCATGAATGATGGATCGCCATGCAGACATTCATGGTCCCCAGAGGATAACTTAACTTTTCATCATGCGCCATCATCAAGTCAAAACTTCAGTTTGTCCAATAGTTTGGTTTTTGATGAAATACTAACCCAAACTAGTGACATTCCCATCAGCCTAGTTGTATTTTGTGCTAATCAGGAAATGTTAGCAGCAAGCTAACAAGCTTATGTTATACCAGATTAACATCAGCGTGTTAGCATATTGCATGTAGCATTTAGCTCACAGAGCCACTATCGTGGTAAACCAAACCAAAAAAAATCCACGTTGAGAAGTATCACCTGTATTTGGGTGATGAGTGAAAACAAACAGCGGAATTGTTGCTTCTGAATTAGTTTATGTCCATGAACATGATGGGGACAACTTTACACAAATCATCCGACAATTTTGTTGATTTTTATACTTGTATTATTGTATTAAATGTACATGTGTGGTGCACCTCTGTATGCTCAATAACCCTGGCATTGGTTTTTTAAACTACTGTGTTCCTCCTGTGCAGACAATTTATCTGGTGCAAAGTCAAATTATTTATTTCCCCTCATTCATCCTGATAAAATGAGAGACCTGAGGAACAACAGCCAATTTAGACCGAAAATCCCAGTTCAGCTCAGGGTAATCTGATTTCTCTGCTCCCCAGAAATCTACATGTATAGTGCTTATCAACTGGATTACTGGCAGGTAGGAAGAATAACCCAATTTGAGGTTACTTGTTTCTCTGTGTGTAGTATTCAGTGTCACATTGCATTAGAGGAGGAGGGCTATTGCTTTGTGGAATGGATGCGTAACTTCCTCGCTCCTCCTTTCCCAGATCTAGCTGCTCATTCATTCCCATGTTGTGTTTTTTTTCTCTTTTTTTGCATTGCACAACCACATAGAATAACAAAATTATCAAATGTAAATGTTCTGCAATCAGATAATGGCTTTAAGAGATGCATTTAAAAGAAAAACACAGGCCTGAGCATCAGCACTTCTTACTTTTTTCATTTTTCTTTTTGGAGGGCAACGGTGTTTGTCTTCCTCCTTACTACCAAGCATGTGGTGGAAGTGACAGAACTGAGATGGGTTTTCTGGAGTGGTCACAGGGCCAGTAGGCCACCTACTGTATGTGCTATGACAATGATAGGGCTGCTCTCAGACCTCCCACCCTCCCCATTTGCAGATATTACCCAGGGTCGAGTATGGGTTGTGGTAACTGATGATCACCGTCCGCGTACCCTCATCACCACAGAGGTCAGTCCTTCTCGAACAAGACCAGCGCTCCCTCCTAGGTGATTATTGATAAAGGATGACACGCCAATGTAGACACAGGAGAAATTATACTCTGGGGCCAATCACTGCTCCTCTCTTGTTTCTACAGAGGGAGACCTTGCTTAATGTATAAATACTGTGGTGGGACACTATTCCCTTACCTATTGAGTGACTATAAAAGAAACGGAGTGGAAACCATCAGGGATGCAGGGAGCCATGTCAGCTTCCTTTAGATACAGTCCTCCTAATATCTTTTAAAGGAAACAATCATCTTTCCTGATGAACCAAAATGTCCTATAGCAGCCAAGGTCAAATACACCGAGACCACCCACACACACAGACACACACTAAGAGAGAGAGACACACACACACACACACACACACACACACACACACAGATACAGTAAATGCATCATGTGTTCAACTGTGCATTGTGTCTCTCATTTCACCCTTTAGTCCAATACAGGGTATGTTGCAATCTCAAGGTGCTGAGAGGCAGATGCTTCACAGTGGTGGCTAGATATATTTTACATTAACATATTTAATAACATAGCATACAGGTTTAATACATATGATAGATTCTGTTTAAACCTGGAAATAGACAGTTTGTCATAGACTACAGCCGATCGGGCCTATCTATTAGAAGTATATAAATGATTCATAAATGTTTTGTATCACATTGTAAACAGCTGTAAACACATATATTTAAAGTGTATATTGATGTCTTTGTTAACAACTATAACTCATTATAGGCTTTTGTAGTTGATTTATAAACAGTTTTTATTAATAAAAATGTCAGACAGACAACATAACAACATACAATGATATGAAACATAAGAGGTTAATATAGCAAAACACTGAAAACATCATACAACGTAAAAATAATTTAAAAAATAAATAAGCCAGTAAAGGCATCATTTTAGTTGTCGGTTAATGAATGTTTGATAACACATTATAACATAATTGTAATCATATATATAATCTTATATCTTTATTAGTTCCAAACACATCACTAGACAGTTTTAAATTTCCTTGTGGGTGATCTGCACATATACTTTATAAACTTTAACATTCAATAAACAAGTAATTTATAATTAACAATTTATACTTAAGACTTCACTTTAGGTTTTGAGGAGGTTCAAGGTTTTTTTAGAAAAGTTATACAAATAGCTCAGAAAGCACGCTTATTGGAACAGGCCCTGCTTCTAAATATATAACACACCAGTATGATCAGTAGGAAATACACACTGATTCTGCTGTATAAATAATCAATGTATGGGCATGCTTTATTATGGTTTGAATTGATCACATATATGAATATTCAAATAGAAGACATACAAATAATAATTCATAGTTCTTATTAAACATTTCTTAACTGCTTTTGCACACCTCAAATTTAAATTTTTTTCCATGTCCTGATATGGGTTTGATTTAAAAAAAAGTTTACAATGTGCTATAAAACATTTATCAAACCTGTAGCAAGTTTAAATCTGTTTGTAAATGTAGGCTAATACTGATGATTTATGATTATATATGATGTTTTATAATCAGTATGTGTTATAAACACACTAATACTAATACACTTTGTTTGTTTATATGCTGTACATAAATTCACAGACAGAGATCTAGATTATTTAATATGGAGTGAAACAAGTATTTCATATAGATAGTTTAATGGGTAATGAATGCATCTGAGACATATCATTGGTAATAAATACACTGTATTGCATATATGATCAAAGCTGCAAAAAAACAGTAATTTCTTGGATGACATTGTATGCATATTTACTGCATTGTAGCTTGTTGATGAGAATTGTAACATGGGGAAACTCAGGAAAAAACAGTTGCTTAGGAGGTGCCATGTCCTACCAATCACTCTCCCCTTCTAAAGGAGCTCCAATGGCACCTGAGGGGGAATCTCATGGCTGTCATCCCAGAAAGCCTGCTGCACTGATGCCTGCTTACCATCTGCTCCCCATATGAGCAAAAACAGGCAATTGTCTCAGAGAAGGCACCTCAATCACACTGTCATTGAACTAATATACTTTAACATGTTTTTCGGTAGCTTTGGACAACATCTTGGTAGAATCTGCAGTGCTGGAAGTCCCTGTATGGTTTGTGGCGATAACATTAAATGATTGTGTGTGCATGCGGTGTAGGTCGAGTGCATTTGAAATGTATATCATAGCCTTGCCCTGTCTCAGCATGGACTTGGCATCTGACAGTGAAAAAGGCAGAACAGTGGGACCCTGTCAGTGTTACACTTCCTGTAAATAACCCCTCCATGCCTTTGGTTTTATCATTCCCTGCAAATGATTCCAGGCCCCTCCAGAGTCGACAAGAAATAGCATTATTTTATGGCATGGAAAAAAGAGGAGATAAAAAGAGGAGCCAGGGAGAGAAAAAGGGAGATGGGGCTAAAAAAGGTCCTTCAGGGAACATGGTGTAAATGAAGTTCCAGGAATGACACAGGCGAGCAATGAGGCGTGGATGGAAAATATACGCTGCACATCATCGGATAGAGATGCCAGTGGAAATGGCTTCATTGAAGTGTCAGCCCTCATCCATCAATCAATCATCCGCAAGAAACAATAACGCTGCGGCGATGGGGCAGCTTTTATGGGGCTTACTCATGGGTATCGGAAACAGCACTTAAGTGTAGTTCTGACACTGGGAGAAAAACAGAGGTGAGGTGCTCGGCTTATTCCACATGCAGGTAGAACAGATAGGGAGGGGGGAGGGAGGGACTAAGTATACAGTGCCCCCCTGGCAGGAGCGCTCTGGACAGAGGAATTTTTATATCCACCACACCAGTGGATGACTACTTTTATACATCTCCTTTCTCCTGAATCCCTGATATTGATATTTTTGGATATACAGTACATTTATGTTGCATTACAGTATGTACTGTACTGGTGCTCTGAGCTAAACGCTAACATCAGCATGCTAACATGCTCATGATGCTAACAAACTGATGTTTAACAGTAATGTTCATCATCCTAGTTTACTGTGTTAGCATGCTAATATGCACTAATATGTACTAAACACAAAGGAGAGCTGAGGCCTATGGGAATTTCATTAATGTTGTAGGTATTTGGTTACTGTATATAGGCTACTGCATTTTTGCTCTGAGCTAAACCCTAACAGAAACAGCACTTAAGGTATCAGCATGTTTAGCAGTAATGTTAACCATGTTCACCATCTTAGTTTAGCTACTGTGTTAGCATGTTAACATTTGCTTATTTATGCCAAACACAAAGTAGAACTGAGGCCTACGGGACTGTCATTCATTTTACAGGTATTTGGTTAATGTATGTACTGTACTGATGCTCTGAGCTAAATGCTAACATCAGCATGCTAACATACTCAAAATGACAATACTAATATGCTGATGTTTAGCAGTAAAGTTAAACATGTTCACCATCTTAGTTCACTGTGTTAGCATGCTAAGGTTTGCTAATTTGTACAAAACACAAAGTATTTGGTTACTGCATGTACTGTACTGGTGCTATGAGCTAAACGTTAACATCAGCATGCTAACATACTCACAATGACATTGCTAACATGCTGATGTTTAGCAGTAATGTTAACCATGCTGACCATCCTAGTTTACTGTGTTAGCCTGCTAACATTTGCTAATTTGTGCACATACAACAGAAAGTAGAACTGAGGGAGACAGGAATGTCATTAATTTTGTAGGTATTTGGTGGTGCTAAAGAAAAAGTTAGGCCATCAACAATGTCCATAAAAAATTTCATGTCAATTCATCTAATAGTTGTTGCAATATTTCTATCTGGGCCAAAGTACTCCACCTACCAGCACTGCCATCCAGTAGTGCTGAAAAAAGATTAGAATAGAGAACTAGAATACTATTGTTTCCCATATCTTGAAATAAGTCTTTGTACATTGTTTCCTATTGTCTTCTATTTCCTTCATTATTCCTTTAGATCAGATATGTCTTAGTTTCAATAAACCAGTGTTTGGTTCACTTTACTAATAGAGCATCTGCTGTGATATCACGTACAGTATAAGGCTTATATTTAGTAGCCAGCCAGAATCCTCATTGTGTTTACTTACACATAACCTCAATTGACCAAAGGCACTGAAAATAGAGCAACAAATCCTTCAAGGCTATATTTACATATATATGTTCAGCACTCTCCCACCATAAAAATAAACAAAAAAAATGCTAAATGGCCCACAGTCGCTTTTGCTGTATGTGAGCCTTTTGATTTCCCCAAACCAAATCTCTTGATGGCTTCTCGGCAACATGAAACATGACACGTCATCCATTATTCTGTACATGTGCCTTGCTATCTCAGCCTGCTCCATATGGCCCCTGTTGTCTCCAGACACCCAAATCCCTTTCCTTAGGCCAGGGGCTGTTTTTGTGGGAAACATTACATTGCTCCTCTTCCTCAGAGGAATGGGGTGATGATGATGAGCAATCACAGCCAGAGCAGACTTTCTGCCTCAAATTGTGACAGGATATTCAACAATTGACCGTATCCGCTTTGTTGGCCCAATTGCTAATTCATGCAAGTTGACAATCTGGAGGCAACAATTATGACTGACGAAAGGACTGAAAATAAGAGGAGAGAGCACTTAAGGGGAAGGAGAAAAACACTAAGTTTATTTCACAAGGAAGGAGGGAGGTAGGAGATTTGATATTCACACTACAAGAGAGAAAGAGAGTGGAACAAACACATCCTTGGCCACAGTTGAATATATTCACAACTCTTAAACAACATAACCTCTTCTAAAACCACACACACTAAACAGGTGAGTGGATAGCAATGCAAGCATGAAATGCCATTTGTGTATTGAATTGTGCGTTAAAATGGCTACTGTGTGAATCCTTATCAACACACAAAACCTAATGTGATGAAAGAAACTTGATAAGGAGCTGTGAAGACCTCAGGTGTTTCGTGCCAAAACATTTTGAGAGAAAAAAAGATACCATGTGAATTTGCATGAAACTTGCATAGTTGGCAATGAGGCGTGGTATTGAGGGATAAATATTTAAGATGTGGTAAAAAAAAAAAAAATAAAGAAATGAATAAATTTCTAATAGGATCAATAAAATCTGTTTTCTGTAACTTGTAAATAAAGAAAATATTTGAGAGAAACTCCATGTTATGAATCTATAAATTAACTTCTATGACATTACTGTATTAATCTAAAATTATTTTATGTTTCCAGGCCATAGGACGGCCCAGAGATGACGCTTTATTGAAAGGAAGGCCCGCATTACCATACGTCTGCAAGGTTTACAAATGTAAGTAAAGGTAAGGACTAAATTCTGGCAGAAATGCACAAATTACTCTTAAAAAACATGTACAAAAGGAAGCAAACAGGGAAAATTCAATCTTTGCCCATAAAAGGGGCTTTTGACATGAAAACCCTCGCAGCATTCTGGACACGGGGGATAGAGAGTAACAGGACGCATGTCATAAGCTGTTCTCGACTTGCGCTCTCTGCCATGCGTTTGCACTAAGTTTGCCACAGTGTGGGGGGATATGAGGGTGATGCTAAGTGAAATGCTCATTTTGCGTTTGTGATTACTAAGGCCCATGGGCGATATGCACTAATGTGAGCTAATGCAATAGATTACACAGTGCTGGCCCAGGGGAACAGACAGCAAACAGATGTGGTCTACTCAAAAAGGGAGGAGGGAAGAAGAAAAAAAAAATCAAAGTTTAAAGTGTTCAATGTGCTGAAGATTGTCCCTTGCAATTTATTGTTTACAGAATGCACAGCTATGATAGGCTTTGTCAGTCTTCTCCTTTTATAGAAATGAGGAGAGTCAACAATAGTGTGCTCATGTCTTGCAGATGTAGAAGCGATTCCCAAACTTCTCTAAGGAGACTTTGTGTGTGTTTTTTTTAGGTCTACATGCTTGCTGAATGACAAAGAGAGAAACTGCTGCTGCTCTGCTCTGTTTGAAACTTTCTATCATAATGAGTGACGTCACAGCAGGTGTGTTGGCTTTCACAGCTGAATGGCAACACCTGTATGACATCACCAATTAGGGTGTGGTCACAAGTGTGTCTTATTACTGAACTCAAAAGATCAGTACAGCACCATGTTTTAATCCTGAGCTGGGGGGGGGGGGGGGGGTGTATTTTTTTAAAGTGAGATGATTGCGTATTTTAATATCTGTATCAGTATTGAGGCTAATAAACACTACTTTAGTTTTATAATTCCAATTTCAACCTGGCCACAATGCAGTTTTATCAAAGCTTACTGCACCACATACACACTGTAGATCTGCTTTTCAGACTGAGCTGTCAAGGCTCTGAAACCTGCATCTAACAAAGCTTTAATCTAGACCTTGTAAATACTGCCCTCTAGTGGTCAATCTGAAACATTGTCAGGGACAGGAAATATATGCCACATACCCTTCAGTCCAATGTCCATTCACATTTTTAACCAATGATAAAATCTCATGCCAATTATTATAACAGTCTTTTTGTGTGAAGGAGTTTCCTTTTGTTCATGTTGTAATGGAGATATATATGTGGATGATACTTGTGGCCTAAATCGTTTCCTGTTAGGACTGAAGATACTGGGAGAGTATTAGTCTGAAATTGTTACCGCAACAGCAAGTATATTACAGGTCACTGATGATTTAGCTGAAAACTTGAAGAGATGTAAAAGTTGGAAGATTGGATATGTATAAACAATCTAGTATTGAATGTATCCAAGTCACTCTCCAATCTGTCATCGCAGGGTGTCCCGTTGGACCAAGTTGAAGAAACCAGGGTATTATGTGTCATTTTGAACCAATTCTTGGTCTCAGCACATCATTTGCTCTAACCCACTTTGAATATTACTCTGTAGTCTATAGAGAGGTATGATACAACACCATAAAATGGCTGAGTTGTATGACAACAAATATTTCAGCTACAGGTATATATGACCTGCAAATGTCAAAATTAAAAGACAGGTTTGTCATACCAAACACTAACAATTACTGCCTCATTAAGTGCAGGTAAGGCCCTAAAACTACAGCTAAACCTGTTTTTCTGTGACATCCAACTGTGCCCAGAGAAGTCACGAGGAATGTGGGTGACCAAGGAGCCTGTCAGTGAAGTGACAAATAATGCCAAAGAGCGCTTCGCATCTCACTTTATTATTCAAATGTGTCATACAAATCTCAAACAATATTTTAATTTTTACATAAGTACACATGTAATGTGAATACCAAACAAAAACAAATAACTTAACCAAAGACTTTCAAAGTGGCAAAATACTAAATTAAACAGTAGACTAAACTGCTTGTAAATATGAGTTAACCTGAGACTTTTTTTGTTCACAGTGTATAATTAATTGAGCCATTAACCAACATAGCTGCTTTTGTTTTTTTTTTCCCCAAACCACACAGTAATACAACATCTAAAAGGCCACTTGATGATCAGCCGGGACCGACTGCTGTCACTTGAAACAAAACACCCCTTTCAAGACTGCATAGTAAAAGCAAGCTCCTGAACAGTGACTAAATATGCAGCCTAAAAAAAATACAGCATGACTATTAAACACACAAACAGAACTCCTTGAAATTTGGTATATTTTACAGCTTATGGACTTTAGGCACCACTCAAGCAGATGATAGCCCTTTGCCGTTTCAAAAGGATAAACATTAACCACGAAATCTGTTCTGTGTTTAAAACTGGGATTGTAAATACCAAGTATATCAGAGAAATCCACAACCCAAATTGTGTTACAGTTAATCATGTGCCATCGGTCGATGTGGCCTCAGTAGTAGCTGCTTTTTGTCACCAGAGGAGCTTGTGTTTTATGTGTTTGACAAATACTGTGATGCCCAACAAACACAGGTCCATCTAGTTATACTCAAAACATGTCTGTAGTCAATAGACAACTAGATAGAGGTTCAGCTGATATGATAGCTACAGCAGCTTAACAAGAATAACAGTGTCTGGAGCACAACATGAGGTAGACCACTTCAACAAACAAAGGACTTGTTACTGTGGCCTTTTTGTAAACCACTGGGCCGAAGCCATCAAGTTATTCGACAGAAAATCCCCACCCTCCAGTGCTTTGGAAAAGGAAAACAAACAAAAAAAACTGAATAGTGCTTAATTACTGCTCGGACATCAACAATAAGTGAACCTAGCAGCAATTTTTCACACAAATTATTCTTCTTAGGTTTTTACTTAATACAATTTTTATGTACTGAAAGCTTACAGATATATTTATGTCAACCCACTAACAAATTTTACTGTTATGTCATAGACACTTACAGGTATCTGAATATTAGTGTGGGTCAAATATGGACTAAGCAACAGTTTTGAGTGGAAACAAACATCACAGTGCACACCAGTGGAATCATATCTTCAAAGAGAGATATCCTGCACTTTTTCATTCAAAAAAGAAAAAAATATACACGGAAAGCCTGAGCCCTGAAATGTCTACGCAACATAAATTTTCTTCTATTGAAAAAATATTAAATTAGGGGAGCCTAGACACTTTCTGAGCACAAACCATCTCTCCTCTTAAATCTGTACATTGAACAAATTTCCAAAATAAGGTAGCAGCACAGTTCAATCTAGAGAGAGGGAAAAAATGCATTTCACATATGACTTGATTCATTTATATCAAGAACAGGGTAAAACTTTTCAAAGATTTTTGTCAGAGTTTGAAAATCCAAAAAAAGGAAGCCCTGCTGTATGCATTTCAAATTATTTTTCAACATTTTACCTTGGTGCACTTTAGGTACTTTTGTCAGTAGCCCCATAGCGTTGATTAGGAAATGGCCCTGAGAGGTCTCTCCTCTGCAGGTTGGGCAGAGTGGGTAAGTGTTGGTACAGCACAGTTCTGCCCCCTGAGAAAAAAATCTTTTATGTTAACTCTACAATCTCCTAGAATATGCAGATTGTAAAATAGCCTATTTTAAATTTTTTTAAATCCTACCACTGTATGCATCTCCTCTGAAGCAGCTAACCTAATACATACCTGCTCTTGGGTTGGACAATCCTCCGTGACTGGGGTTAGCTGGTGTGCTGTGATAGAGAGATGCCAGGTCATTGGTTGTGTAGGGCCGCAGAAGGTTCATCATGCTCCACTCAGTGTCCAAACCTCCTCCAATAGCTGTGGTTGTATTTTTTACAGGACCCAACATCTCAGGAACTGTGGATGGACCTGACCCTTGAGATGTGGTTTTCACACTTCTCCCTGAGATAATCATCCTGCTGGATCCATCCCCTGCTGGTCCTCTAAAGCCAGGCTTCTCACCGATGTCAGCTTCCCTGCCTGTAGGTACTGTGTACTTCAGTCTCTTGCTAGAGGGTTCACCAAAGTCCATCTGGGGGAGGCTCCCAAATCGGCTCGACAGGCACAGCCTGGCAGCTTCTGAGTGCCAAATGACACCACTTCGTGCTGGGTAACCCCTCTCTCCAATTCCAACTCTGTCTGGGGGGCCTGGTCGGTCCATTACAAACTTGCTGCCTGTGTTAGATTTCTTCATGAGCTCTGTGTACCTGGGAGATTCCTGACTAGGATGTGAATCAATGTTCTGTCTGTAACGCTGAGTCTCCTGGACAACATTGTGTAGGGGTGCGTGGATAGGGGACCGCTTAGGACCAGGAGGTGGGTTAACAGGTGTCTTCTCTTGTGGTTTTGAAGGTTGGGGGGGTGGGGATTTGGTTCGACGAGGGTGGCGCCTGTCAATCATCGGAAGTGGGCTGACATCTTTCCCATCAAGTGCAGGGGGGCAGCCTGTATAACGTTTTTGTTTCAAACTGCCAGCAAATCCATTCTTTTTTGTACTCTCTGACTTGTCTTTATGAGTCAGCTTTTTGTGCATTATCAGAACCTCTGGGTACATGGTTTTATATGCACAAAATGAACAGGCAATTGGACTTAATGCATTTCTGGGTTCTGCACTGGCAGGGATGGAGAGAGACACTTTTAAGGACAGATTTAATGGGGCCTCAGAGTTTTCTTCTTTTATCTCCTCCCTTTCTATCTTCAGGTTAACAGGTACAGGGCACTTTATGAGCACATCATCAGTCGGGGAGTTAGCGGACTTAGCAATTAATTTCTCATACTCAGCATTCATCTGAACGAGCGGTTTGCCAAGGTTGCTACCTACACTATCAAATCTGTCCTCTGGTGTTCCGCTGGTGCACGATCTGGCTCCAGGAACCCAGAGTTTGGATCGATTTGGGGCAGGATTTTCAATGTCATTTCCAAGTTTTCCATCATTTGGAGAGGGCATTGATGGCACGGGTCTGCTGGGGATCTCAATATATGGTTTGTTCTTGTGACGACGATCCAGGTGATATTTCAGTGATGTTTTCTGGGCTGCAGCATAGTCACAGTAAGCACACTTGAACGGTTTTTCACCTGAAACAAACAGTGAAAAATAAGCATAGTTATGAATTTCAAAACACACAATTAGACCTACTGGATAAAATAAATAAAGTCACATATTTATACATAAATTATTCAAGTCAAATGTATTGAAAATACCTGTGTGAGTCCTCAGATGAACTGTGAGGTAATAACTTGATCGGAATGATTTACCACAGTAACTGCATTGTTTTGATCTGACTTTTGATCGATCAAAACCATCTTCACCTTCAAAAATAGACACAAATACATAAAATTAATACATAAAAAGGAAGATGACAGAATAAAATCACACAAGATGTGTTCTCAACCCATACCAGCAGAGGGAGCAGTTTGTATCAGAGTTCATTAAATAAAACAATTCCTATATCACAATCAAGACAGTATGGGTCAAACATGAGTTTGAAATGATCCCTAAATTTACCTGCACCGAGGTTTTCTGTCAGTGCTGCCTCCTCGTAGCCCTCCTCAGAGCCTTCCTCTGCGTGCTCCAGTGGGCTTACTCTTGACAACTTCCCATCCAGAGAAGAAGTTGGGCTCTCCTCACCGCCTCTCTCACGCTTGTGCACCCTGGAGTGAAGAACTAACTGGTGGTATGTCCTGAAGGTTCTGTGGCATTCCTCACAAGTGGTTGGTCTTTCTTTGTCCTTATCTTTTTGCATTAGAGACCTCCGCTGTGGTCCTGGGTTTTCTGCTACAGTCTGCTGCTGAGACCGGAGCTCTCGCCCAAGGACCTCTTTCACAGCCTTGTCTCCTTGGCCTTCAGACCAAATATTATTCAACTCCTCCTTATCAGAGTTGCAGTCTTCATTGTCTGTGCTGGCTTCCTGGCCAATATCTTTAGTATTATTAGGACCAACTGCTATCTTGCCCTTTGTAGCAAGCTGCCAGGCCTGATAGGTGTTGAAGGGATCTAACTGGGGAATCCATTTTGATGATCTCTCATGTTGCAAACTATTTCCTGCAGGGCAAGGCAGAAGGTTTAGACTGTTGAGAAATGTTTCTTGTTTTGCAAGGGATTCAGTAGTGGCATCCATGTTCTCCTTGTCTTTACCTTTCCCATGCTCCACCTCTCTATTATGTACTTTACTATGTTCAACCAAACTGTCATGGTCAGGGAAGAAAAACCCACAAACCATGCACATTTTGTAAACAGTGACTACAGGCTCTGAAATAGGGTCTTGGACGATGCCATTGACTGTGACCGGGGTCTCCAGGTCTTGCTGGGCCTTGCTTTTTGCCCCTGGTTTTACATGCATTTTCATGTGGTTTTTAAGGAACCATGGCTCTCTAAACCGTCGTCCACAGACATTGCAGCAGAAAGTAAAGTAGTCCTTGTGCTTCCTCATATGGGTCTCCAGCTCACTGGCATCTTGCGATACTTGGCCACACACAATACAGCTGTGAACCTCCTCTTTTTCAACAGGGAGGCTGCTTGGTTTGGGACGGGGTCTCTCTCCCGGGATCCTGAATTCTGCTTCAACTCGAAGCACAGCGGGTTCAAAGAAAGTGGTGGGGTGCTGTGTTAATACGTGAGGTCCTAGTTCATCCTGATGAGTAAAAGTCTGATCACAGAACATACAAGATAGCGGTGCACTTCCTCCAGATTGCAACACAGCCTTTTCTGAGTTGGTGGTGTGTGGCGTCATGCTGGAGCCAGGCCCTGGGATGCTTGCATTGTTACTAATCAGAATGTCTTGGGCAAGTCCATCTGGGCTCTCCACAAGCGGCAGCAACGAGTGAGTTGGCATTGTCTTCTGAAGGTGGAGCAACAATGCTATATACAATGTCCAGACTATTAGGAACCTGGGGAAAAAATGGGATAAGTATCTTAAGGTTTTGCTCAATATCAAAATAGAATCAGGTAGTTACTACCTAATTTAAGATAAAATCTGTTTTAAACACACCACTGAGAAAGAATTGCCTTCCCTCACTGACACAGGAAATGTATCTTTTTAGCAATCAACTGCACAGACAAGTCATTTCCTCTATATGCAGGCCACTGATAA
Source organism: Seriola aureovittata (assembly GCF_021018895.1). Taxonomy (NCBI): domain Eukaryota; kingdom Metazoa; phylum Chordata; class Actinopteri; order Carangiformes; family Carangidae; genus Seriola; species Seriola aureovittata. Next base: position 27,553,155 of record NC_079372.1, read on the forward strand.
AAAGTATGAAAACAATGTTTTTCCTTCTCACAAGCATTATTTTTTTATTCTTAGTATCTATATAACCTTTAGCGTGTGAGCAGTCAACTAAACTTTAACAATCATACTACTTTAAAATGGTTAATATCAATGTTTAGGTTAATACTGACATTCCTATTCATATTTTGTTTTGTTAAAAACAAAAGATTTTGTAAAATACAGTACTTCAAATTAAGAGTAAATGGTTATAGCAGAATACAGTACATTGCAGTTGAATGAAAACAGTAATCAAAGAGTAATACAGACTAATATGTTAAGCCATTATTGTAGTATCTGGCATTTTTTCTTATACAAAACTTAAAAGTATTATCTATGATACTTGGTTTGAATGGAATTTAACAGGATTAAATAACAGACAGAAAATCAAAAGCTTTTGTTTAAGAAAAAAAGTTATGTTACCCTATCCTACAATTCTTGTCAGCCAGGTTGACTCACATTCACGTGTGTAATTTTCTCTTTTCCTTTTGTTTTGTGACCACTGGGACTACTTCCTGGCAAGTGTTTCAGCAGGTGTTTCAGTATGTATAATGAACTTCTTATGTATAGAAAGAAAAAGATTAGGAAATTCAAAACCACACTATTACTTTGATTGGCTGAAGAGTGAAGAGTCACTGGACCAGCAAGTCCAAAGACTGCTGATGAAAGTTATTTTGTGAACATAGCATATAGCAGCCCATTGTAGCATCTATACATTATTCAATTTTAATTTCCCCCAATCGAAATTGTGTTAACAATATAATATTACAACTAGGCAATGTAGTTGATAGGGTGAAAATCCCAACTGCAAGTTTCTGGTAATTCCTGTAATTGAACCCTATTCTCCTCGGTAATATAACCTTTCATAGCCCGGTACCAAATTTACTATTTATAATTTTTCTGGCTGAAAATTACCTTGCCTGTGTGTTATTAGGACATAATCCAGGTGAGCACAGGCAACTATCGATAATGACAGTGTGGGTTATTTTAAAAGCACATACACGCTTTGTGTGAGGCAGCGTTAGCCACCTTGTTATTCAAGCAAGCACAGCCCTCATGAAGACCATTAACCTAATTTACTCGCGAGGGGATGCTCAAAGTACCAGCACAGAGTTCACAAAGTAACTTCACGTTAACTTCATCAAAGTCCTTCGTAAAATTTAACGTAGTAGTTATTACATTTCTATGTGTGCATAATAAGCAGAACACGAGGAATTAGGTTCTTGGCGATACAGATCGATATCAATCAAGTTACTGTTGCTGGCATTAAGTCTAATTGGTAACGCTTCAATTCATAAAAAGCTATCGTTTAGCTAGCATTAACTGAACTACCCGCACGTTCCGACAGCAATAACGTTATTTTCATGACAACAATTGTGTTGCAAAATCAACATCAACCATACCGTGTGTACTTACGCTGTTGCTTATTGATTTGTTTAAATGCCAGTTATTCAACTTAAACCTAGATGAGTTACTTAACGACACGCTAACGTCGCCAAATTACGTTAAGCCACGAACTTCACAACTCGGTTCTAACGACATTAACGTTAGCTAAAAAAAAAACTACACTTTCTGTTGTCTCTCTCGACTTCGACCAAACTGTAGAAACTCACCAAACAATACCTACCAACTGTGAATTTCCGGATTAATAATGATACTGATACTACGAGCGACTGAAGTCAGTGAGCTTAAGCTGTTTGTGTGCTTGGCTTCTTCATTTCACAACGCGTTTGCTGGCGGACAGCTCACCTATTCAATTGTTTGAATGTGAATCATATTTGTTCAACTTGGCGAATCCTCACTGTGCAGCTGTTGAATCCTCACGCGCGCGCGCTCTCACACACTCACTCTCTCTCTCTCTCTCTCTCTCTCTCTCTCTCTCTCTCGCTCGCTCTCGCTCTCAACGATTCTCGAGGGGGAAGATGGGGCGCGTGCACGCCAGCCCCCAAAACCCATAGGGCAAGTCACGTGGTCGTGAGTACCAGAAAAGGATTAGTGCACATAATCTTAACTAAAAACACGCATGTAAAAAAAAAAAAAAAAAAAAAAAAACGTGCGTTGCTTTATAGTGAATCTGTCTAATGTATTTTTAAATGACATCCTTTTGAATCCCAGCTACTCACCACTTGTCTGAACAGGTATGCCCAGTCTCGGTCATTTAAACACTGTCATGTGGGCTCCTTTTGTGTTTTATATCACCCAGGTTTACACTTCCATTTGTATACAGTGATGTCTAATATAGTGTTTTCCCTCCCGTTTAGTTTACTGGCCTTGGGCTAGCCTGTTGATAATACCTCTAAATGCTTCTTTAATAATCTGTAAACTGCAACAGAGCTGGTTAGTGTAATGTTTTAGAGCCACGGACTACATAACAACACCGTGTGATATGTAATGCTGCACTGAGCCTACCTAAAAGTGTAGCCCTTCTTCTTCTTCTTCTTCTTCTTCTTCTTCTTCTTCTTCTTCCACGCTCTCACGTCATGCATCAGCTACCATGTGGAGATGGGGGAGGGGTGCCTCAAACTTTTCACAGATACATGAGGTTTTTTTTTTGCAGAAGCTGCTTGGTTGAGTCATAAGAAATTTCAGGTTCTTCCTATTTCCTATATATCGTGAAAAAAAATACCCAGAGTAAATCCATTTTATATCCAGTTCGATTTTTCACTCTTGATAAACCCATATACTTCATGCTGTTGTATGTAAATGTGTATGTGTGATCTTAAAGAGAGTGGAAAGCTTTCTATTGCCTAGTAAAGAAAAAGTCTCAACAATACTATATATATATATATATATATATATATATATATATATATATATATATATATATATATATATATATAAAATCTTACTTTAACAGGGACACTATAAAGTCACAAATGGACACAAAAGAAAATATAAAATTAATACCCTAATGTTGTGAGATAAAGGCCATCACCTACAGTAGTACCCACTGGCTAATGTGTAGTTAAATAACAGCTCATCCTCCACTCTTAAACCCTTGCAAAGAAACAACAGGCAGTGCTGGAAGCTTAAAACCATAGTGTACACTGATTATTGAGACACACACATAACCTCCCCCTGAATGCCAGCAATGTCTGAAAGAAAAAAAACAACAACTTTATCAGTAACCACTCCCAGCTAAAGGAACAGTGAACAAAGACTGGGAGACTCCATTTGCCAAAACCATCTCTCACATTAGGCTGGGCTGTTGCCTGATCCCTCTCTCTCTCTCTGTTTAAGTTATTTTGTGGTTAAATTAAAAAGTTTTTTTCTGATCCTTGTTGTTACCAAGCAGGTCAGACAAATGTGGTGTTCAACAAGTAGATCTGCAGGTTTGGCAAGCAGATGTCATCAAAATGCATCTATGAAGTAATGCATGTGATTATTGAGTCCATGCCAGATACTAATAAAGACATCAAATTGATCTTACATAATACATATTCTATTCATAAAAAACAATTTGTAATGTTTATCTTATCTTATCAACTCTTCTAAAACTGTTGGTTACAACCTATAATACAAAACAAGACAACTCTGTATGTGTTTTGCATTAGTACGACTCAATGACTTACATGTGCTGCCCTAAATTAAAACATTTTTCTACCCCCATTCAATACTCTGATTTAGTTTTTGGTATTCTTTCCTCACCCCGAGATCCTGTTACACAAACAAGTCTAGTATGTTAATCAAAGGCACCACATGTGACACATCGAGGCCTCCCGCTCATTTCCCATTGTTCTGTGACCACAAAGGCTGTGTGAAAGGCTATCAATCTGGAGCAGCGGTATGATGCCTCTGGATGATGAAATTGCCCAGAGATGTTGAGCTGATCATAAAAAAAAAATCTCTCAATGTGGATGGAGATGGTGTTTAAACTATATAAATATTTCTTTAAGTTGATGACAGTTTTATCATAGATTCTATTGCAGTTATTTTAGCGTTCATCATCTGCAGTGGCAATGACAGAAACAAGTGGGCAAACATAGTTTACTTTTAACTGATTTAATTAACTTTGTCCTATTGTTTGAATTTATGCTAATGTAATTTCTCTTCCAAAATCTTCCAAACTCATTGTCTCAGATTGTTTCTTCACAAAACATATATGTATGCATTCATCATTAAACCCAAAGCAGTAAATTCTAATTAGAGATAAAGCAGCATTTTTTGAAAAAAAAAAAAAAAAAAAAATTCTTGAATGAATAATGATGTATTCAGTAAAGACAGACAGCCTGATAGGAACTGAATCAACGGATGGGAAAAGGCTGTGCTGGCTTGTTTTTGTCTTGACGTGTCAGGAGCAGCTGACTGCATTGTTCTCCTCCAGATTCACAGCCTGGCTTCTTTCATAATCCTGGTGTCGCTCCTGAAAGACACTGATAATATATAATCTCCTCTCTCACCCCCATCGCCGGTAATGTTTATTCAGTGCAACCAGCTGTTGTGTTGCTGATCATCAGAGAAATTTTTATCAGTCACCGAAAGCATTCCTAGGTGCATCTTCTCTGCACATGTTTGAAATACTTTTGATTCTTTCCTGAGGAGAAATTGAGAAAAAGAGGAGTCTCTTTGTTCTGCTGCTGGTGTCATGCTGCTTTTAGGTATAAACTATTCAGACTTTTTTTTTTTCCAGACTTTTCAATGACCATACATAGATAGAAAAAAGTTCAAACAATATAAAGTAAATTGAAATAAGTGGGCAGCAAAACGTTTGGCAAATACAATATAATCAATACGAAAATGATACAAAAAGAAACAAATGAGCAAATAGTCAATAGATACTTTGCCATCATTATGTTTGTAGTGTTGAATATTTTTTCATATTTAACAGTACTTGGATTAATCCCGTTGTACAATTTGTTCTACTTCTTTTTACTTTTCAGGGGCCAAACTAACCAAATACAAAAAAAGAAAAAGACATTTGCTTTAAAAATCTTTTTTTCAGCACACCCTCGACCATATTATGTTTCAGTTGAGGTTAAATAATTTAAATATCAAGCAAACGTTTCAGTATTTTGAATGGCACAGTAAAGGTAGGACACGCTTTGTCCCCCAGGCAGGATGTAAAACTCCCTTGAAAAACCATCCCTGAAAATCACTAGAGAGCATCTGCATTAGAAAGCCTACAGCTAACACATATAAACATGCATGTTGTGCCTGCAGGACCTGATGAGTCACCCTTGGTTAAAGGAATAAGACTTGTCCTTTAGAGGCTAGATCACCTCTATTAATTTGTTATCAGATCAGAATCAAGCAGAACAGACCTGTTACTAATGAGCGGTGCCGTGATGCACATTAGTCCCGACAGCAGGCCTCCTGTCAGGCCTCCCTGCCCACTGTTCACTTGTTCCACCCCCTCCGAGCTTTAGTGCATTCACACAGTCACATGCATTGTCCTGGGATGAACCGCAGCAACATGGTGGTTGAGCAGATCCTGTGCACTGTGTACAGTTATATCCATACCTATAACTGTTTCCATTTTCAAAACAGCCTCTTGGTTCATTATTGTGCAGAATGGATTGACCAGCCATCGTGAAATTTGATTGCGTTCATCATTTTACACAAAAGCCTTTCTCTTTAAAAGCTCACAATTCTGGCACAGTGCATGTAGGGAAAAGCAGCTGTTATCTTTGTCTGCACTGTTTTCTGTCAGGACACACAGATACATAACATTTCTGAATAACAGTATAAGTAAGTGAAAACATCAGAAACTGGTGGTGAGGTTCAGTGTGGGTTCAGTGAAGATTTTAATTTCAAGATAATGTAGGTAAATGTTTGTAATGCTTTTCGGTTTGTTGAAATATTGTGTGAGCACATTATGTTTATAGAATATCCCAATTGATTTGACAAGAATAGATATTTCAAAAGCTCCCAGTTTCACAGCCTTCTGCCATCAGCTGTTTCCATTCTTTATGTTTTATCATGAACATGAGCTCTTCACTCATACCAGCAACACTTGCGGCAACAACAATCCCACTGCATCTTTATTTGAAACAATCCTCAGGGGGGAAAAAAAGCACAGACAATCGACCACATGCCTTAACTGTGCAAGCAATACCTCACTTTTTCACCTTCAGTGCCACGGCAATTACTTTGATGCACAATTTAAAATGATCACACCTATTATAGACGGTAATACAAGAAGAGTGTGTCTCATTGATAACAAAGGAGCAGTGTGAGTTATGCCTTGAGGGGGCTGAGACTCATCACTTAATGGCGGGTGAATGGTGGGTCTCAGACATTGCCATCTAAAACACATCCTTCCAAAGACTGCACACTGTGCCATCAATCATAGAAATTACACCATAAAAGGTAAAAGAAGATTTGAAGCGCTTCCTTAGCCTGAAATATACAATTCCTTAGATCTTGTTTTACATTTTTAATCCGTAAGGCGTGTCTCATCGACTCTAAAAATGTAAATTAGTATTAAATATTGATATCCAGCCGTCATCTCTCTGTCTGTCAGAGTTACATGGTCCATTTTCTTTTTTGTGACTGTGTCTGTCAGATAACTGTCACCTGTCTGTCAGTTCTACAAATCAACACATAGATGAGTAAGGCTTACAGTATGTGCCTCTACACCCAACATAGCAAAGTGTGACTCATGTGTCACACCTTACTAGCTCAAGTTTAGTACATTAATTTGTGTTCATGAAAATGATTTGTCTTGATGATTTATCAGTGGTAAAAGAATGTCATATTTAGTTTTTGCCAAACTTTCTGAGCCACATCTTTTTTTGCAGTCTCTACAACGCCCAGTTCTTCATGATTGAGTGTCTCAGTTCCACTGTGGTTTTACACTGACGGACACAACGGACAAAATAAATGGTGAACATATTTAATGTCTTCAAGATAACTGAAGTTACACAAGACACGCGTACATATAGGCAAACACAAGCATGATATCATCTGCACACATGCCAAACACAAATGACAAACACCGTAAGACGTCAATTAAATGACCTGACACAAAGTGCTGCTATCAAATTAAAAGCTACGACTGCAAAACATACCACAAAGGACACATTTGCACACAAATGACACCTTTTTTTTGCCGCCTCAGATGTATTTGTTAACATGAATACTTTACAATCAGTTCCCCACAGAATACTTAAGATTGTGATTTCCTGAATGGCCCAATATATGACTGTTACATGTACATATACTCTACATATTGCTCACATTGAGTTAAAAAAAATCTGTAAGTGCAGTTTGAACACGCTCCTTTCATCAGCTCTAGTAGGAGCTGTCTATTTTAATGTCATATACATTTAAGTACTTTTGTCAATATCGTTTCATATTAACTTCCGCATTGCCACAACTGCATGATTTTCCTGATATGAACTGTAAAAATAGAGCCTATGTGACAATGTGTTGTCAGACAAATTAATTGCTAAAAGCGAAGTGTGGTACTGTATATTGCATAAGCCCAGTGTGTTAGGTTGCACGATTAGAGAAAGGTCACATTAAATGTCTGTAGAAAAGGTTTCACACTCGCATTGCGATACTTGTCAAGACATTTTTATGACCAAAATTATATATATATATATATATATGTGTGTGTGTGTGTGTGTGTATGTATATATATATATATATATGTGTGTGTGTGTGTGTGTGTGTGTGTGTGTATGTATTTCAACAGCCTCACCATCAAGTCAGTCTTTCACCATTTCCAATCACCACTAGTTCATCTACCTGCTCACTGCTCTTTCTCACTTGCTTTTATCATTTTATCCAGTATCCTTTCCTCTCATATTGTAACTTCTAAACAGTAACAAAAACAATTAAATAAAATAAATGTAGTTAAAGTAATTCAAGGGTGTCGAAGGGGTGATGAGAGAGAGAGAGAGATAAAGATTGAGTAAGAGAAAGGGAGTCTGTACATGGAAACTTTAGTGTTGCTTTTGGTTTCATTTGGCTTTCTCTGCTGCTGGAGCGACAGCAGCTGCCTCTGTCTGGACTCCCGCGTCTGTGGAATGACGTTTCTGACCCTGAAATTTAAAGGGAGATTTTGTTTTTATTTACAATATTTACCATACTACTCTTGTATGGTGCCATGAAATCCAAGCCAAATTTGTACTTAGTAGACATTTTATTTGTCTCCTTTCACTAAACTTCATCACTTGCAATGCAGCACTAAATGTGTGTCCTCTGAATTATGTTACACTTAGGACTTAGGACAAAGTCAGATTTATTAACCGTAATTTCTTAATATCAAACTGTGCAAACAATTGTCAGGAAGTGTATAATGATGATGAGACCAACACCTTTATTTTCTCAGTGCGATGCTGCTGCCATCTAGTGGGCATGAAGTGACAACATAGTGCATACAGTATATGCAGGAGCATTCAAAATAAACCTCAATAAACACTACTTCATTAATTTGCATATGTGTTGTCTGGGTTTCAAGAGTTGTGGGCAGTTGGAAAAGTGATGCCATCCTTACCAGATTTTTAAAGAACAGATGGATGGAGTTCCTCTTCTCCAGTTTTTTGGGAACATTGGCTGCATCGTCTCCAGCTTGGGAGGCCACTGAAGCTTGTTTGTTATCTACAACTACCTCTGACGACTTGGCTGCCGCTTTAGGTTCCTCCTTGGTTTTAGCTGCCTCTGCTGTTGTAGCTGCAGCGGGGGCAGGGGTCGCCTTTTTGGGTTCAGCACCCTGAAAGTGTTGAGAAGCTAAATTATTCCAGTCCTGGAGCAACGGAGAATAACAACATCTCATGTGCTCCAGTCATTAAGCGCAGATGGACTCTGAGAAGGCATTTGAAGTGGCATTAAGATGTACATCTGCTGTTAGGATCCAGTCTGTCTTAGTTGGTTGCAACATTATGAGGGATGATCACAGAAGCACTGATGCGTGTTGTTATGGTTCTCAAATATAAAAACAAATAGGTTTTAATACCAGATGTAATTAATGAAATCACTCTGGTTAATAATGCACCTGCTCTCCAGAGGTAATTTTACTGTATTTACCACTCCAGTCGATCTCCTGAGGAGCCGAACTCCACTTGTGGAGGCTGCCTGGACTTTTGTGGTCATGTGGTCTAACAGTACCTCAAATTCACATGAATCTGTTACTTTCTGTTTAGTAATTCCAGCACAATGCATACTCTGAGATGTTCAGATATTTCAAAGGCTTATAAAAAAAATGAAGTGAATAGGTCCTTACTTTAGGCTTGAAGAAAGAAAAGAAGGAAGATTTTGAGGCTGTTTTCTTCTCCTCCTGAGCAGGCGGTGGCGGCTCTGGCTTTGCGGCAGCCTCCAAGGTGCCAGCTTTTGAGGGATCCACTTTCTTTTATCAAAATGGCAGAGAGGAAAATACATATCATGAGCTATTTACAAATTAAAGGCATGACCATCATTGAAGCTGACAGATCTGCCACCTGCAAGTGAAAGAAGAGGTAAAAAGGGGGAAAATATCCAAGATCACAGAAGAGAGGAGGCAGAAAAAAAGAACCCCTGCACCATCATCCACAGCAACAAAAAAGAAGTTATTTTCTGTGAAAGAAAAAAGGAAGAAGACTCTGAGATTGTCTTTCTTTAAAGGAATAGTTTGACATTTTGGGAAATACTCTTATTTGCTTTCTTGCAAAAAGTAACATAAAAAGATTGGTACCACCCTCATATCTGTCCATTAAATACAAAGCTAAAGCCAGGAGATGGTTAGTTTATCTTAGCTTAGCTTAACTGAGCTTAGCATAAAGACAGGAAGCAAGGGGCAAACAGCTAGCCTGGTTCTGCTAACAAAATCTTAACTTGTTTTCATTTGTTTAAATTCATACAAAACCAAAGTGTAAAAACAAAAAAGAACGCATATAAGCATATTTCCCAAAAATGCTGAACTCCTTTAATTTACCTCAGCTTCTACCACTGGCTGTGGTGCTCCATCCACCATCTGCAGGGAAGGAAAAGTTATTTGTTTTCCCATCAATTCAAACACTATATGAAGACCTGACTCATTTGTCATGATGGAACACAGTTGAGTGCAATGTGAAATATTTAATTAATCAAACCATTAAAAACTGCTTTATTTTATTTCATTTTTTCTCAAACTGCAAATGTCAAGTTTGACGTTTTACTGAAATGCATGAAAGGTACTTTTGGTACAACATAATATTTAGTACATCTGTAACAACATCATGTCATAGGTGCCTGTAGAGTGAAGAAAAATTAAGAATTAATATTCCCAAGCACTTCTTGCTGATTTACCTGCTCTTCTACAACTGGCTGTGCCACCTCCTCTGCTGTCTCCTGAGGTTCAACCTTATTTTCAGTCTGAGTGAATGCAAATGAGTCAGAACATGTAAAAAAAAAAAAAAAAAAGACCCACTGAATTCAGAACATGGTGATGTGATATAATCAGAGTATCAGGCTTATTATTATTCCACTCCCTAAAAACAACAAAACCCCAATGTTGACAACTCTGCTTTGATTTACCTGGAGTTCTACAACTGGCTGTTGTACCTCCACTAGTGTCTCCTGTAGATTGAAACTGCTTGTTTATTCTGAACAGATGCTAATTTAAATAAGCATGCAAAATGCTGTAATTTACTATACAGCATGTCTGTTATGTAACACAGACTTTAGGCTTTGTAGATACTTGTGATAATTCTGTCAAAGCAAGACCTACTGTGCTAGTGAGAGGTTTGAAACCCCTGCAGGTTGATTCAAACACACCAGTATATATTAATATAACAGTCCCTGAACACAACTGAAGAGGCTGAGCAGACTCTAGTTTACCTGTACTTCTACTGGTGGCTGTGGTTCGTCCTTGATTGTCTGCGGGACAGGTGAAGGAGTTTTTATTGTTAGTAAAAGTCAACAAGAGAGAAAGCAAATGTCCTCAGAACCTCAAAAATGCATGGAAAGATTAATATGTTAGTATGGCAGTGTATGACAACTAAAATGAACTGGTCAAAGGAACAGTTTGATATTTTGGGAATCACTTAATCACTTATTCATAGTTGGATGAGAAAATCGATGCCACTGTCAAATTAATATGGATTAAAGGGGCTATTTGTTCGTTTTCTCAGCTTCCTGAACGTGGTTTTTTACCAGGAGCAGGTGATGGTGATTGTCGTTTGACAAGAGCTTTGGCCATAATTGTCTTCATAATATGAGAGGTTATAATATGCCCTCTGAGCTGCGCTATGTCTACAGGGCAGATTGGCGGCAGCAGTGAGTTGCTAGCGGAAAGTGACGAGAGGGGCCGGGGTTAGCATGCTAACTTTAGTAGAAGAAAAGAAGTGATTGAGACAAGAGTTAACATTAGCATTGATTTCCACCGCTGGAGACAGTTGTTGGCGAGTAAGGAAATTAAGTTCGACACTAATATCACAACGTTTCTTCTGGTAAGTTAACAGCTGTTAATGCTAATGTTAGCTATGTAGCAATAGCAAAACTTACAAATAGCTCTTATAATTTAAGAAGACGTAACATGAGTGAGTGAGCTGTAGAGGTGCTTGTAGGCTTGTATGTTTGTGCTTGTATATATGTGCTAAGCTAAGCGAAACTAATCGCCTCCTTGCTCTAGCTTCAAAATGTGCACAGACATGAGAGTGGCATCGATCTGCTCATCAAACTTTAGGCAAGTAAACAAAAAAAAGTGCATGTCCCAAAATGTCAAAAAAGTTTTTTTTTTCATTTAAAGAAACACTCATGCCCTTTTCATGAAAAATGGACTGTGGTAGAAACACCGGTGCTAATTTTAAGACTATTTTCCAGTGAAACCTTCTGACCAAAGTCACTATTATTGCATGTATAACTGAGGAGTCACAATTGTGACATAGTAATACAAAACCTGGTACTCCTGGGATGAATTTCAAAACAGGAAACAAATACTGCTGTTACAATTAAGAAACAGCAAATTGTTCAGTTTCTGCCACCTCCAGACAAATCAGCTCTTGTTCAGTTAGTACCAGGATGAGCCATGGTCAGTTTGAGAATATGATAATCTACTGTACCGCTGCTGCAGTCTTGGCCTGGGCATTGGCTCCACTTGCTGAGGCACCCTTGCCTTTGGATGCCTTCAAACCTAGCAGTACCTCAAATTCACATACAGCATGTTTCACACTATGTTATAATCTGACACCCTGTGGAACATGCACTCACTGAAAGTCTACATGAATACACATCCCTTAAAATAAGCATCTTATCTTGTCGTCTCCAGTTGGAGCTGTTTATTTACCTTTGGGCGGAAGAATTTGCTCAGAGTATCTTTGGCTGATGTTGCTTTTGAGGGCTCGGGTTCCTTTGCAGCAGCTTTTGGTTCTTCTTTTGGCGTGGGTTTTACAGGTTTGGCAGCTGGTTCTCCTTTGACTTCCATTTTTGGTGGCTCTGGAGGAGGTGGTGGTGGGATAGACATTCCTTTGAGTGCTGCAGGCGGTTCAGATACTTGTGCAGCCTATTCGAGAGGGAGAGAGGATGTTGAAATAATGGTTTGCTGAAGAAAAACCGCAAGTAACTGTCCACACTGTCACTCCAACAGTAAATACATTTGATCAGCAATTACATTTTCTTCCAACTTCAAATATTAAAAGTTTAATTAGTATGTAAAATGCAATCAAAATTCAAATTAAAATAAGTAAAGAAAATGTCCTTTCTAGAACTGATGGCTGAACTGGATGCAACCATGTATTGGAAATGTATGCCTTTTTCATGAATTGCAGGATCTGTCATAGAAATTAAAACACTTCATGGGCTATATGCTCACAGTAATGGTTGCTGCTGGTTGGGTCTCCTTCTGGGACTATTTGGCAACAAAAAAAGGAAGCAGTTAGAGAGGTAAAGTTAAACTGAAGCAAACAAAGATGTGCAAAAAGCTTTGTGTACATGTCCTGTAAATGCTGGTCCCTTAGAAAATAAGATGTACTTTTTTTAAAATCTGGAATATCCTCAATTTAAGTCACAAACAGAAACAGAAACAGAAATTCACAGATATGGATGCGAGTTACAGCAAATTGCATCTGCATTTTCCAAACGTTATTGAATTCGCAGATATGGCTTTGAAAATGGAATTCAATTTTTTAATGTAATTTTATGTAGTGTAATGCTTTATGAACATCAGTTCACCTGCTCTTTTGTGGCATCAGGAGTAGCTGTTTCCTTTTTGGATGTTTTAGTGGAAGTCACCTGTGCAACAAGGGAAGGAACATTGACTGTCTTCAATAACTCTTTGCATATTCCACACAAAAATTAAGAAAAAAACCCCAAAATGATTAACCTTCAAATGTTAAATGTGAAAGCATCATGGAGCAGTATGTTATTTAATGTAGCTGCAGAGTAAAATGTTCAGAAACAGAGGATGCAGTTGATGTGACAGGAACAGAAAAATAATTATTTAGATGAAACAGAAGCCTTTCATGAATGCAGACATAGGCCTTTATGGTAAGCTAACTAAGGCACACAGAGTGCACTCTGAGGTCCCTGGCAGAGCACATACAGTACATGTGCTGTCATTGTGACAGCTATTGTGCTCCGGAGATGGCGTAGGCCTGCCCTCGCTCTATCTTCACAAATCTCAACTTCCAACCGCACAGGCCTCCCTTGTGAGCTCACACTATGGGCCGAACAATAGGCCACCACATTCCCGCATGTTCAAAGACTTGATTAGCATGGGGCTAGGGCAATGGTAACTCTTTAAAACGGCATGAATCCAAAAGACAGCATGATGAAGAGGAAATACAATAGCTGCTTGTTGTGGGTTTTCCATAAGGCGCTGTCATTATGGCAGAATTTGTTATGGATACCTTTAAAACCCCCCTTTCGCATACCTCGACATGCAATCAGAGGAATTACAGACGAATCAAAACTAAACATAAAACCTTCACTGTTTAATTTTTTTCATCACTGATCTCTTCTTTATCAGACAAATTACCAAATGTCTTGGCTTCAGTGGCTTTAAATAATAATTAGAACACTCGCTAACTTCAGTTTCAGCTGTTTGCCTTCAGCAAGGTTCGATTTTTTTTTTCACTTTGACTACAGTAATTCTATTTATAATTATTGATTTGATTTAATTGATTTATTTAAAATAGTAATTAATTTTATTTTCCCCAAGCAGTCTAATTAAACATGAGAAGTAATTATAAATATCAAGAGCATATAAACCACAGTTGGTTTCTCAAATTGTGTCACTTACTAGTGTTTTGAAGAAGTTCATAACTGGATTCTCTTCAGGGTCACTCTCCTCTTGGTTTTCCACAGGCTGACTGTCTCCGTTGTCAGTTTCGGGAGCTTTTTCTTCCTCTGGACGAGGGTCTTGAGTCACACTTTCTGGCTCCGTTAATGATTCTGATTCTTGCTTTAGGGTAGCTGTCTCCTATACACCATCACAAAGAATTAGCCTTTGAGAATTATGTTAGAGCAGAGCGGAGCTGATATGCAAGCAGTGAGTGTCTTAATCGCAGCATTGAGATGGGAGCACAATTCCAACCATGCCTCTGCCTACTCGGGGCATTGTCAACAATCACCCTTTTATTAATGTGTGTGTCCCACCCCTCACTCATTGATATTCAACAATGTGTGAGAGTTATGCCCTGAGAAATGTCAGAAAACTAAAATACCTTGCTGTGCCCTTATGGTGCATATCTTTAAAACATAAAACTGACCTGATTTTAAAATTACTTTTTAGTGAATCTACTGTATTCTGATTTGACTTTACTTTTTACTTTGATTCTAAGCAAGTATCATTTGTCATTAAACACAAGATAATGCAAATAAATTAGGTGCAAAATCATGAATGAAAATTAGTTTTCATTTTTCATTTTATTGGAAAATGTTTGAGTATTTTACAATGTGAACATTTTGTTGATGCTATATACAAATAGAGGCACTTCGCATTATTATAAGACACAAATCATTTTACAACCCAGTTGCAATTCCTGCGACATATTATAAAGCACATGATATCCTAATGAGGTACAGCAATATTTTTTCTAGAGAAAAACAACATTCAGATAATTCTTTCAACATTTTATTGCTGCTCCGTCTTTGGATCCACATGGATGGTAAATGTAATAGTGTATCCCAGTAAAGATGTCTCTAAGCCAACAAGTCTATAGGCTGATTCTTCAACAACTGATGTACAAGCTGACTGCAACCTATCAAGTAAAGCTTCTATGTCTATACTGGTGACTGAGGTACCTTCACTAATTTCAGCACTTTGTGAGTCCACTGTTGAATCTGGTGTGTTCACACTTAATTCATTCTCTGCTTTCTCTTCAGTCTCTTCAGTCTCTTCAGTCTCCTCAGTCTCCTCAATCTCTTCAGTCTCTTCAGTCTCTTCCTTGGCAATGATCTCTGGTCCTACCTCTTCTGAAGTCACAAGGTTACATTCAGCTTCTTCTGCAATGATTCCTTCTACAATAGTCTCAAGAACAGCCTCAACACACTCTGCCAGTGGCTCATCTAAAGTTTCAGTTTCAGAGTTTTCCTCAATCGTGGCTGAAACATCACCAGAATTGTCTGTTTCATGTATTATGTCTTCAGTAGCTTCATTTTCAGTTGTCTCGAGGATTACCACCAGCACGTCAGTTTGTGGTTGTTGCTCACTCTCCTCCGCGGGCTCTTCAGAATCATCAGTGTTGGTGGCAGTTGGTTCAATAGATTCCAAGACTTCCACATCAACCACAGGTGGAGCATCTTTATCAGGATTTTCGAAAAGAGCTTCAGCTTGGGCAATGTTCTCCTCCTCATGGACTGAAATGCAAGGCTCAGACTCTTCTTTGGCCTCCATTGGTGGCACATTGACTTGCTCATCTTTAGCTTCCTCAACTATTCTTTCAATGACTTCAAGCTCCTCTGAAATAGCTTCAATGACTGATTCTAGTGTGTTCTCCAAAACCAAAGCGATTGCATCTTCCTCACAAGGGCTTGGATTTTCTTCTACAGGTTCCTCTGAGATTAGAGGGATTTGTTCAGGTGTTTCAGTTTGTGCCAAAGTATCTTCAGATGCTTCAGTTTTTACCTCTGCCATGTCACTGTTTTCTACGGGTTCTTCAGAAATTGCAACCTCTGTGACTTCTCCTTCAGTGGATGATTCAGGTTCCTCTGAGATTATAGGAATTTGTTCAGGTGATTCAATGACTTCAAGCTCCTCTGAAATAGCTTCAATGACTGATTCTAGTGTGTTCTCCAACACCTCAGCAATTACGTCTTCCTCACAAGGGTTTGGATTTTCTTCTACAGGTTCCTCTGAGATTAGAGGGATTTGTTCAGGTGTTTCAGTTTGTGCCAAAGTATCTTCAGATGCTTCAGTTTTTACCTCTGCCATGTCACTGTTTTCTACGGGTTCTTCAGAAATTGCAACCTCTGTGACTTCTCCTTCAGTGGATGATTCAGGTTCCTCTGAGATTATAGGAATTTGTTCAGGTGTTTCAGTGCTTTCAGTTTGTGCCAAAACATCTTCAGATGCTTCAGTTTTTCCCTCTACAATGTCTACTACAGGTTCTTCAAAATTGTCAACCTCTCGGACTTCTTCAGTGGCTGATTCTTGGACAGCAATATCTTCCTCAACACTTTCGGGCACTGCTTCAAATTCTTTTGATAAAGCTTCGATGGCTTCTTCATTCATCTCTTCAGCAACTGTCTCATCTTTGGTTTGGATAATTGTCTCTTCCATAGGTTCCTTTGGAACGGTAAGGCTTACTTCCTGTTCCCCAGAGAGGGGCACAAAAACTGTTGCAATAACCTCTTCTACCAGAGGGCTGCCATTATTTGCTGCAGGCTCCTCAGGAATGGTAGCACTGAGTTCAAATTCTTGAGAGAGAACAAGAATTGCTGCCTCTGGTATCTCCTCATCACCTTCACTTACAACAGCAGGACCTGAATTTGATTCTTCAACTGTTTCTGCTCCCTCATCAGATGTTGCATCTTCACCAATCTCAGCATTATCATCTGTAGTGGTGACTTCAAGAATTGACTTGGGCTTGACTTCACCATCAGGAGATTCCTCAGTGGTGATAAGCTCACTGGAAGATATCTCCACAATGATAATTTCTTCCTCAGGGCAGCTATCGCACTTCTCTGAGAGCTTGTCATCTGTAACAGGGCTGAGTTCATCTTGTTGACTTATCTCTGGTACATCGCCAGCTTCAGCAGCATCATCAGTGGTGATCTCTTCATGAGTAGATTCCTCCTTAATTAGAATCTCTGTCTCGAGAAGGGCAGGAGGTTCTTCTTCAGATATGTCTTGGTTTGCATGTGTTGGATTTGGCTCCTCATGAGAAATCTCAAAGATTGTTTCAATCACCATTGTCACTGACTCTTCATCTAGGGAGGGAACACCACTTCCTTCTCCTGAGTCTCCGTCTGGGGAGGGAACACCATTTCCTTCTTCTGCCTCTTCATCTAGGGAGGGAACACCATTTCCTTCTTCTGCCTCTTCATCTAGGGAGGGAACACCATTTCCTTCTCCTGACTCTTCATCTAGGGAGGGAACACCATTTCCTTCTTCTGCCTCTTCATCTAGGGAGGGAACACCATTTCCTTCTTCTGCCTCTTCATCTAGGGAGGGAACACCAGTTCCTTCTTCTGCCTCTTCATCTAGGGAGGGAACAGCATTTCCTTCTCCTGACTCTCCATCTAGGGAGGGAACACCATTTCCTTCTTCTGCCTCTCCATCTAGGGAGGGAACACCACTTCCTTCTCCTGACTCTCCGTCTGGGGAGGGAACACCATTTCCTTCTCCTGACTCTCCATCTAGGGAGGGAACACCACTTCCTTCTCCTGACTCTCCGTCTGGGGAGGGAACACCATTTCCTTCTTCTGCCTCTTCATCTAGGGAGGGAACACCATTTCCTTCTCCTGACTCTTCGTCTAGGGAGGGAACAGCATTTCCTTCTCCTGACTCTTCGTCTAGGGAGGGAACAGCATTTCCTTCTCCTGACTCTCCGTCTGGGGAGGGAACAGCATTTCCTTCTGCTGACTCTTCATCTAGGGAGGGAACAGCATTTCCTTCTTCTGCCTCTTCGTCTGGGGAGGGAACAGCATTTCCTTCTTCTGCCTCTTCATCTAGGGAGGGAACAGCATTTCCTTCTCCTGACTCTTCATCTAGGGAGGGAACACCATTTCCTTCTGCTGACTCTTCGTCTAGGGAGGGAACACCATTTTCTTCCCCGGCCTCAGGAGTGAAAACATTAGGCTCAGGTTCAGCGGTTTTAATCACCACTACATCGGCTAACATGTCTCCAGCTCCTCCACCGTTGTCTTCAGTAATTACTTCATCTACTCTTGGCTCTGACATGTTTACAGCAGTGTAGTCAGAGGATTCAGAGGCAGCAGCGAAAACCATCTCAACACAATCTGCCACTACTTTAGGAAGGCTGGAAGAAACCTCCAATGGTTCAGTTTCATTGCTCTTATTTTCCTCCGCAATCATTTCATTTTCTGACTCTTTAGGGATTTCTGGCTCAATTTCCTCAGGTCCAGTAATACTCTCTTCCTCAGGATTGCAGTGACGTATTTCAAAATCATCAGTAACTTCCACCCACTCCGCTCTGAACAGTATATTCTCATACACATTGTTCTCTGTGATGACAATATCGTCACTGATGATCACGGCCAAGGGTTCCTCATTTTCAGTCTCTTCAACAGCTTCCTCAGCAATTACAACAACAGATTCATTCAGTTCATCTTCTTCAGTATTTGCTGACTCTATCATGACCACTTCCTCCTCTGGGCCCTCAGAATTTACAGTTGTATCGCCATCATCACCAGTTTGCGTTGAAATATTGGTTTCAGATTTTGTGTCCGTTTGTGTTGCTCTTTCAGCTTTTTGATGTGGATATTCAACCTCCTCTTGGTTCTCAGCGATGATCATGGTGGCAGCCTCTTCTCCACTTGAGTTCAAATCCTTTATCATGAAAATCGATATTAATGTTTAAATAAAATACATTTGGTTTTTGCGTCTGGGACACAATATAATAATGTTCTTGATCACATTATGAATACACTGAGACAAAAATAAACACCCCTCTACACTGAGAAAAACATTTTCATTTGTTATTTAGACTGTCTCAGAGAGATGTTGATTAAACTCTATGGAGGTGGTAGCATGTGGTGTTGTTGTATTGGATTACATTATAATGTAGGGTGTCATTTATTTTTTCTTCTCCCTAAATGAGGGGGACAAAATAGTATAAACACCTTTCAGTATAATGCTGTCCAACAGAAAACCACCACATATATACCACATAACTGAGTCAAGATACTCCTCAATGTATCTATTGCAGGGCTAGTGTATGGCAGCGCATTACATTTTACAGATGTGTTTATTTTTGTGGTCTCTCAGTGTTTTGAGATTACACAAATTATTATTTCTTTTTCCTTTTGCAATATGTTTTGGAATGGTTTATGCACTGTTAAAAGTGAAATTATTAAGAAAATCTAATTCTCAGTGATTTCAAGCATTTTGACAGGCAGATTGTTTTAGAGATTAGTGCAAAAAAAAATAAAGGGTAAGACCAAAACCAAGAATTTGTTAGTCCCTCTCTTAGTATTTTATGGCGGAAATACACTGACAGAGCCCCATTTGCATTTACTGAAAATGTAATTCTTAAAGATGTGTCACAAATAAAAAAGTTATATTTTTTACAGGCTAAATTTATTTTCAGCCTTTTAAAGGCTTAATAATTTCCTAAAACAGTTGGGGACTCTATTTTTTAGCTAAAGTTACTCAAGCGGGAGGAAACATTGGTTGGGGATTATTTTCAGTTGCAGATTAACGCACATTTGTTTAAAGTCAGTATTTCAGGCAGCAGGACAGTGTATGTGGGATTGACTCATAATAAACTACAGGGTTCATTGTAATAAAAGAGTACGTCACCCAGTGTGATTATGTGGCTCACTGATGTGTTTTAAATGGACTACAATGGAGCTCTATGGTAAAGAGGAAGATGATATACTGTATCAGGCTTTGGCCACACAGGCAATACTTGTTACTAGAATCAGTTCTTTGTTGGTTTTGGTCTTTTCATGGTAGTTGTTGACAATAAAAGAAATTGAGAAAATCACTGGACTTATTCTTTAAAAATAAACACAAAAAGTGTACTCACCAGCTGTGGATCAGTGGCAGGAGGACTTACAGCCTTTTGATCTTCATTTGATGTCTCTTTTTCTTGAATGTTCTCGACATCAGTTGGAGGTTCTGCTTTCTTTTTGAACATTTTGCCAAAAAGATGAACTTTTTCTTCTTTACTTTTCTTGACCTCTTCCTTCTGGATGGTGGGTTCAGGGAGTTCCAAAATGACTTGGGCCTCGGCAGGTTGACAGTCTGATTCAACTATCACAAAATCAGGCTCAGTTGATTCTGTGGCGAAGTTTAAAGAGAACGGTTCGCCATTTTGGTGGACTATGGTCTCCCCGTTAACTGCAAAAAAAGAAAAAGGTGTGAGTAAGATATAAACAAAAGGTTTAGTTCATGCACCAAATTTCAAAATATAGGATTGGACCTGCTGTCACCAAACTGACTGACAACTCTTTTAATACACAATTCATTTATAAGTCAAATTGTATATGTAAAAATGTTCTTTATATTGTCAAAATGTTACTGATTGGTACTTAAGATAAGTTTTGATTTCTGTAATATTAGGTTTGTGCTGCAATAATTGACTTTATTTAATAACATATGTGAGACCTGTGCACTAGTTCACAGTTGTTATTGCTGTTAGATGTTAAGCTCTTTGTATTCAACATTAAACCCATGCATGATATCTACTTGTGCCATGCTCCATGAAGTAAACATGGGCTAGTCAATTGAAGAAGGTTACATTATCTCCAGCGTCAACATGAGCTCTTAGACAAACTCAGGCGCCAGTGAGAATCAGTATTAGTATTATTGTCACTGCAGGGACACAAACCACATCATGACAGGTCAAATAGTGGCTCCCTGTCAATGTCTGAGACTACGCCTATAGTTTACATTGGAAAACTCAAGATGCAGTCCAACTGGGAGTTACTGTGTTTACAGAGTATTATAAGAGTCCAAAGGACTAATCCAACATGGACATAGAACAATCAGCTGATTTTGTCTGTCGCAGACTGATATACAGTATTTTCCCAAGAAAGATAAGATACGATTAAACAGAATAAAGGAGAGTGAAAACCCATTCTCTCATACAGAGATACTACTTAATTAGTGACTGCATTTATGTGTTACCACTGTTATTTTACAGATAAGTCATTATGATTTATTACTTTCCAGTTATTTATCTTAATGAGAAAAGGGAAAAAACATATCACTCACCAACAACCTCCAATCCATTAGATGTGATGTTCGCGGAGAGGCCATTCACTGATCCATTTTCATGCTTGTCATGAATTGTCCCATTCTATGAAGAAAATAATAAAGCAAAAATAATGTATTGTCTACGAGGGGGATTTCATTTCAAGAGAAGCATTGGTTTTGACTGTAAACAGACACCTGAACGATCCAGCATTTTGGAAATCTTTGGGTTTCAACAATGCAAGAAGCAACTAACATTTACTTTTTCCATGTGTGCCATGCGACTGATTTAGAGACAGTAAAGCTATAGATACTACAGTTATAGCATTACGGGTTAGTTATAATATATAATATAATATAATATTCATCACTTTACCTTGGTTATCTCTTTGTTCTTGGAATGCTCGTTTCCCATATTTTCCCCAGATCAGACCTACAGCTTTCAGCTCAAATTCAACTTAAAAAAATTACAAAAACAGAAACACGGTTTTGTTATGTTGCACTGACAAGCAAAGATTTACAAGAAATAACGACTAACTTACATGTGACTATGGCTCTCTCTTCATATGTTGGTTACGTCTTACCTTGTTACACCTCTGCAAGTCAAGCAGGTAATATCCTCCTCAAGAAAAAAAAATATGGAAAGTGTCACTGGAGTCACTGATCCTGTCCAACTGTGTACATAGGCTGTTGTTAACAGGCTATTATATGTGTGCTTTAAAATGGGTGGGACTGTTTTTAAGTAATCAATTGGATTCCCTCCAGTGAAAAGCCCGCCATCCGCCCAACAGACTGTTGGTAAAAGCACATGATTAGCTCACAGTAATCTCTCTGTGAACTCTCTGAAATTCACCTGACAGTTATAATGTGGTTACGCTCCAATCAAGGACACTATGATAAAGTAGGGCATCACACTTTTGTTTACAGTTGTAGCTGAGAAGTAACAGGATGTGTATTAAGGATATTGGGCTGACACACTTCCACACTGCCAAAACAAAAATAAGTGTTTGTACTTGTAACCTTGTCCCTTAAATTTTCTCATTGTAGTTTTGAGAGAAAACTTTTAAGCATTTTTATCATTTAGGTCATTACACTCAAAGTTGTTTTAAGATTCAGATTCAGAGTTTGTTGAAAGAACGCAATAGAAAATTGAATCAAAGTGACATGTGCCTCAAAATATCCACTGTATTACTTTGATATTATTTGATAAAAACCCTTTTTTGAGTTGCAAGGAGCAAGCATCTGCTTTATTATCGCAGTTAATCAAGACAGACAGAGAGTGCTGTAATGAAATCATCTATCTTCAAATGCCTCCACATGGTCACATTTAAATGCCTTTGAAGGCCTGTCAATGTATCAATACACACAGACCTATCTGAGAGGCATTCAGTTATCAAAGACAAACTGACAGAGGTCCGTCATTTGCTTTATTCCTTCTGTTATTATTCTCATCTTTATGTTTTGTTTGTTACTTTTTTGAGTAAATGTGCAGTGATCAAAGCTCCTTAACACTCATTTTGTTTTACTCCTTATAACCTCAAAAGAACCCAAGCCTGTTTATGCAAATCAACCAAACCACAAAGTGGCCCTATCTGTGTTTTACCCCTGCTGTATTTATTGAATGTATTATGGCAAGGCTTGGAATCCTTGAACACAATGTCCCAATTGTAGCCTATAGCTATGCACATCGAGGTGGGAGTTGGATTCCCCTGTTTGGATTGTGCACTTCTGACTTCATGCAAGGCCTGCAGCTGAGAGACGTCAAGCAAACTCTTCATGATGTACCAACGCATAACAGCCTACTAGTTTTATTAGTGGCATGACCCTTCACAAAAAGGCCATTGATTTTTAAGACTTGTAGGAAGAAACAACATATGAACTCAGGTCAACACAGTATGATTTCTCATTATACTGCCCAGCTGCAGATACTGTGTAACAGCACTTACCTATCTTTGATGATGTATTCAGTAAATATTTGAAATTGGGTGCAGTACTGTTTGCTGTAGAAATATTTACAGAGCAGCAGTTCCGGTTGATATAATAACTAGTCTGACATATTCTAAGCAAGGTTGCACATTTCTTTAGATAATTAATTATAACAGTAAACTAAACTGGCTGAATTGTCACCTATGGTGCAATTGATCAATTGTCTTAGCTCAGTGGGTGTTCAGCTGTGAGTTAAGGGACAACTTCCATGCTATATTAAACCTTGTTTATTTGAAAAGCAGCTATGCGATCGAGTGACAACAAGAATATGCAATTAAATGGACAAAACTGACGAAATTAAGCATTTCACTGTCATATTTTACAGTAGCACTCCAGATGTTTCATACCGCTAGATGGCGGTACAGCTATATTGTCGTGTTCAGTCCAATTGTCTTTGTGCAGTCGAAGAAGCCAAGATGGCAGCCACTGTGAAGGGACCTGTAGTAAGTTAAAGATATATATTTAAAATAAAATCTATCTTTTGTTCGGGGCATTCCGTCGCTTTCAAGTCTGGGGTCGCAAATAAAGATGCGTACAACTGCATGTGGAAAAGAAACAGCCACAGTAAATGGCGTCAGTGATATTTAACGTCCCAGTCACACCCTCGTGTAGCTCAGCTCAATGATAGCAGCTACTGTTATGCGTTAGCTTGATAGCTAATGTAGTGTCTCTAGATTAAGCCTGCGATTAGTTGACTCTTTACTTTCTGACCTAACTGAGAGTTAATCAGTCTATTGATAATGATGAGTAGACTAATGATAATATTAACGATTGGTAACTTGCTAAACGAGGGCAGTGATACTCGATAACGGTGACAGGAAGCCACTTGCTAGCTAAGGTTAGCTACACTGACCATTCATATTTAGTGAATGACAGGTTTACTGTGATCAGTTTAACCGGATAACAAGAACATTAACCATACATTTAATTCATTTCCTGAGGTTGAAAGTCACTGATAAGATTTACTCAAGTGCTGGACTTAAGTACAAATTTCATTTATATGTACTTTAGTCGAAAATGTCCATCTTATGGCCGTTTATACTTCTACTCCACTGTCTTTCAGAGGGAGATATTGTCCTATTTACTACACTACATATGTTAAACAACTTAAATTACTTGTTTCTTTGCGAATCAACATTTTTGCATACAAAACATGTGAAATACAATGCTTTGTTAAGATTTAAACTACCCAACAGAATAGACAAGTAGCTAGAGCACAAATGATTAGTTGATTGAATAGTCTCATCACAAATAAATACATGTGTTTTTGTATTGGGTTGCATCATGTGTTTCTGTCAGTTTTTCTGCCACATACACAGTACGTGGTGGACAAAATATTATGAACACTTCTCAGTACAATGCTGTCCAATAATACAAAGTCACCAAAGCGTACCACAGAATTCAGTCAAGATACTCCTCTATGTATTTTTTTGCTTTGTAAGAAGTTTGAGAGATGTTTTTGTAATGGTTTATGTGCTCAAAGTGAAATTATTAAGAAAATCTAAATTTGATTTCATGCAAAAATCAAACTTCACCCCCACACACTGACATGACTTGATTTCAAGCAATTTGGCAGTCACATCTTGCCACATTTTAGAGGAAATGTTGTACTTTTTACTCCACATGTATTTAATAGTTACAGTTTCTAATTACTTAACAGATTAAAGATTTAAAAAACCTGTTTTGAGAATATAAAATATGATGTATTGCTGTACAACTATCTATCTAAAATGGGTAAAATTAGCTTCACTGGAGCCAACTACAATGCTTATATACTGAATGTGAATGTGTTAGTAATGATAAGTCCATGGAATAATAATGTAACACAACACAAGCTATTTTTCCTGCATTCTATTACCCACCACAGCTAATTTCCTCTTGTTTGCAGGCGGTTGAAGATGTAAATGTCACTTTTGAGGACCAGCAGAAGATCAATAAATTTGCCAGGAACACAAGTCGGATGACAGAACTCAAAAGTGAAATAGACGCAAAGAAAGTAAGCACCATTTGTTGTGAATGCAGTAATATCACAGAGTCTGGTTTCACTGTGTGGTCAGCCGAGTTTACAGAAGTCAGACTTTGATAATCATAATGGGCTTTGGGCATAATAATTTGTTTAGACCTGATACTTCTCATACAATTCTGTGACTGTTTAACAGATTGATATTGGATAATGCACTTACGTTCAGTTGCGTGATTATTTTGGTTCACATAGATCGGAATAACTTTGTCTGAAGCACAGGTATTATTTTCCATAAGGGTTACAATGTTTAGTGTTTGCTGAAACGGTTAAAGAGAGGCATTGATTCAACTTAATGGTTATTTTTGTTAATTTCTTTTTGTGTAATTGTGGCACTGTTGAACTTAATTGCATTATTGAACGGTTTTTCTAATATTCAGCTTTCCCTCACTGATACAAAATACTGGAAAACACCTCTCAGAGTACAACAATAACAATATAATTCATCAGCATTGCAAATTACAGCCTCCAAAGTGACCATAAGGTTAAATCAACACTTCCTTTGTAACACAGTTTGTTCAGATGAGTCACAGTTACGTGTGGTCTGCAGAGTATTGCATCTGCTACATTACTAGTACTAATTTGTTCATTGAGACTCTGTAATGGTTCTGCTAATGTCTCCATGCAGAAATCGCTGCAGGACTTACAGGATGCCAGCGATGACCTGATGATGTTAGACGACGACGCTCTATTGATCCCTTATCAAATTGGTGATGTCTTTATCAGCCACACCCAGGAAGAAACACAAGAGATGCTGGAGGCTGCTAAGGTGGGTTTTTTAAATGTTCTTTTCATGCTCTTCAGACTTGTAATCATCAGTTAAATGCCCACATTAAGACAAAGTCATCAAGTTAAAGGACAGTGAGGGAAATTTAACATATAATGATAGATATAAAAACCAATTTGATGAGCAGTTAGCCTCAGATCACAAGCTGTGTTTTGTCTGCATCCTGGCAACGGAAGCTTGTGGTTTGTTTATTTGGTACTAACATTGTCTTAATGTGAATCATCTTTAATGTAATTGCTTTGAAGCAACATGAGCTCATGATCAATTTAAGCAAATGAAACATCAAAGCTATTTATTTAAACAAATACATTGTTTACAATAAGTTGTACTAAATAAAAAAAATAACAAGAAAGCTCTTTTCATGACCAAGTTGGACTGAAAAAAGAACCACACTACATGTTTTCTAATTGTTAAAGTTATATTGAGGTTATTTTGCATAGATTCCTGACTGGTGTGAATACAAAAGAGTATAAACATTTTAAATCAGTGAGTAGCTGTTGATTACACACATTACAAGAGGGTCTAGGTGGTAGAACAGCAAACAAAATCTTATGTCATGTCTCACTGCGAGTGAGGTGTTCATGTAATTTTCTTGCAACCGAATATTTTTGAAATCAATGTGCTGTTTTTAAGATGAAAAACTGGATTGCATTGAAAATAATAATTTTGGTCAAAAGAGTTACAGTTGCGTGTTATGTGAAGGACTTTGCAGCCACAAAAGGCTCTGAAATAAAAGGCGGTTTCACATGCTTCACGCGTCTGTTCACACACTATATTAAAATTTATTTTTGCTGTGCTTTTCCACTTGTGCTCTCATGGAGAGAGCTGTCATAGTCTTCCAAAAGAAATTCTGAAATAAAATAAGTAAGGTATGCACAACACTCCAAACCCAACTAGAATCTTTCACTGACAAATTTGGCTGAAATATAGTTGATAATTACTTTCATTGCAGGGACAGATACAGCTCAATGCTCATTCATTTAGACTTAATGCTACATTATTTATGATGATTTCCCTGCAGGAAATCATGATCTGTTGAATTAAAAATGGTTAACACAATATCAAAACGTGTAATAGACTTTGTAGATTATAACAACTTGTTGCCAAAGTGAAAAACATATTTTCAGTCAAAAGTGTTTTGCAAAATATATTCACATTTGGAGATTGCTGTTTAGACCAATAAATACATAAGATCATAAAATGTTTTCACACACACACACACACACACACACACACACACACACACATTCTTCATCTTTACGGATTGCATTACAGATTCAGTGTAAGAAAAACTCACACGTCCTAGCATTCAGTCCAAAGAGCTGTAATTGTAATTTCTGCCTGCACAACACTTTTGAACACCCCCCTAAAATTGTCTATATTAAGGCCTTAGAAAAAGCAGGAGATTGTGAGTCCAGGTTGGCTCTGTATCAAGTACAGATGTTAAATTTGAAGGGAGAGTTCAACAGCTGTAGAGTCTTAAGCAGACAGAAATCACAAAGGTTAAGATGTTCCAATATTTCCAGATTTGCAATTGTGCAATATTTCAATTCAGTTCGTTTCTATTTGTATAGTGCCAAATCACAACATAAATTATCTCAGGGCACTTTACAGATTAAGGAGCGAGAAACCAAACAGCTCCCACAATGAACAGCACTTGGTGAAAGTAGAGAAGAAAAACTCCCTTTAACTGGAAGAAACCTCCAACAGAACTGGGCTTGTTAGGTTGAAATGAGAGAAATGGGGGAGAGAGGAGAAAGAAGGGGGAACATTTATCAGATGATATTTACTGATGGAAGCAGAATATGTACATACTGTGTATGTGCCCATAAATAGGTTTAAAGCTTCAACATTTTGTGAAAATTTCTTATTTGCTTTCTGGCATCCTCACAGTTACGCAACTAGACTTCAGACATCCGAGTGGTGACGATCTTCTCGTCTAACTCCTGACAAGAAAGCAAATAAGAGCATTTCACAAAATGCAGAACTGTTCCTTTAAGTGTACGTGAGGGTGAAATTAAGTAGAACAACAAAGTGCAGATTGTCGGCTCAGGCTTGGGCCTCGTTGTCAGAAGACATTGTTTAGGACAGATGGTCGTTTCCATAGAGGGGCGCTTGAGATCCTCCTCGCTGCACCTGTGGGAGAAGAGCTGGGCAGTGTCAGTGTCAGTGCTCCACAGATGTTAAATAGATATAGAGACGACGCACATTGAACAAGATGTATTTTAGATTAGACCTAGTCCTCCCTTCTGTCACCGCAGCACATCTCTGTTAGTCCTTGTGTTTACACCTTGATCACACAACAGAAACACACTGCACAAGCCTGTGCTTGATTGATGTGAAGTTGTCTGCTACACACAGTGAATGACAAGTGTGTTGAAAACAGTTCACTCATTATATCTGCTGATTATAATCATGCACATTTCTATACATAGTCATTTTAACTTTTTTTCTTTCATCATAAAAGTTTTCTCTCGACTTTAGAATGTGTTTTTGATGATACAACTACTAAAAGTCATCTATTAAAACCAGTTTATGTAAATTTCTTAACCCTGTATTTTAGTTGCCTTCTGTGGGGAATTTGCAGTGGCTGTCGTATAATCAGAGTTTCCATGTTCTGTAAACAGGAAGCACTGGAGCAGGAGGTCAAAGGCCTTGAGGCGCAAGTGTCAGCGATACAGCAAGTGTTGGGGGATCTGAAGGTCCAGCTCTACGCCAAGTTTGGTAACAATATTAACTTGGAGGCAGATGAAAGTTGAGCAGTGAAACAGACATTGACAGCTGCCCCAGCATGGACTTTTTTTCATGCAGCTCTCACGTCACATCCACAGGACACAACAAAGCGTCAACATGAAGAGCTTAGGTTTGTAGCTTCTGGCTTTTGTTTACACTGATGTTGTGTGTATGCGTTAAGTTTTGGAAAATAAATTCACAAAGACAACAAAGGAGATTAAATAAATGCACATAATTTCTGATGTATTTTAATTGGCTCCTTATTTAATGTTAATGGGGTTTTGTTTGTTTTTTTTTAACTTGGTTGATCAAGATCAAGTAAATACATGAGGAACAAAAAACAGCTATGTTGCATTTTAACTTCTAGCAAATTTAACAGTCTGCAATATTCTGCCCAAGAACTCATTTCATTTGTGACCCTGTTGCATATTTGTCTACCCTAAAGGTTTGAATGAAATTAACCAAAGTCCTGTCTTTGACACAGCAGTGCTCTCTGCTTGGTGACTATGTTGCTTTAAAGTGAAAGTGTCAGAAGTATCCGACCTGCTCACCCTTGTTAAACATTGTGTGGTGTTAAGACTAATCAAGTTAACGTTGATTAAATTAGAACCCTTGTCACTGTTTAATTCATTTGGAGAAATCTTAAAAAAGTTTGAACCAATTAATATTTAGTCACAACCGTAACTTACATACATCCAGATCTCTTAAGGTAAGGTATCTCATCTTAAACTGTCACCACATTGTTTAATTATATGTGATTTGGCAAATGAAGTTGTAGAAACGTAGTCTAAAATAAATCTGAAATTACACATGCGCTTTTCTAGACTCGGTCATTTGTGCAGTTGTGGGTGAGATGGAGGCTTTGGTTTGTGGTGGACATTTTTTCTAGAGAGACAACAGTCAGTGAACTTCTTTTGAAATCTTCGCAGCTGAGTGATCACAGGCACCTCATGCAAAACCACCTCATGACAGGCTGAAGGGGGGGGCAGACGAATCTGGTGTTTTATCATGAATCTAAAACTGAATTCTTGAGCTGGAGAGTGACACGTGGGATCAAAATGAAAAGTCAACTTTTGTTTGTGATTTCAAACTACACTCATTTTACTGTGTAATTCTAATTCATTGCCATCCACGCTAAAACAAATGTGAAGATTACATGTAAGTGTTTGTCCTAAGACAAGTCGTTTATTAAACTAAACTGATCAACACATTTCCCGAAGGTTTTCTCTCACATTCTCATTGGGACTAATTACTCACCCTGTTGACAAAATCTTCATGAGTCCTCACATGGCTCAGATAAAGTGATGAGTTGATATCAAAGTCACATTTAATGGTAAACTTGTGATACAAAGGGAGAAAAATGACTTCCTGTGTTCACATTAGATATAAATTTATCCAGGCTTGTGATTCTCAGTGAACTGCTAATGCTCACAGTGTATTACAGCTGAAATAATCAGTTAGTTGATTAACACAAAATTGATTGACCACTATACTATTCTGATCATCGGTTGATCGTTTTTAATCATAAAAAAAAAAATCTGCTGTTTCCAGCTTCTCAATTGTTAATATTTCCTGGTTTTGTTCATCGAATGGGATATTTTTTGATTTTAGACTGTTGTCAGAATAAAAAGCACATCTTTCATTTTATACACCAACAATTTGCACCAGCCATAGAACAACAAATCACACACTAACATTTTTTTTTCTGATAGAGAATCCACTGAGTCAATGCCTTGGAAGAAGCATATAATTTCCAAAT
Organism: Seriola aureovittata; assembly: GCF_021018895.1. Lineage (NCBI taxonomy): Eukaryota > Metazoa > Chordata > Actinopteri > Carangiformes > Carangidae > Seriola > Seriola aureovittata. Next base: position 27,583,678 of record NC_079372.1, read on the forward strand.
TTGTGTCTGACAACTGAAAATATGATAACCAAATCAGGCAGAAACACAGACTTGTAGTGAGAAATATGTTTATTTTAGTTGGAAAGTGATGTCGCAGCAATTCAGCAAATCAATCCACGGATCAAAGTAATGCTTAGTCACCTTAAAGTTCTTCTTACAAATAAAAGAATAAATAATTGTGGGGGAATTGTACACTGTGCTCTCTGAATATCTCTACTCCATTGTCAGATAAACTCTGTATGCAGTGGCATGAATAAGTAAGCGAACCCCTGGGAATTATGTATAAATGTATTATTATATACATTTTATTTTCTAAACACGTGGTAAGATCTTCATCCATCATACAATTATGAACAAGCACAATCAATTTTAACTAATAATACACAAATTGTTGTATTGTATCTTGTCCATATTGAAAACATTCACACATTCACAGTTAGGTTGGAAACTGTGTGAACCCCTCGGCTAACGGCTTTGACAAAAGCTAACTGGAGTCAGGAGTTATCAAACCTGGTGACCAGCCAATGAAACCAGATTGAAGTTGTGTGTTAGAGCTACTTGGCTCATTTTGAGTTTATTGTTCACAAGAAGCATTATTCCAAATGTAAGGTGGAGGGAGCATCATTGCTGCCTCTGCGCCTGGACAGCTCGACATTATCGAGGGGAAAATGATTTACAGGATAATGTCAGGGTGGCTGCTCATTAGAAGCTAGGTAAAGCAGCTCTGTAAGAAGAATGGTCCAAAATTCCTCCTGAACATTGTGCAGGTCTGATCAGCAGCTGCTGGAAGAGCTTGTTGGAGGTTATTGCTGCCAAAGTAACTTCGATCAGTTATTAAATCCAAGGGTTCACTTACTTTTTTCCACTAGCACTGTGAATGTTTAATGGTTGTTTTCAAAAAAAGACACAAAAGCTTAAAATGGTTTGTGTGATATTAGCTCTGGGACACTGTTTGTCAACATATGCGGATTAGATCCAAAATCACATGTTATGACCAGTTAAAGCAGAAAACAGGTCATTTTTAAAGGGTTCACATACTTCTTGCCACTGAATGCTGCATAGCTGGTGGAGCCCAAAAATATCAACAATGCACAAACCTCATTAAATTGTGCCCTCAAGTGTGGCCTGCATGAGCTAATAAAACATCTGAAAAAAGAAATGGAGAGCTTGAAGTTATAGCAGACACCTCTGGAGGATCAAGATCTCAATTATCAAGTTTCTCCTCCCGGTAGGTTTCCTGCTGAACATTCATAGCTATGATTAAGAGGAACTCTGCCCACACAGGCTTGTCTTTATGCACAGCTTGTTAAACCCCCAGCTCAGAGGAACACACATGGAAATGACTGGACTTATTTCCCTGATGGCCTTGTTTACTCTGTGTCTCTGCCCCCAACCCTCCCCTCTCTCTCCATGTCTTTATCTGTTCATTTCTATCTGTCCTCTCACTCCCCTGCTTCCTTTGATGACACAGATGTTGATATTTATCCACTGTGCAGTTGGAGAGAGCTTTCAGAGCCTTTAAATTGGTATGATTTCCACTCAAGAAGCCAGTATCACTTAATTGTTAAATAAAGTGGGATGTAATCTGATGGAATATATTCTATATTTTCTAATTTCTTACAATTGCAGCAGTAGTAATGATAATAATTGGGCTAAAATATGATATAAATATATACACTGAACACTGTAATTGGATACTAAAGTGTATGTCAGTCGCTGCCCTTATTGAAATGTTAAGATATATTGGCTAAAGGAACAAAATTTTACATTTTATTAGAAAATAAAGTATATAAATGTCATATTCACTGATTCTTTTTAAGCCCAATCTGTCTGCAATGGCAGAAACAGACCAGAGAGTGTCTCTGTCTCCCCAGTAATATTACAATGAAGTCAAATAGCTTTAAGTAGCATGAAGAGAAGCTCTGAGTTTACTGGATATTTACAAATATGTCCAATGGGGTCAAGAATTATGAGTGAGATGAAGAGAAAATAACTAACAATTGTAAGATGCTTTTTTAATTATAGTAAAGAGTCACTACAATCATGTGATTTTGGATCTAGGTTCGGTGTGTGATTATTCCACAACCACGTTATTCACATCCAACTATTCCACTTTCTTAAGAAAGTATAACCTAGTGGTCGGCGCAGGTTTGGCCAGTGGGCGATGTCCTTCTCAAAGAAAGAGTTTGTGCTCATTTTGTCATTTTCTGCACTGGTGCTACAGGGAGGAATTGTGTTTGCTCACTGTCTCTGTATGTTAGCCTAAATGTCAGGAGAGTCAACCCTGAAGGTTTGAAAAATCCATAGCAGCTACAGCCATTCTTCATCGCTTTACAGCTGCTCTCTCTCTCTCAGCCAAGTTTTTATTCATTACAGGAGAAGAGCAATCATAACACTTCTCAAAGGCACAATGTTAACACTAGACCATTAATTGTATTTTGCAAAAAAAAAACATGCATATTGGTCTTTTATCATAAGAATGCAGGTCTAGTTTCCCCACATGTTGATTCATTTTATTATCTTGCTTCATTGAATTATTAAGTCACTGTAAAGAATGACATGTGACATAAGGAAAGAGTTAAATGCAATGAAGACTGCATTGTCCAATTTCAACTGCATCGTTTAGCTTTGGGTTCACAGATTAATCGATATTGAACATTAGTTGCAGCCCTAGTCTCACACCACTGGGCCACCTGGATGCCATAGTCAGCTAGATTTGAAAACCCAGCTGAGTCTATGAGTGGTGGGGCAAGATATGAGGCTCCTTAGCCTTGACAACTTTAGTGCAACAATGAGAGAATGTCAAGTAAGATACAGTATATCATGGGGATTAAGAAGAGAATCCTAAAAAGCACAAAGCAAGATTGAGTGCAGTTTAGAGACCATGTGTCAGGGGCTGTGAAAGGCACAATGCAGCGACACATCATTTAGGAAGCAGATCTTTAACTGCAGATGGACCACAGGCCCGATAAGTTTTGTGAGAGACTTTTAAGACTGATTAATTTGTTGATGATGAATTCCTACCCTACACCTCCGATGGACAGGGACTCTGGGTTGCTCTGTGTGGAGGTTGCACACTATGCTGGGAAATACACTGTCATTCATTTCATTACTGTCCGTCAAGTTGATCAGCCAAGACAATAAAAGCACAGTTCCACTGCGGCAGTGCATGAATCATCTGAATGATGAAGACAAGTCTTTGTGTGGACTCATCCCTCTGTGAGCATGAGTGAGCATCTGTGTGTGTGTGTGTGTGTGTGTGTGTGTGTGTGTGTGTCATCAGTGTAGCAATCAGGACTTATAAGTGCTTTGAAAACAAATTGGTGTCCCAGAGCCAACATCCAGTGGTTTATTTAAAGATTTGTTTATCTTTCATTTATGAATTGCTGAATTGGAAATTAAAACATTCACCCGTGTTTCATTGAGTCCCTGTGTAGAATGCCTAAAAAATGTGTGGGAGTCCAAGCTTGTAAATTTCCATCACTTATCTACTTTAATCAGAGGCTCCTAAAACGCTGAGAATATTACTTCAGAAATGCATTTCCATATCCAGCATGAAACAATGGACCAAATAACTCACTGTATGAAAGACAGTAGAATGCTTCAAAATATTTAAATGAATATAATTACATTGTAAAGAAACAGACACATCCATGCTGTTGAAAGACTGAATTGCTCTAAAATCTATAAGTGAGAAGCAACAAATGACTTAAATCTTACACAATATTTTTTCAGTGATGTTACATGAATTTTATGGAACCAGTAGACTACCTTTAAAACTCACAGCCACACTCCTGGTGGTGTTGCATACTTTGGTCCAGTCTCAATTTTCAAACTACCGAATGGCTTGCCATGAAAATTTGTATAGACATTAATGGAACCCAGATGATTAAGTACAGTGACTACAGTGATGCCCTTACCTTTCCTTGAGAACCACCATAAGGGTGTCATATTTAGGTTTTAATTAAACATCTCAACAACTACTTGATGGATTGCAAAGGGATTTGGTTTGGATACCCATCGGGCACAGAGGACGAATCCTTCAGACTTTGGTGATTTCTGACTTCATCAAGCGCCACAATTAGGTCAAAAATTGTATCCACCTGTGTGGATCCTTCGTGGCCCAACCTGTCCCAAGATTCATTGCGCGCCGGTAATGAACGCAAAACAACGCTGACAGAGAACCGCTTTTAAATATAAGTATTGTGTTTCAGCTCAGTTCAACAGCTAACGGTACAACTATTAAAGCCAAGGGCCTTAAAACCTCAAGTTTTTTTTTTTTTTTAAATAAAAGTTGTTAAGGTTGCTAGGCAACAGGAGCCGCGTTTTGCGACGCAATGGCGGGCAGGACTGGTGATGCACAGCATTAATCCTCCACAGACCAGACCATCTTATTTCAGTTCAGCCTTCACAGTCTTCAGTGGCTGCGGAGGGCCTCACCTTCGTAAACCGCGTCCTCCAAGGATGCCGTCCCTGAATCGGGACGAAGCAGTAGTGTAGTCTACGTGATACGCAGGTATACGCCGTATACCCACTAGAAAAGGTCCCGACTTACCGTACAACCACTAAAAAATGCGCAAAGATACGTATCAGTATGGGGTTTTTGACATAACGTTCAATTTCCCTTTAAAACCTGTGTCGCGAATTGGTCGCGAAGCGCGCTCTTTTGGACCACAGGGGCTTCCGTCAGGCGTGACGCGAAACCTACGTAAGTTGAAATTTTCCTGGCGGGGGAAAAAAAAAGTAAACTAATGGGTGAGCATTATTGATCATCAAAGAAAAAGCAATGAAAGGAAAGAAGAACCAATTGACTCTGTTTCAGTGGTTTAATGCTCGTCCGGTAAATACTGCCGCCACTTCGGGGGATAGTACAGATGGAGCAGCAAACACATCATAATCATATAAATACAATAAGTCTTTCATGATCTCATGTTAATGCACACTTAACGCATTACTGAGCACGGTGGTTCTTGTTTGGGGTTATTTTGAAACAGCTGCTGCCCTATGGATGTGTGCGAGGGTGGGGCCTAGACTACACCACCGGGACGAAGTGTATCTCACTGGGGAACAGACTTTGACACAACACCCAAACTCTGAAAATTATGTTTTCATGATGTTTGTTGGAATACATGAAGAAGAAGAAGTTTCCCGACTTCACGTCGGAATATTCACAACCTGGAATACTTCTATGAAAAACTTTTTAAGCTTTTGTGAATCGGTGGACTCTTATGGACTAAAGGAATATTGACAATCCAGGAATGGACGGAGTCTAACTTTAAAGGTAGGGAGTCGCCGTCGTTACTCTGTTTTGCTGGTTTATGATGATGGTTTATGAAATCTGAATTAACGAAATCTTTGTGCTCATGTTTTCCGTAAAATGAACGGAACCGTTGAATTGTGGGTTAGAATCTGTCTGAGCTAACCGTGTGTAGTATGTCAATGTTGACAAACGTTTTGGCATTTATATATGTATGAACTTTGCTAGCTGCTTTGCACTAACTTTAAACTGGTCACTAGCAGCAATGTGGGTTTGGGGGGGCTTTGTCCGCTCATATATATTTTTTGATCCTTTCCGTTTGTAGAAAAATATCAAGGTCTACAAGGAACACGTCTTTTAGTAGGAATGGTTGGCTACCCTAGTTAGCAGTGTCAAAGTTAGCATGCTATGTGTTAGCTCAAAGTATAGAAGTATAGCCTCACAGCACTACTAGCATAGCTGTAGATACTTTGCCTTGTTGCTAAGAAGGTCTTAGAGTCATATTTTAGTTCCTGAGTAAGAGAGTGTTATTTTTAAACACACAGACCATGAGAAACCCCAGTCCAGTCCCACTGATGACCTCTGGGCAGTGGGACAATCAAAGTTCTGTGTGTTGCACAAATTACTCTAATGGCAATTACTGAAGACGGATGTCTCACATTCATACCAGTAGGATTTTCCCCAAGCAGACATTTAAACCAATGATCCTTCAGTCATATTAGTGTTGCACCGACTCAGCTCTGCTGTCGCCCAATTAGCTTCAATTTATGGTGCAACAACAGCGAATAACAGCACAGAAGATTTCATATAGTTATCCTTTAGGGTGACATTTCTGTGATGTCTTTAATCGCTCTGGTATCCCTCCCTTCTTTGAAACATAGGCATAGCTTAATTAATGGTGTAAAAAAGAAGGGGAATAACTAGGATGAATTATGACGTGTCTATTTTTCATCCGATTTAAATGTAATTTTTCAACATGCGGCCCAGATTTAAGCACAAACAAAATCAGCGTCTGCATTGTGGCTGAACAGTAAAAAGGGTTCATCAAATCATAGCATTTCATTCATCTGCGCTGCTGAATTCCATTATAAATCCTCATTCACATGGTTTATGAATTCCATTATAAAACCAGACAATGTGGTGTATGTGGGTGTTGTTCACCTTGATCCTGCTGCCGAGTCTCTTCTATTAACATCTCAGTAGGTGCTGTGCTGTGTTTTCACTTTAGTTTTGGTTTCAACACTTCATCAGCTCCAAATGGCAAATGTAACTTTGATGTGTGCCAGTAAGCTAATGTCATCCTGCCAATAAATCGTCTATTGAAATCTTTCAATTAGGTCACTTGACCAACTCAGAGGAGAATACCATCAAAAAAGGGATGCAGAGGGATACATAATATTGCAGCACAATAAAGTCTAGCCCGATTGTAGGTGGTTTAGTTGGATAGAGCTCAATGGTTGAAAACAGTAACAATCTGGATTGTGTCATTGAACCACAAACACATACTACATGTAAGGCACTTGTGACATCTTGTGTATTCAATATGGTTGTATATATAATATATATAATCTGTGGTGTCTGGGGTGGGGGTGTCATGCTCAAGCTCACGTCCTCTACCAGAATCCTGGGAGTTTGAGTGTTCTGCATAGTATAGCTGCTCAGAATGTTGTAACTGTAATCCGATGGGGCCACTCTCTCAGTTTTGGGGTCACAGGGGACCACTTTGGACTTAACCTTCCACATCTGTTCCAGTTGTTCCTTCAGCCCCCGGTACTTTTCGATCCTCTCTTGCTGCTTCTTTGTGTTGCTACTGTCAGCTGGGACTGCAACATCTATCACCACTGCCCTCTTCTGCTCCTTGTCAACCACAATGATGTCAGATTTTTTAGCCAGCAGCTGCTTGTCGGTGTCAGTGGTGTGTCCCATTGGGACTTGGGGACTTCTAATCTGTACGCAGTACAGATGTTCCTGTGCACTATCCCAGATATTTGTTATGCCTCTCAGTGTTCGCTTTCCTGGCTTGCATCTTACATCCTGCTGTGCTGGACTGTCTCATGGGCATCTTTGCACAACCTGCACCTTGGGTCCTGTCTGCTCTGGTCGACCCTCCATGGATCTGGTGCCTAGGGCCTGTTCTTGTGATGCTATGATCAGATCCTTTGTGCTGTCCTTCAGGCCAGTCATGTCAGCAACTTCCTTTATCTGCCAATGATATATCTCATGTATGCATTGTGCTTCTTCCTCCTTCTCTCTCTCTCTCTCTCTCTCTCTCTCTCTCTCTCTCTCTCTCTCTCTCTCTCTCTCTCTTCCCAATCTGTCAAGACAGATGCCATCCTGAGCCTGGTTCTGCTCGAGGTTTGTGCCGCTTAAAAGGAGGTTTTTGCCACTGTCACCAAGTGCTTGCTCATAGGGGAAATTGTTAGTCTCTCTGTAATAATGATATGGAGATTATGGTCTAGACCTGCTCTATATGGAAAGTGCCCTGAGATAACAAAACTGACTTGACATGGAAGGGCTTGGTCTTCCATGATATTTCCCCTTCTTGTTCCACACTGATTGGTGTGTGGATGTACATGACATCCACTTCTTCTCATGACTCAGCAAGAGGAGCTTTGATAAAACAGCAAAGCCAGAAATAAGTCATGCTAAATAAATAAATAAAAAGACAAATGGCAGAAAATCACATGTGCATCAGACCTGTTTGCTCATATTAAGAACTGATTTAGAAAATGCTTTTTCTTTAGGGCCTTTAATAAATTAAATATGACTTTATTTGTCATCCTTTCATGAAATACTGAGAAAAGACTCCCTCCACAAAAGATGCATTAGATTTGGGAATAATATCAATATAGTGGGTGTCCGTATAATTGTGACTGACAGTGTATGATTTATAAAGCCTGCTCCATGTAAAGGCTGAGTACGGTACCAGCAGAAGCACTGAAGTTGAGAAAAAAATTAATTTTCAGGAAGGAAAAGTATAAAACAGACAGAAAGGGTAATGCTATCATTTGATGTTTATTAGGCTGATTACACACAAAAATCATTGCCATAGAAACCGTGCAATACCTAAAAAGAAAAAAAAAAAAATTGCAGACACTGTACTCTGCCTTTGAATAATCTTCACAGGATGCTTAGACCATTTGTTCTCAGCTTTCTGATCCAATGTGTATAAAAAAAATGATAATATACAATCCATAACTTGTAGGAATCAAGTGTTTCTGTGTTTGGCCTTTATCCACCAGAGTACTATTAATATATATCTTGAAATCAATATCCTACAATTATTTGCGTTATCAAATATTGCGTTGTGAGATAACAGCGACAGAGATTTGCTTAGTTAGCTACCTTTAGCTAGAGTTTAGTTTTTCTTTCTCCATCATGTATTGATTTAGCTGCATTTATGTGCAACAACAAACTGACTAACCATAATGTTTGTTCATCAATAACCAAACTTAACTTTAGTTTTAGCTAAGGCTAAAACTATTTCAGATGATATAGCCTTTTTACATTAGCTGTCTAGTTAACTGTCATTCAGTCCTCCACCACACTGATTACCAAAAGTGCACTACTGCAGCCTGGGCAGCAATACAAAGTGCAGATATTGAATCTTGGTTTTAAAAACCTGTTTTTATGGAAATCACACATTTGGAATAATGTTTTTTTTTTACTGTCAGAAAGTCAGATACAGGTTGTAACTCAATTCTGACCAATATGCAGTTACTGTGTTTTTCCTTTGTATGGCTCTGGGATATAATGTTTTACATAGTATTTACTATGTTATTTTCTGTGTCTTATTTGATTGTATCTACAAGGAAATCTGTCATTGTTTTTCCAGATTGGTCCAGTCGGTCTGGATGTTAAATGGAACTATCTTCCCCTTGTTTTGTCTATCTGGCAAGCCAATGTAACATGCACTGTGCGTCTGTCCTTCAGCTTATTACAAGCCATAGTTGCGTTTTATTGTTGGGTGACCTATAGGGGCTGTGGTAATTATGATGGGAGGAAAGGAGGAAGTCAGGTCGACAACAAAACACCGGACTTTCTCACTGAGGACCAGTTCATTCAGTCATTTCCAGTTTAAAACCAATCGTCGTTGTTCCCTCTAACCATGATGGTCCCTAAAGGTCTCTAACCTTAAAGGTGTAATGTGTAAGATTGCACTACTTGCTCCACCTCCATAGGGGGCAGCATTTCACCTCTTCGCCCCTGTCCAGTTAATCATGTTGTTGTTTTCCCCATGTTCGTTATAGTTTATTATTAATATGTGCATTTATTGTTGATAGTTAAAATCCTTGAAACATTGAAACAAATTATGAGTACTAGTAATACAAACAGTATGCTTTTATTTATCTATAAAAGTATGAAGGCAAGGGGATACTGTATGACACATGGGTGTCAGGCTACAGCAGTATGAGGAAGGGATGATGATATCATCACAAAGGCACAATCAGGAAGTGAGGTGTATTTCCAGGTATGTTTTTACTTACAAGATATTTGGCTTGGTGTTTGGTGCAGTATACAATAAACATATAAACAGGAAATAGCAAAAAAAGGTCAAATACTGTGACAGTCAAAAAGTATAAATGAATATAATAATAATTATATATATATATATATAATAAAATAATAATAAAATATAACTATATAAATCAAGATGGTTAGCACCATATTTCTAACCTATCCAGTAAAATTTTGCATACAGAAAAGTTTCTACAAAGTGAGGACCTGAACTTGTTGTGTATCACTGTATCTGTATATCAGTTGCACAGGCTTTTGTTGCAGGATTACAATTACAAGCCATCTCCCTGCTGCTGCGATTGTAAATGTTTAGACCTGACCTGCATTATCTGATCAGCAGTTTCCACCATACCAGGAAAACTGAGCTACTTTTGAACAGCATAGACTTTCTTGGAGATGCTATACTTTCTGTAGAGATGTAAAAATGCAAAAGAACCACTACGAGGACTGTATCTATGACACCACTGTGAATTCTCTAGCAGGTGAATCAGTTTATAAATATAAAAATAAAGTATGTAATATTAATTTTGGATGGAATGAACAACACAAGAGGCCTTTATGCTGTGGGTTGAGGCTGGAAAATTTTAGCAAGAGGCGCTGTGGTGGGCTTAAAGAAAAAAAAAAATGAGCCAGTGCAAGATTTGAATATGATCTCAACTTCATTAAATGAACTGAGAGAGCACTGTGAGGGCAGAATTTCTTGCAAGAAAAGCATTTCAAACTAAAACTTTGGAAAGAGTCAGAACTGATGGTGCTGATTTCAGTGAGGGCCTGATAGTGGGACTAATGAAGTGTCTAAAGCTATTCTTGTCAAAGCTTCAATGACAGTCATAGTTTTAAGGAATGTGGAGTTGGTCACATCACATTAAATATCTAAAAATGTATTGTTTTTTTTTTTTTTAAAACAAAGTCCACTTGTTTTACTGCCTTTTTCTAGTTCATAATCTGTGCTCCTGTATTATTTTATGTCAGTCATGGGGGTGAGGCAGATTGTTTGTAGATTACTTGTCCAGGCCGTTGAATTGCTCTAAAACAGGTTGTTTTTGGTAATCTCAAAATTAATTATTTTACCATTTGTATTCAAATAGTGTATTCAATAATTCTAATAGTGACAGATTTACTACTGGAACTCTGGGCTGAAATGATGACTGTTGCCAGCAGATCTTTTTCAGCTGTATTTAGCAACTCACAGTAACACTGTGAGCTGTGTTGAAATAAAAAAACAAAAAGTTTTAGCTGACTCGTTTTGAAGTGAGAACAATGTCAGGAGGTCTCAAATGTGCACATGATGGCTATATACTTGATAGAGAGAATGAGACTAAAGCTGCTTGTATAAACTCAGTATTCTCACCAGCTAATGCTGTAGAAAACATATAAATAAGGAGCAGATTTGTTCCTGTATTTCTGACAGCCAGTTAGCCCTTGTATTATAGTAGCTATTTTGCAGGGGTCTGCAAGTTTTCTAATCCATTAGATGGTGGGCCAGAACATAATCAAAGGCTAGTTTAAGAAATTGATTCATAAAAATACCACACATCACGTCTTGGGCATTTCAGAGGTCTGTCAAGTGAGCAACAGAATCTTTTGAACTTCGGTCAGAACTTTTCAGAATAAGAGCTCTCAATTAGCTCAAAATAAAGCATTGCTGCAAAAAAGAAGTTTCTTTTGCTTTTATTTTGTAGGCAGAATTGCTAAAGAGGAAGTGATTCTGTGGGTAACTCTTGCCATGACGGCGGAGATCTAATTTATATATATATATATATATAAAAAAGTATCTAATTATCATAATAATAATTTGTTTGGCCACAATTTTGTGCCGGTGGGCCGCCAGTTGCCGACCACTGGTATATTGTTATTTTATTTTACTCTTTTACTTATGCAAGTAAGTAAAATGTATTTCATTGTAAAATAACCGTGTTTGGATACTTACCATATAAAAACATACTTCGACAAGCAACACACAGTTGAGCATGTATTTTTCTGACTAGAGCCCATCGCTTTAGCATGTATAGAAATCCAACTTTTGACAAACCTTGTGTGCCTGGTTGCTAAGCCATGATTGTATCATTGCTGTTGGTCAATGGTCAAAAGAGGAAATGGAATTGTAGTATTTCTTGAATTCCACACGAGGTCAAATATACTGGTCAGATACATAGATGTATAGATAATTCATTTATAGTAGAGAACAGGCTTGTCAAAAAAAAAAAATCGATACTCAGATACTAATAGATACTACATTTTGTACCACAACACTGAGCTGGCGTTGTCAGCACAAAACTAAAAACTGTTTTTGTTGAAAATGCAAAAAGTAAAAGTGCCCTTTGGAATTATTTTGCATTATTATTTTACCTGGCCGGCAGCACACGTTAACGTGAGCCGTTTAACTATTAGCAATTAGCCGGTAGCCACATTAGACATCTGCCAAATTATCATTAAGAAAGCGGCTAGTCGCTATGGCTAATAATAAAACGACTAACGTTAATGTGGGAGCGAGGCAGCAAACATCATCAGTCCTGCCCATCTGTAATGTGAATAGAAAGTGTTAATTTAACAGGAAAACACAGTTATTTGTGTCTGAAAAGTGTTATGTTTTTTTTGCACTACCTCAGAAAACCTAAAAGTAGTGTTGTCATTGATGTTATTGTTTGTATTGTTCTAATCTTTATAATCTTAATCTCTAATCTTCATTTTTTTGTCATTTTTTTCTCGCCGTGGTATCGAAAATGGTACAGAGTATTGAGTATTTTCCTGGGTATCGATATCGAGATTGAAATTGTAGTATTGCAACAACCCTATTAGAGAAACGCTCGTAATTTACAACACAAAAAATGTATATGTTGTCAACTGATCTGAAGGCCTGTTCAGACATTGCTGTAGCTTCATAATGCTCATCTTTAATGAAAGTATTAAAGCAGCAGTATGCAGAGACTTATTGTCACTTACAATGCCGCTACATGGATGTTATTGTGTATGATTAGATGCAGGCTATAATAAAAGTCATTTGAAAATTTAATTTGAACTGAAGTTAACTGTAAAGACTTGAATGAGCACCTTCACATATTTTGACACCTATCCAACAAAGAGAAAACAGTGTTCCACAACTGATCATCACATCTGTTTAATTAGCTAATTTTGCTTTGTATCCTCAGCCTGAAATCTAAAGGTATTGTTAGTGTTTTGCAATACTCACAATATTAACAGACTGACCTCATTTGAAGATATGGGTTAGAGCGTTTCCTCCCTCCAGAAAGCTCTATAAAGGATTAGAAATGATCATGGGAACTCCACCCTCCTTCATCCTGACATATATCTTTATCTTTCAGTCGTGCGATTGTAAACCAGACCGTGTGATCTATCTGTGAGTATCTTTTGAAGTGGCACTGTGGCCGATGTGAACATCTCTCTTGGGAAGAGTGGATGTTGCATGAAAAGAATAGTTATACATTGTAATGAATAAACCAATGAATATTTTACCAAGTTTTTACATGTTTGGAGAAAAATGAAACAATTGTTCTTGGAAACAGGAATTCCCTTTTTTTTTTTTTAAAAATATATAATCAGGGGTTTGAGGATGTCAAAACAAGTCTCAGCTGTCCAATTATGTGGACAGGAGAGACAACATGCTTAAAGACACACAAACTTGTGTCTGATACTTCAACATATTTGTGCATCAAAACCGTTTTTTTCCAAATCAGTACTCATTGCCAGGGAGGGGCGAGACTGCTAACCTCATTTGCTTTCATTGAGCCTATCTCCGTCTGAGTGTTTTTAAGTGTGATGTCTTCAAAGTCTTTGAAGAAAGACAACCCAGTTTTTTTTCCTCTGGACTTTCTGGATAAGAGATTTGAACAGGTGCTGCAAGCACCGCTTTATATTGCCAACAATATAGAGAAAAATCATGTTGATGTAGGTGAGTGAAGACGACATATTTGAGAAGACTAAATGGTTGTTTGTCCCCATACGAACACTTGGCTTTTGGTTATTTGATCAATTGTTAATTTACACCACTTAAGTACAATATCAACTTAATGCATTATTAATTAAAGGAATGGTCATTTTGGGAAATCAGCTAATTCAAGTTCTTGCCCAAAGTTATATTAGATGGTTGCTGGATATTCCTAAATGAATCGAAGTCAATTACTGATGAAATTCAAGAATGAAAAGGGCTTTTTTTTAAATTAATAATTGATTGCAGTATTGAATGGAATGAAGAGTCCACTGTTAAATTACTGAGTCACTTGTCACACATTTGCTTGTAGCTATTCCAGAGGGAGACTTTCTACCATTCACGGATGACATTGAATTAGCACGGCTCTTCTGTCCCTCAGTGGAGTCTTTCTGTTGTAGTAGTTCAGCCATTATGTTGAATGTGATGTGAATACTTTCATGAAGTGGAGTGATGCATAAACAGTCAGTGTTTGGTGCCCATGGGAGGTTTGCCCAAATCTGGCTTAAGCAAAATGCAATGGTGGGAAAAGAACTAAAAGCCTTTATTAAAGCTTCCATATTTTACACTTTTCCAGTGTTTTAATTGATGTGTTGCTATCCATACAAAGATATATTTTTGGTTTTAAGAACCAAAAACCATCTCAGTGTAGTTTTACATCTCCTCTCTAAACTTCTCTCTGGAGCTCTAGTAAAAACAGGCTGGTGAGCCAATCAGAAGAGCCTCAGAGCCTCTCTTCTGATTGGCCTCTGGCCTCTGATTATATTTTACACTAAAGGTGCCTTACCATTAACCTGCTTAATGTGTAATTTTGCAATTTTTTTCCAAACTTTAAAAACGAGTAATGGAATTTAGAAAAAGCTCTAAAATGTCGCAAAAAAATTTACATTCTCGAATGAGGTGGTTTTTCTCTCTATTCATCAAAGCAATATTTTACAAAATTGAAATGGAAGCACTTTTTTCACATTCAAGTCGTGGTGCCTGTCGTATCATGACCGAGGGAGCCAGTTCCAACCGAGAGGCAGACGGCTGGAAATCTGTCGTCGTCGAGAGGAGAAAACCCAGTTTTATTCACACAATATCACTCAATGGAAACACAGACCATTCACATTTGTGTTTTGTCAACTTGTCTAAAAAAAAAATGGCTTCTATGTTACACTAAACTGCTATGGAAACCCAGATACTGTAGCAGTAAAGGGTCTGAATCTTTAACTCCCCAACACTGGCCACATGAAGTCAATGATTACTGCCCACTGAAAGCACTTCAGCAATTGCCCTGATTACGATTTCGGAATTACCATTAGCAGCAGATAAACCTGATAATGTCGGTGCAGAATACTCTCTGAGATGTGTAGTTCACTATAACTGTGGGGATAAAATTCAAGCAGCACAACAAATTCGTTTTCTGGTACAATCTTAATTTAATTTCCCTACATGAAAATAACAATGACTACATGACCCCAGTGACCCACACCATCTGACAAACTGCTGCAGCGGTTGCTGTTGCTTCTGTCTCATTATAATTCCACTCAGAGGTGGAGGTTCAGTGTTGAAAATGGCTGGAGCAGAGGTCACTTGTAGAACTTTTACTGTACAACAGCGATGAGCAGCAGGATGCCAGTGTGATACTGTCTTATTTAGCTTTGTTTACTTTTTAAAACATCGCCCTGTTATTAGAGCCTTACCAAAACAGCAATGATTAATAATATTCTAAAAAAAATACAATAAATTAATAGAGTAAATTGTTTTTTTATTCTTATTTCAGTCCCAGAGTTCTATTTGCATTCTCAAATATTGCTTTCGCCCTTTCGAAAGAGAAAAGAGTTGCGCTTTTATGCATAGTGCATTATGGGATCTGCATTTGTAATATGCTTTATCAGATAAAATGATTTGATGCATAGAAACATTTTACACTTGAATCCTTTCTACATCTAATCCAATTTTAGGGGATACAGTTTGGTAGAGTCCATTAAAAAAAATCCTCTCAGTCAAACAGCATGCTGTTTACTTTCAGATGAACACCACCAGGTAATGGAAAAATAAATAATCTGAAAGTGCCAATAACTGACTCTACTTCTCTGTCGGCACGGCTGTGTAAAATTAAGACCTACATTACACAGGGCGTTCCATCAGATTGTTGTGCATTAACATCAGAAATGGAGGTGAAATGAAAAAGACAATATTTAACTTTATGGGTAGAAAGAACACGTGAATAATAATGACGTTAAAACAGCCGAAACTTTCACCAACAGGATTTCTGTGGAGAATCGAGAGCTGAGCGTAGAACTGAAGTCAGAAAGGTTAAGTTCTTGTTAAGTTGTTCAGGTGGTTCAGGTTAAATAAAGCTGAGCAGCACACATCAACACACTGCAGTCAAATTATGTAAAAACATCTGTAAATTCAAATATGTGTGCAGCTGGAGTCTTGCTTCTTTGATAAGATGTTTAGTTGTAAACTTGCTCTTGCTCATCTACAAGAATACATGCATCGTTAATTCTGGTATGCAGAAGCACATCTGTGTTGATTTCTCAGAAACTGTGTCCAAAAAATAAGAGAGAAAGGATAATAGAAGAAATGTTGAAGAGATTTCAAATCTTTCTGCTTTACCTTGGTCAGTTATTCATTTCAAGGGTTTTCAAGTTATTCCAGTATTTAGAACCGTGGTGTTAGCAAGGTCGTATAGGAGTAGTGCCTGATTCTGTCTTCATTTTACCACATCACACTGACTTGAATTAAATATTATGTGTTTCTCTCTTCACCGGCATATTTGGATTTATTTCGTCCTCAGTACTGCATCCTGTGTATTATCAGGGTTTCCTCTTCAAAATGTGCCATGTCTGAGACAAATCAGTTGTTTAATATTGCCCACAGCCATGCAGGGACTTGTATTCTTCTGAGTCATGTCCCCAAGTCAGTAATTAAGCTTAAACAATAACATCTTCTCCTAATGAAAAACAAGCCAATGGTTCTTCACAGCTTTATCTTGCTACAAAATCCCTATATAATCCCCCCCCCAACATCTCCTGGCTTATTGTGGCTAGGTAGAGGTGGGCAGCTTTTTAAGTGTGATAGATGGAGTTTAGTTTCAGGCTGCTGCTGTTGCAGCTTCCTTCTCTGACCCAGCCGTCCCCAGAGAGCCCAGGATGAGCCAGAGCCACAATATAGTTCTGCTGAAAAGCCTTTTGTTGTCATTCAATCTGTATTCAGGCTAAGAGCACACAAACCACCTTTACTCAATGATTTTTTTAATTATTATTATTTTCGGATTGTGGAGTTTATTCATTTGTATTTAAATTCCATTAACAGTAGTCTTACAAGGAAGAGACAACTAAAAAATATCAATGTCATGTAGATCCTTTAGCTATACATATCCTGTGTTGCTCTTGCACTGTAAAAAGATACAAAAACACCTAAGTAAAATAAATTTCTCTAATAAGGTTGATTTTGGCTGACACACACTAACTCAAATCAGAACAATAGTCCATCATGTGGTTTATTATGTAAATCTAAAATAACATTTCATTTACAACAATGAATAGACAGCTGTATATATCAAAAAAGCATCCAGACAAGAACAATAACTAGAAACTGCAAACGAATGTATCAGAATCTTGTGAATTCGTGTTACATACCGTACCTCAGAATATGTAGCGTAAAATATACAAAACAAATTGATGCCATCACATAGCTTCATTGTCCTTGACCACCACAATTTAATCAGTTCGTTCTTGAGTCCAGGTGAACATTTGTACTAAATTTAAGTTATGGAAATATCATGTTCACAAGAGTGGTTCCGGCCCTGCTTGTCAGTGGCGCACAGGCATAAAAGTGATATCATTATTATTATTATTAGATACTATGATATTTGGTAGAGATATTCAGGGTCCTGAGGGGATGAATCCTAGTGATTTTAGAGATTCCTTGGTGCCACCAAAAGTCAGAATTTTTAACTCGGCTAGCTTATTTACAATAAAACATCCCTAAATGATCCTATTCCCTCAACTGACATTTGCTGAAGGCAGTCGTGCTCCCCAGAGGATGCATAATGTTACACATAATATTTTAGAGCCGACAGCAACAGTATATGCTGAGCCAATGTTCCCTGAAGCAATGAACTGTGATTTTGGTTGCCTTCTGAAACACACTCAGTCATCAGCTCCACTTGCAATAGAGGAACTGATATGATCCTGTTGTTATTCTCTCTCACCACCCTGAGGTCACACTTCTTTTACCTCATAGTTGGCTAAGAATAACAAACATTTACCTACATTGTTTAACCATCCAACTCTCTGGTGTGTATAGAGAAAACAACCTCATGGGGCTGTTGCAAGCTTTAGAGAGAAAGAAGCCTGGTAATATTCAGTGACGATCTGCCATTCGCACATTGTTAACAGGTGACCCCATCATCACTATACCATCATATGTCTAGACGTATTTATGTTATTATGCAGTGGAATTTAAAATAGTGGAGACTGTAACATCTTGAGGGAGTTTGGTGTCTGTCTGAAATCCTTTTATTTTCAGCGTGAAAATTACCTAGGATTCTCACTTTGAGGTGAGACAATCACTTTTGTCTGCATGCACTGGGTGAAGTGTCTTACCAGTCACAAAGAAGCAAGCATGACTTGGATTGCGATTAAGTCATATTATCATAAAACAAGATTTGAGAGGAGACAGCCTTGCGCTGCTCTTGGCTCTTCTGTGACTTCAGACTTTCCTAATGAGTGTGATATCTCTTAATCTAAAAACAGTGTTATGAGACAACCAAAACATAACAGGCTCCCTGTTTTCTCACTACAACCACTACACAAACTGTGGGAATCTGCATTCAGGTAAAATAAAACTGAGATGTAAACCTCCCAATTCTTTCCCTCTGATTTGTTTTTGTGCCGAAACTTAGAGGTTGCAGCCCATAATGTACAGATAAACCAACCTTGTCTCCTACAAATTACTTTTCTATACTACTCATTTGTATTTGTACTGCCTGGTTTATTCCCAATGTCAAAGTGTTTTCGAGTGAAGGGAGTTTGCAGGGAGGTAGTCTGGGTGGAAAAGAAAAAGTGCTGGACTCAAGGCCTCACAGTCTGGATGTTGTTCGTAAACATGTTGTGTCTTCTATACATAACCTTAAAGGAGTAGTTTTAATACATTTATTCGCTAGAGTTAGATGAGAAGATAAATACAACTCTCATGTTTGTACGGTAAATACAGTATGAAAACAGCTGCCGGCTAACTTAGCATAAAGACTGGAAACAAGGAAACAGTTATGGCTTTGTCCAAAAGCAGCCAGCAGAAATATCAGAAAGCTACTGCTCCCAGAGAAGGAATAGTTCAATACATAATCCTCTGTAAAAACAAGATACATGAGCTTTGGGTTTAGGTGGATTTTACGATTGCCCTAAAAGCTTAACGCACTGCAACTTAAGAAAACACATGCAAATTCAGAAAAAACATCTTCATCAATTTGACAACGTGTCATGCACTGCAAATAATCACAGCACAATGGAAGTGTTTTCATGGGACATTAAAAAGTGATGAACCCAGCTGGGATGCACTTGTTGTTCAATGCTTTGTGACTTTTGAGGTTAAAAGCATTGAAAAACAAGTGTGGATTGATGTATTATAATACAAATAATACATTATATGTATTATTATACATCCATGCAAGTCCCAGCCAGGTTCATCACTTTTCTGTGACACTAGAAACACAGCCGTTATGAGTATTTGTAGAGCGTTTGTGTATTTGGTTGTGTTGTGAGTTGTCAAATTGATGGAGATGTTTTCTGAATTTGCTTGTGTTTTGTCTATTAGCATGTGTTTTCTTAAGTTGCAGTGCATTGATCTCTCAGGGCCACCATAGGATTTTATTACCTATGGACACAACCAGGTTAGCTGTTTCCCCCAGTCTTTATGCTAAGTTAGTTAACGATAGTTTCATACTTAGAGCACAGACATGAGAATGGTATCAATCCTCTCATTTAACTCTCGGCATGAATGCGAATAAACATAACTGCCAAAATGTTGAACTTTTCCTTTAACCAATAGTTGTGAATGACTAAATATAACCATTAAAATGTTTAATATGTTGTAGAAAAATAAATCGTACATATTGACACTGTACATTTTGGTGATCACAGATAGGATAATTAACTGCTAAGTCGTTAATTAATCATCATGTTCCTTTCAAATATAAATGTGATTTCTAGAAGACTGGACCGAAACACAACATTTTGAATGCAGGCCTTCCTCTTCCCATGGATCACAGAGGATTTCAATCTGATTTCAAATATTAATGTTTTATATCTCCGTTTGATGTCATTATGGAGTTTGGAGCCAGATTCATCTGTACAAAAATAATGTCTTACTTGATGGTTTTGTACAGTGGGAGTGAGACATGGTGTAAAAATAAATGTACTGTGTTCTCCCATTGACTCCCAACATAGAATTTCATAGTGAATCACAAACACCATCAAGATTCTTCATTGCAGCAAATATTGTTGTATAGCAGAGAGTTTCTTTTGTTTTTGCCAGATATACAGATAGCCTATGTCCTGCAGGGAGGAGGTGCCATTACTTAACAGAACTACATAGCTGAAAATCACCAGTGTGACTCAATGTCCATGTTTTACTTTTGGGTGCTTTCAGGAATGACCACATCGTAAATGCTGAGGCATTTCCAAACATTTATTCTATGCAAGAGCAAATGCATTACTATAATAATGAAAGATGGCTGGAACTAAATGGAAATCTCTGTGGAGTGTTTTAGCTCTGTATATATGAAATCTTGAGGCACTGGAAGCCACAAAGTAAGACAGATTCAAATCAGAGTTTCTGGGGAGGCAGTAGTTTGGAAATGAAGTTGTCTGAGGTGTGTTCCAATGATGGTTTGCCACCATATGAGGGGGAAAAACTCAATAATGTAATGGTTTAATCCCTTAATGTCTTAGCTCGATGACAAGCATACTGAACAGGCTCTGTCCCCTTACAATCCTTGTGTGAGTACATGTCCATGAATAAAAATGCTGCTCACTGGGTTCTCATGGGCCCATTAAGTGGAGCATGTAGTTAGCCTACCGTGGTTAGTTTCCAGGGCAGCTTTAACCTGTTTTCTTGTGACTTTTTGTTCAAGACAATTTGCAATCAACTGTGAAGCACACTTGGCTAATTTTATCAAGTGAAATTAATATAGCCTGTGATGATTAGGTATAATGCACTGAAGCAATTCATACTAGGACTCATTCATGGTGCTCAAATACAACTTGATTAATGTTACAGCCTGTACTTTACTTTGAGTTTACAAGTAAAGCTTTTGACTTTTAGTTTGGTTTTTAGAACTTACTTCCTTACTTACTTGACTTCTAGTGAAATTATACATCCGCAGTAACGTCTCTGACATTAGACTTCTTTTCCCTCCAGTAACAAACAATCAGCTTATTTCAAAGTGATCAGCAGTAGTCAGTTACCAGCTGACTACTGCTGCCGGCTCAACCTATCATGCAACAAAACCAAGTAAGACGTGGGTGACTTTTGCATAAATGTTCCTTTTGGCTTTATTCAAACATGACGGGGCAGGAAAGAGCCAAGAAAAGATTTGAAGGAAGACAAAGAGGTTCTCTGTTTTCGCACAGGCTGCATTAGTGATGGATTAAATGGATAAAATTCTTAATTAATGATGCCCACTCTCCTAATAAATTTCCTCATGAGTTTCATCAGTTATTAGACAAAGAATTCTGATGCCTTCTTTATAAAGTGACAGTCCAAACAAATAGAAGCAAGAAGTCAAGTTGGTTTTTAGGTCATTTAATTGCTATCTGCCTACATGCTGTACTAAAGTGTTTTGATGGATATTCCTTCAGGCTGGTCATTTGTTTGAATGAAACCTTAACTTTATAAGCTGATCTGATTATTATTGGAGCTCTAAAGGTTTCTTTTTTCTTTCTCTTACCTCATTGGAAACATTAATCATTCAATTCAGATTTGTGCCATACTGAAAATTTTACAAAAATGTTATTAAGTTTGACGAGATCTCCACTGTGACTTTTATACACAAGTGTCATTCAGAAATGACACCAATATTTAAGGCACCAGTATATATTCATCAGAACTGGCTGCCAGCTGGTTGAATAGCTTCACAAACCTCCTCCTTACAGACAATTTCTGTAACTTTCTGAAACTAACAATCCTACATTTACATCCACTGTGATTGGCCAAATGTACAAATGTGAGAGAGTGAACTGGGTTTAAATTTTCCATTTGCTACAGAACTTTCTGACATTTTTTTTTATGTGAACAACTGAGTTCAACACTACAAATGTCGTTCAGGAAAGACTGTCTCTCTGTGACGCTCATCTTTTACTCCAACTTCAATTGTGGCCGTTTGAAGCAACTATAAACACTGTTTTGGACGTGGTCGCACAACACATTGTACAAACCACTTGCTTTCTAGAATAAACCACCGTCTACGTACCGCAGTGAGGTGCATGTCTGAAAGGGGCTTATGGCTTTTATCATACAGCAATACTGTCTCCTCTAAATTACATTTCTTCACTCAACTAATTTGCAACAGCAAATACATTTTGAAGGAATGCTGACAGGATTACATTTTCTATTGACATGATGAGGAAATGCTGTTAATTCACGCATTTGGGAAGTTGCAAAAATGTTAATATTGAACGTATCACTCAGATGTTTACTGACGACGTATGTCCGATCTATCAGTACAATATCCACTTGTAGTGACTGCAGCACTATTGAACTTTTCTATGGGGGTTTTCTACAGTTTTTTTTGTGCGTTTAACCAAAACCTCTATCTTTCCCTAACCTCAACCATAATGCTTTTGTTGCCGGGTTAGATTTATAGGCAACTGGTGGGCTCTGGTGTAATAGTCATGCACTTTGTAAATTAAGTGCTTCATTCATTCAAAGAAAAAAGAATTGCCAGTTACCTTTGCCACTACAACGTAATCGGAGAGAAATTTCATAATATGTGGTTGCAGTGGTCTGGGGAGGTTTCATTTTATCGGGTGTAAAATTCAGAATTCACATGGTGGTTGGGAAACGGGCTGAAAAAAGTTCCCGAGTTGCTTGACCTTCCAGCACTCACAGATTCATGAGGCAGCACTATTGATTTAAACAGGTGTAAGGGCCCTTCACCTGCCGAGGAAATTGAATCATGTCAGAGGGCCGGCAGGTTATTGCACAAGACACCGTCACCGACACCACAGGACACTTTTATGTCAGGAGGGCCAGACAATATTCATTTTACTTTCACCTTTATATTGCAGGGAAAGAACCGGTGTGGAGATCCACAGCAGATTTCTGAGAGAGCACCACTGAAACTGAAACACCTAAAAAGAGGTTAATAACATTTCATTCTTGGAGATATAAGGGCCAGGACGAGCGCTGAATTCACATTCTGCTCAGTTTTCTGACTTAATATATTCAGGATCTGTGCTCATCCTCCTTGAGAAATCCAATGATATAGTTCTTTACTCTGTTGACTAAGCTAATTAAGTTTTTTTTTTTTTAAAGAAAATACTCTGCGTTTCATAATCACAGCAACCTTGTGATTAATTTCAACTAAACTTAAAGCACAGTTATAGCAATCTAACTAAAAATTCTTATATGAACCCTGCTATTTTATACAGTGAGCACTTAAAGTCATTTAAGGTCTACAAGTTCTTGCTGCGTGTGTGCGTGTGTGTGTGCGTGTGTGTGTGCGTGTATGTGTGTGTGTGTGTGTGTGTGTGTGTACTTATAGGTGAGCATGCTCAGACTAATTTCAATCCCTTTTGTGAATGGCTGATTATCACAGTCTGTAGTTTAAGTTCAGGGGCAGCAGCAGCAGCAGAGTTAAAGCACTTCAGAGTGAGCGAGAGACGAGGGGGAGAGAGTGTGTGTCGGCATGGCCCAGAAAAATAACTGTAAGTTCATGTTCTGATTAAGTTAATCTTTTCTACCTTCTTCTCTTCAAGTAGTCGAGTTGATTACAAACAAGAGCACTAACAAGACAGCTAAGGGTGTGAATGAATAGCAACGCTAATATGCCTGGATGACACATTGCACATTTCACTAAGACTTAAAGGCCTTTTGTTTGTTGCCTCAGGATTCTCACCTTGATTCTAATCATTATCACGTTTGAGACCTAATTGTATTGCATCGGGGAATGACTCTCATGCTTGAAATCTTAAAGAGAAAACAATGCTATAATAATTTTAATTGCGACTTTCACCTCGGGTTGTCATAACCAAATGGCAGGTTTTATGTATTCATGTGGAATAGAGTTAAATTAAAACCGAGAAAGGTATGATTCTGTAAAAGGTGTATTGATTCATTTTTCTTTTTTCCTGTTTTTTTTTCAACAAGTTACGTGAGTGTATTGAGCCTGTTGTTAAATCCAGCAGGAATTTCTCATTGCAACAACAGGCAGATTAGTCTCACTGAGCTCTCATTCTCTCCCTCCCTCCCTCCCTCTTTCTTTCTCTCCCCCTCTAACATGCAGTTCAGTTCTCCATCAGGGAATACAGAGCTTCAGATCAGCATGTGGTCATGTCACTCTTCCGTGATGGGATACTCGAACATGTGTACCCAGCCTTCTTCAATGCCATAAGCAATCCAGACCACGTTGGCATTGCTCTGAGTATTTCCATGGCCGGCTATGTGCTAGGAGGCAGCTCCTACTTCCAAGCATTGCTCTTTGGCAGCGCATGGGCCGGCCTCATTTATTACTTCTGCCACGATATCTACGAAGGCTACATGATGAGGCGGCTGAGCACAGACATGGCCAACATTCAAACCAATTACCTGGAAAAACCAGATAATGGTTTCTGGGTGGCAGAGGCAGATGTTAACGGCCAGTCCAAGGTGGTGGGGATGGTGGCAGTGATGGGGAAGAAGGGGGAGGAGGAGGAAGGAGGTGAGAGGTTTGATAACTGGAACGGAGGAAGCCCGGAGTCTGCCCAAGATGCTGAAGACAGGAGTTACGGTGAGATGTCCCACATGGTGGTGGCGTTTCCGTGGCGTCGCCGAAACCTGGGTTCACAGCTGATGCAGAAGGCGTTGGACTACTGCAAAGAGCACGGCTACACCCGCCTCGTTCTGGACATCAGCTCACCGCAGACAGCGGCCATTTCCCTGTACCAAAAATTTGGCTTCGTTCAAACTGGATCCCACAGTAACACGCACGCTAATCGCTGGTTCTCCAAACTGGCTAGAATAAATGTGATACGAATGGAGAAGTTCATTTAACCCTAAGTGGACTTTATACCTGAGCGCCTAATACAACCTCAACTGTACAGCACATTTAGAATATTTCAGTTAATTTATGCTTCTTGTCTCGTTTAACGCAAAAAACCCTCTCTGCTGAGTGAGATCTGGTCACTCGTGTCTCCAGCCTGCTATCATGCTAGTTTGAAGAAAATACATTAAATTTCATGTTTTTTCCACAAAGCAGCATTAATGATCCGAGTTTCCTTGTATTTCTTCTCGCCTTGATGTATTATGTATACACCTGCACCCCTGACAGACCAATGCCCACAACCACAGAGAACAATGAGATTAGTCAACTTCTCTGTTTATTTATAATTTGCATATGGAAGAAAAACTAATCTTAATTTCTTTCTTTCTTTTTATTAAATTAATTATTGCGCATTAAACAGAACAAACTGCATTCACATTCAATTATCTATTGTTCTCCTGTCCACCAAGGAACATAATATATATATATAAATATATATATATATATATATTTATATATGAGAGGAGAAATGTAGTCATTCGGAGGCAGAAGAACTTTCTTTTAAGCCTCTTTCCAGGGAGAAGTTGAATCCCTCTGCCTCAGAGGAATTAATGCCAGCTGACTTCTAAGACCTCACAACTCTTTGCTTAAAATACCAATGAAAAATGCAATAGTATCAGGACATTGGGAGGTTTAAAATTCTTTGGAGCTAAAAGAGCTGTGTGTGTGCATGTGTGTACGTGTGCGCCATAAAAAGAGGATAAAAAGTTCAGTATACCGCAACGCTCGAAGGTCATCATACACAAGGCAAATACTGAGATTATCGACACCAAACAATAGAGAAAAAGCTTAAGTGTTTCCACATTGGTGGTCTTATGACATATGTGAGGAGGGACTTGACAAAATAGGGGTGAGCGTACCATGGGAATTGATCTTTACAACACTGAAACTGTGATAGTTGGCTAGTATTTGTGAAAGCAGTATATACTTCCTTTAATAAATCTAGCATTGTGCAGCATCAGCTAAACAATGTAGATTTACAGATTTTTTTTTTAACCTACATTGCCTTAGAAATCCCCCTGAGGTGATTACAACTTCCAAAATATTATCTGCACTGCACAGTAGCAGCTTATCTTGAAAGAGTGTGTGCCCGCTGACAGTGAGCCTATAAGGGAAAACATCAAGCAGCCAATGTGCGCGGTGACAGGTGTGGCCTGAATGAGTTTCAAGAGGGAGTACTGTATGGATGGAGCAGCTTGGCACCGAGACACACACACACACACACACACACGCACACACACACGCACACACACCATCAGAGGCCTTCAGGCATCAATCATTCCTGCTGAGGCTGTCGGAAAAAAATTAGGCTGGTGGCCAGCAGGCAGGTGCTGAACTAGCCAGAGGAAGATGAGCCTTAATGCTGGCCAACCTGTTGTCATCCTCTCACAATTACCAGTACAATTGGCCTCAAGGTAATGACAGCTTGATTGTAATTCCTCTCATACACATGCTGCACGAACGAGCCAGCTGCTGATTTGAAGGTGTGTTAGATGGAAAACCTTTGCAAACACTCTTGCACAAGTCAGAATAGATGAAGCCACAGTTTCAATAAAATGTAATCACTGTCTTAGAAGTTGTCATGTTTTATTTTCTTACAACATTGAATCAAAGTAGATTTAATATGGCTTTTTAACACTATTCCACAAAATAAAAGCCTTTTCAAAGTAAAATAGAAAATAAGATTCTTCCTTCATCTTCTCAAAGTCAGTATTTAAAATTGTAGATGTACTTCTGGGCCTGTGTTGATAGATATCTATCATCTTCGTGCATCTGGTGTTGGTCAGCAGTCAAAGACTACGGCTTAAATCAAACTAATAGACGTCTACATTCACCATTGCACAAGGCTTGATTGGGAATGTAAGACTTTTTTTTAGAATTACAAAAACATGGCTGACTGAGAAACTGCATCAAACCGCTCAGTTCACTCCACCAAGGAAATGTTTTCCTTATTCTGCAAAAATTCTGCAGATATTTTGCAGACTGACAGCTGCCATCTTGAATTGTCAGATAAACTGAGCACTCACAAGTCAAAAACACTGAAATCTTTCACTCACACATGATGTGTATGCAGTATTTGCCTGGGGGGGGGGGGGCAAACAATGCAGACCAGTCTAAAATATCTTTGTGAGACCTGAAACTGTTAGATTTAGGGTTAGCTCAAACTCTGTCAGGTTGCATTGGGATTATGAGCGAACAGACTTTTTTAAATGCAGCCACAAATGGACTGAGCTCTGAACTCCTGAAATGAACATTATTGTTTTAAGCGATTACTGTGTAACTTTGGCTTTAAAAGTTTCACCTTCCAGATACAATCAACTGAAACCCCTCAAACCTTCACAGGTGATCTCCATTTAAAGGTCCCATATTGTATAAAGTGAGATTTCCATGTCTTTTTTTGATTATCTTCTTATGAATATCAAAACTTAAAACACCAGAAAAGAGTAAAATATGGGACCTTCAACTTAATTTGTGACTTCTAAAACCAGTTGGCAGTGATTATTCAACTGTGTCCTATTAAAGAAAGTAAATACTTAACTTGGAAATATTTCCTCACCAGAAAGTAAACATGCATTTTATATTTCATATTTGTAATTTATTTAGATCATCTCGCAATGATGTTTCAAATAGTTTTTTTTTTTAATGTTGATCAGTGTAAAAAAAAAAAAAAAAGCATTAAATCTGCTTTTATTCAATGTTGTAAAACAATACAACATAACAACTTTCAAGTGAGGTGAACTATGGTGTGAAATTTCATTTTTGATGGATGCATGCATGCAGCAGTTGAGAGATCATTGGATTTATTAGCATATGTAATGAGAGAGCAGACTTCATAGAGGTTTGTAGTCCAACTTCAAAATCCTTTTTCTTATCTGTTTGTGTCTTCTTTTCTTTTAGATTGTGGTTTATACATAACCAGGGACTTTTAATCCGTCTGTCATTATTGGACCAGAGGTTAAGATAACATATGAGATCAATGAAATAGGCAGACTCTCATCAAAGGATGAGCTCAAGAAATCCAATTGGAAAACATTTCTTTGTCCACTACTTTTAGGGTGGGGCAGTGAGTGTGTGTTAGTGTGAGTGTGTCGGTGTGTGTGTGTGTGTGTACTTGTTTATTTGTGAGCAGGGATTATCTGGAGCATTCCTGTGTGCATTGATTCTCACCATAAGGTATTTCTTGTGATATTGTATTAATCAAGCCTTGTATCAAGACTGAAGCCATCAAGCTTATCATGGGAAAAGAGTTAATATATCTTAAGGCAAACTTTGGTGCCACTTCCAAAGCAATAACAAAGCAAGTAATCAACATTACAGGCGGCGCCTTTGTGTAAACGGGTCTGTTTCTGTTTCTGCATTAGCGCTCTTATTGAATGGGCAAAGATTGTGGAGATTAATTGCATCAGGATACCAGTTGCCTATGTGCTGTTGTCTGAGAGCCAGAGGTAGATTTGTTTGGATCATACATCATCATATGCTGCTCACCACTGGCTTGCATAATCACTTTTCATCTTTCTTGCACCACAGGAAGTTATTTTTTGGCCGTGCCGCTGAACTTCATTGCAGAAGACAACACCTGGCCAATTACTCTGGGTATTAAATCAAAAGTAACAAAGGCATGGCAAGCACTTACACAAACAGATAGCTTATCCTGCACTGTCAATTTGCTGTATTTTAGGAACATGACATTATGCAGACTCTGCACTTCCTTATACTGAATAATTGGTCAATTATTCGCTGCATGGTTCGAGAATGATAAATATGTTTTCTCATAAGAGCAGAGTATTAGACCATAGTGCACACTCTGAGACACTAACAGGTAAAGTATGAGAAACAGGGGAGATATGCTAACTGGATCCTTTTAAGTTATAGCTTACAGTACAACACTGGAACATATACAGACACATAATTAGAGTCTCATTATCATTCAAGATTGGAAATCAAATTATGGGATAAATATGGAATTAGATGTAGCTAATGAGTTGGTATTGAATGTGTTTACACCACAGTGAACCTAAACATTGTGGATAAATGTTCCAGACAGTATTAGACAGTGGCTCGTTTGCTGAGCTCCAGCTCCAGTGCAAGAGGGCTGTGGGGACTCAGTCAAGGAAGTAATTGGACACAACAACAACCGAAAAATTGATCACAGCTGTTGTAATTAGGAGGAATATGGTACAATCAATTTTTTCACATTTCAGGCTTGAAGCTGAGTTACCCACAGTAACTGCATTCCAATATACAATATACAAGGGGGTAATGGTTATAGTGTGATCCTCTTATGGTATACTTAAACTGATTGTGTAATATTTTTGTTTAATGAAACAAGAGACTCAATCAAAGGGGACTATAAAAATATTTGGTTTAGGAGAGGGCTGGATCTTATCTTTCATTTTATGTGTGTGCGTGTGTGTGTGTATGTATCTATATATATCTATATATATATATATATCTATATCTATATATATATATCTATATATAAGACTGCAGTTCCTTGAATGGCCACTTGAGGCTGGCTTGCCATAGACTTCCATGTTAAAATACTTTATTTATATGTTAGCAGTAATTAGCAGCTTGTGGTGCTCGCTCACCATACTTGGCTTGTTAACTAGCTAGTTAGCCAGCAAAGGAATTAGCCTTGAGTTAACCGTTGAGCAAGCTATAGGTTACTCACTCTGCCAGTAAAAGGCAGAGTCAGGCACTGCCAAGATGGCAACAGTGGAGCAGCCCGGTCTGAGCTTCAACACTTCTATTCAGAAACCTTTGCGTGACGTCACAGAGCTACATCCATCTTTATATTACCCTTTCATAACCTTACATGTGTTTATTATTGTTACTATGATGACAAAGGTCCCCTAACGTCAAGCAGTCATTCTAACTCAAACCGCAGTGTTTTCCTAAGCCTAGACAAACCGTAACCATAGTGTTCTCATATTGTAAAATGGGTTTACTTTTTCCAACAGTGGTTTGTAAAAAAAAAAGATTAATGATGTCCTTTTGATGGGGGTGCCAGATCAGAAAATGTCTTTCTTTTAAAGGGCACGGACAAGCTATGTATTTTGTCATTTGATTTGGGATATGTGTTGCATGGGTTAATGTTATATGATGCTTTACTGTACTCATTCTTTCGCTTATGATGCAGATAGAAATAAAAGTGGGAGCAACTGTAGGCAAGTGAAAAATTATGCACTCTACTGAGAGATACTATTCAACCATTAATAACTATAAAGACCCACATGTATTCTCTTTCACAGAACCGACATATTGGTTCCTATAGCTGATCTTGATGGACAGAAACCTCTGGATAGGGCCAAATACACCTTTGTTACCTGTGTTTATTGTGTTAAATTAAAGAGTTGTGTTTAATAATAACACAATTTTACTATTTGATACTTTTTTTTTTTTTTTACCATAAATCTTCTAAGTACAGGCTGAAATAAAATTTTAATCTACCCCCTACTCACCTCCACCCTCAAATACTTTTTCATACAGTCCTTAATTAACAATATTTGACAAGTGTAAGTCATGATCCAATATATTTAAGAAATCATTACTTTCTGATGACATACAGAATAACTTCATCATGTCTCTCAGTTTCCAGACGTATTGAAGGAAGTAAGGAAAATAATCCCCATCACAAATGGCCAGCAAAAACCATTAAAATCCAGCTTTGATTGATCTCTATATTAACTAAAGACTTCTGAAGTTATTTGACAAGGAAGCTGGAAGACGGTACTTTATCACGCACATTCAATGAGTCATGGATTAAGTTGTGCTGCAGTGAGGATATCTGGCACGTGTCACAGTACTGGAGTGAGGAAAGGATAATGTCTCAGTCTGGGGTGATGTGATTTGTGCTTCAAGAAAGAGAAATAGACCTGTTGTGGACTTCGATTTCTCCTGGAGGAAACGGCTGCAAGGATACACGGCCGTCACCCGGTTTTGCAGCACTCGCCGCCATCTGTTATGTAACTCCATACATGCCAGCTGCCATATCAAGACAGATTACACATTCGTTAACAATGCTGCTACTTGAATTAGATGCTACAAAACCAGATACCTCAGTATAACCTTGCTGTGATGTCTTCAAGGCTTCAACCCTACTTCCTGTTCTCATTTTGGTCCATTTACATGTATGAACAATACTTACCCCTGCTGCATATTTCAAAAAGACTATTTAAGTGTCAAATTGAAGCTATTATTGTCTGGGATTCTGACATTTTGTAAATTATTGGCCAGAAAAGAGCACAGTGGGATGCGTATAAATCTGTTGGTGAGCTTTGTGTTTTCCTCAGCCGAGTGTCACAGTCTGCAGTGAGCAACAAGACAAAACAGTGTGACTGGAGAATGTGCAAGGTGAGATGAGATGTGATCTCTGGAGTGAATCAAATGGTTAAGACGCTGGGTATTGGCTGCCTTTGGAAGCCTAATAGGAGATTTAATAGGCCCAGACAGAGAAACAACTTACATTTTTCATGATGCAATTTCTCAGGGGTATTAGTGTTTGGACAAGCTGACAAGCCTACACGATATTTATAAACCATCTGTTGTGGACGCTGCGAGTCAGGTGTCTCTGAGGATCATTTTAGGTTGGATTCTTACATCTCGAGCAGAGGGCCGAAATGGATTTCTCTCAAAATGAAACACAGACACACCTGCTCGAAGAAAATAGGATCTACAGTGCAGTGCCTTCAAAACGCAACTCTTTGGGTAAATACCTTTGAACAGTTTATCATAGGGAGCCCGCAATGGTAGATTACAGGTTCAGTATAATTCTCCTTACTCAGTCAAATAAGAAAAGACAAGACACAGTTAATGCACAGTGCAGAAAGTGGAGGATGGATGCCTAAAATACATATATAAATACTGTATATAATTTTTTTCAATTTATTTTGGGGGTAAGTTGTTTTGCTGTCTTACCGGGGGTTTGATGGAGGGTTGACATCAGTTTGGCGTCTCTGCATTCAGTGATAAGATGTGGTAACCCTGTCTCCTAGCTGAGTTTTGAGTATATGTTGTTTGTTAAATCTGATTGTTGCTTGTTTAATTGTGGACATTTAATCTATAGAGAAATTCTTAAGATTTGAAACCAACTTTTAAGAGGCTTTCACATGTCATTTGTTGCCTTAAAGACATGATGTACTCAGGATGTAAACCCTGGTCTCTGATGTCAAAGTGCTGCATTTTGTATACCTACCATCCACCTCAGTGACCTCCTAACAGCTAGCATGAGGTACATGAGTGTACCTGATAACACAGAACACAACCCAGGCAGCAGTTATGTTTCCCTACTAGACATAGTTGCTAAAACAAAATAGCATTATATTCTTCATTTCTAGAAGGCAAGATTGGGTGTGATAGGCAGTTAGCCTTAAAAAAGAGGAGAAATGTGCCCCCTAAATGTGTCTTAATTGCATGTTGTGTCTTCTTAGCTAGCTTCCAAACATTTCCTCTGTAAGGCCTTTGTTCAGGTGTCATCTGGGTTTTCTTCACAGTTTTCAGGGCTTGACATCTTAATGAGGATGAGACTTGAGGAGTGTTGCTTTGTGGATTGACTGGGGCTAATATTAAGCTAGCTGGCTAGCTGCATGTGAAACCATATAATGTCTCGTTTTCTATTTCCATGTGTGTTTTGTACAAAGGTCCGTCTTCATCAGCTTTGATAGAGCTGGGATGAGTAATGTAACTAATTACTTTATAAGTGTATTTGTACGGAGTATTGGGGAAGCTGCTTCGTAAACATTGCTTTGCAAGTTACCAATAACTGCACTGGAAGAAGTGGAACTACAGCAAACCTATGCTATGGGAGAAACCTAGTTTGGTTAACTAAAGCTACTTCGAAAACATAGTTCAAACTACTTTGTAAAAAATGATCAAATTAACAATTTTAACAAAATATAATACAAAAAAAGTCACACACCAGCTTATTGCAGCATATTGCCTTGTTCACAGGTCATCCAATATTCATGAGAAAGTGCAAATAATGTCAGCTTTGGTTTAGTATACAATTACTACTTAAATACGTCCGTGGTGTTTCCCGATCGGGACATATGGTGGTGATGATGACGGTGTCGCTGTGTGAACACTGAGCAATACCACCACCCTTGGCTTCTGCACATGAACTACACAAAAGTCAGGTATGTGGTGGTGGCTGCCTGACGAATGCATTGCCTGGGCATGCCTTCACAGCAGTCAGTGACAGGGGGTTCATTTTAGTAGAAAAGCAATGGTAAAATGAGAATAAAAAACGTTCCTTTCCTTTTATGGCCCAAAATTGTTCGTAGTTTCAGTGGTTAACCGCACAAAAAAATGGCCAACAAAAGTAATTTAACTACTTGAATCACAATGCACATATGAATGTAGTTGATCTACCACCAAGCTACTGCTAAATGTAGTTAACTGTAATCAACCGAACAGATAGACGGATATGGATAGCTTCACAAGGTGAGTATCAGAGAAAATGAAATGCATCCTGTGTGCAGACTCGCATCTCTGTGGCTGAGCTGGCAGCAGCCTCAGCCATCCGATGCACTCTCTCCTGAGGGAATAGATTTAGTTGGATTTTTAATTATCCGACTCTGATTTCTAAATTAGTTTTTTATGCCAAAACTAATAATAACAATAGACAGTGACAGATCTTGGGAGACTTGAATATGCCTATGAAGAGACAGATTGTTCTCTATCAAGGCCATCGGAGATTACCAACCCCACTTAGAGGGCTATAAGCAAATAAAAATACTTGTAAGACAATGAAATGACACAATCACACCAAGGTCTTAATTATTATTCTTGTCAGGCATTAGCATATGAATCACACTCATTCATGTTTCATTGATACCCTCTTTGCTTTGTAGTTATTTTGTAGTTTGAAGCACTCAGCTGGATGTTTCCTGCTGCACCGTAATTGTTGAATGACAATAACAAAAAGGTGTTTTTAGTAACTAGGCTGTAAACTCACACAACGAACGAACACACACAGACAAATAAATACGATGATATTTAGGAATGTAACACTGGAGTCTGCAAGTGAAGCAGTCCTGGATGGTGGAGACAGTGTCTTCAAATCGCAGCAATAAGTCTTCCTCTTCAACTCTGTGAAAGCCCACCCATCCGTCCACCCACGCACAGGCTCACTGTCACCACTGTATCTCACACACACACACACACACACACACACACAGACTTCTAGACAAACCTTCATCCTTCATTTAGTGGCACTTCCCCACTGTACAGCCGAACCGCCACACCAATATCACTAAATTTGACCAAGTTACACCTCGAGGCTGTCTCCACCAACGCTGCGAAGTGAAAACACATGATTATTACTCAAAGACAACACACTGTATCCCGGCAGCTTAGACACCAGCTACAGAGTAGGATAGACAGATGGATATTTACTAATTCTGTGTGCTGCACAGAGACTGAGCAGTCTGCTTCGGATCTCTCCGGGTCTGGCAGCAGAGTCCTAGCTGAGACCCTCTGAATAAGCACATCTTCCTGCTCCCTCCTCAGGAGACTTAATTGTTGCTGGACATTGTTTGTGATTCCTGCCAAGTTGCCGGAAAGTTTCCCCACTCTTGCAGCTTTTTGTAACCCCCACACGGCAGGGTCCCTGTGCTCTTATTCTCATCACATCATCTGATTCATGACTATGGAAAAAGCTGATGAGACCAAAATAACCAGCGTCTGAGGGGCATCATCAGTCACATTACCTCCTCAGGGTCAAGCACGCAAACCACGATGTCCTGACCATGCTTGCATCTTAAATTTGCCCCAATCTGCGTGTCTGGCTGATGTTCTGTACTACAGATCATGAACTGGCAAAACTTTGCTGAACTGCATTGTATTTCATATCTTGTTCTTCTGTAGTATTTTAATCAGGATTAGGCTGATCAGAATGTTTAGCTTTTAATGATTTAGTAAGAACATAATAGAAATATATCTCAAGTATAATCTCAAGAGTTCACCATGTCACTAAAGCTTTGCTGCATAAAAGCCTCAAACTATTTGTCAACTATTAACAAGAATTAAGGCCTGCAGCTCGGTGAGGCTGTACTTTAAGTGGTAGTTTGGGTTATTTGAGGTGGGGTGGTTTAGAGCAGTGGTTCTCAAAGTGAGGTCCTTGAGGGGGTTCCTGGGGGTTCGCAGCAAAAAAGGGAGTAATTTATTTTCACTTGCATCTATAAGTAACATACTGACAGAATGAATGAGTATTTTTGTCATGGGTTTGAAACACTTTCTGTAATAAAACATCTAAAAGCAAAAATCTGATGGGGGGTCTGTGGTCTAAGTTATGTCAGTTTAGGGGTCCTTGATGTGATAAAGTTTGAGAGCAAGTGCACCTATGCTTACCTCTGTCCAACTCAAACAGCTGATATGCGGCGTAATACAGTGCGCTGTAGGTGCACTTGTGCAGAGGAATACAATCAATGGTTGAGAGGCATTTTTTAAAACTGGCTAAAATATGTTTTTGCAGCTGGCCCCGCCCACAGCAGCACATCACTCTGCTTCTGTGACTGTGCTCGTGGTTACTTCTCCAAACTGCAAGGGCGCTAATCCGAATCTAGAAGTACCTCATGCAACCCCATCAAATAACCCAAACTATTACTGACGTAGCATGTATAATGTTTACCATGTTCAGCGTATTATGTTAGCATGCTAACATTTAGTGATAAACACAAAGTTCAGCTGAGTTCATTTGACTTCATCACCTGTTTTGCAGGTTATATGCCAGATGGATGTCTGTACAAAATTTCACAGCTGTAACATCCAGCAGATGTTGAGATATTTCACATCTTTAGGTTTCTCATGTCACCATGGAATCTCAATCAGAGAAACTTTATTGCTGTGAAAAGGCTTTGAATGTCCATGTTGGGGTAAAAAGAAATTTAGGACATACGCCATCACAATCTCATTCAGCTGGATAAAAGAACTGAGGCATTCCAGCTGTTTGAATTGATCTCGATCAGTGTTTCAGTTATGCAGTGACAATGGAAATACATGAAGAATCATTGTGGCACAGAGTGAAACCGACACACGCTTTTATCTAGTCTCATAAATATCTCTGTGGAGCGACACAGGGAAATGAACTCTCAGCAGCACAGTAAATAACAGCGTTCAGTGTCATACCCGACCTGCATGCACAGTGCTCTGCTCTCACCAGTGAGCCAGACCTTGAGGAGTTTCTTCTGTCAGTTTCCAACCTTTTTGTTATCTTGGTATATCATGCTTTATTCTTTTATTGATATAAGCCAATGTTTCTCTTTTATTGCAAAATTTAAGATATCTTTCCAAGAGCACAATTATTGAATATTAGCTACACACAATCCCAGTCCCATACATATGGAAACAACCCTAAAGGCTTCTTTTATTATCTATTGATAATAATGAAATGCTGCAGCTTTGTCAGTGAAAGCAGAGCCACTAGCCTTTAGACTGAAGCTATCCAAGTGTTTCTGACATTATGTTTTGTATTGTACAAGTCAAATCCCAATTGGATTGCAGTTTATAATAATAATGATCTGACAATATGTTATTGGTCCCAGCAGAGAGGTTCTCTTTTTGGTTGCCCACTCTACAGGGAAGGAGTTAAGGATGCAGCGTGCTGCTGAAGGACACTTCAGCAGGGAAGGATGATTGTTAATAATGGAGTCTGAACCCAGATTTCCAAGATGATAGTGCTCCCTTCTTGCTAAGCTAACCTGCTGCTCTTGGTGTGCAGATAGAAAGATAGTGGGTGCTATGTTTTCTTGTGCTGTTTCCCTGCACTGTGAGAGATAAGGTGCTGTGGACCATTAAATTTAATTCTCGATTAAACACAGAATCTGTTTACTAGCGCTTGTAATTCAGTGCATGGTGCGCCAGCAGCAAGGTTGCTCTAACCCTAAGCAGGTGAGAGAAAGACAGTGCAAACTCCTTTACCAAATTCCAAATGGACATCAACCTATTTTAAGAGTTGCCCAGGCGACAACTTAAGATAGTCATCCCAAGGGTGTTTCAGATTGAGACGCTGTCATGAATGAAAGGAGGTATTCATGAGGGAAAGCCTTCGGCATGATGAATTAATACTCCCGGTTCAGGGATTAAATAGTTGTGACATGCCCATCTCAATAAGGGTTTACAGAAACAGCTAAATAAAAAGGAAGTCTGTTCTTGTAATTATTCACATTCTCATTTACATTTATCTTTTGTTGAACACTTAGCAAGAAAAATCCACAGTATAGTGAGATATGGTGAAACGTAAATGCAGATTCTGATACGTTTTAACTCAACAGGAGGTGCAGTATAATTAGGCTGAATGTTACTGTGCTAGGGACTGATTTTTTAGCTCCCATTAGAAAATATGAGCGGTGAGCACCACAGGAAAAAAAGTCCTTTGGAGGCAGATGTTTCTGACTAATTGAGAATGAGCACCAATGGGAAAATGTGTGCTGTAAGTGGTCGCCTGTGGTGAAGTGATTCTTTACTTACCATAAAGATTAATGACCCCCGGCATAAAGGTGATCAAAAGGCATGGACTCTGATTTATTCAACTTCACTGGAGACCATTGTACAACGGTCTCATCATTATAATCATGTTCTTTTAACAATGAATTTATTAAGTGGCTTATACAGTATCCCATTTAAATTTGAAGCCCTCTTTTTCAGTTTTGTCCATAAGAGCTGGCTCAAAGTTCAGTTCACACAGATTAAAAACTAAACTAGTTCACATTCATTTCTACGTCTAGAGCTGCTCTGAGCTTTTCAATAGAACCTCCTCCTGCCCACCCATCCCCAGCCCCCAATCATTGCTACATTACTGTATACGACTATATAATCCCAGACAGAGATTCATATTAAAAGCCAAGAAAAACCAATGAGTATTTGTTTTATGTGTATATGGTGTGATTTAGATTTAGGTGGAGGAACTTTTTGGCTGTTCACTCATAGTCTTACCCTTTCTTAATGATTTCTTGTGATCACCATTCACTCGCAGATATTTCGAAAGCCTGGTCGGATGCTTCAGCTCCATGTGTCGTTGTTAAATTTGTTGCAGATGTAGCTGATGATCAGTTCTCTGTTCAATGAA
This sequence comes from Seriola aureovittata, assembly GCF_021018895.1. Lineage (NCBI taxonomy): Eukaryota > Metazoa > Chordata > Actinopteri > Carangiformes > Carangidae > Seriola > Seriola aureovittata. The sequence continues at coordinate 27,621,764 of NC_079372.1, forward strand.
CGGCGAACATTTAGCTTGTGCACAACGTTGACATTTAGAATTGCATTTCTCATAAATTTCACATCACATTTCCATGTTAAGCCAGGTAAGTCTGTTATTTATGAGCAAGCAAGCAAGCAGGGCTAACTAGCATCCACTTGGATAGGTTTAGGAACAGAATGGAAGTTAATTAGCATAGCTTGCTAGCCTCCACTTTACAATTGAATACAAACTTAGCACAATGACAGTTCTCCCAAACAGCTTAAAGAGGACATGACCAACACTAGGTGAGATTGTTGAAAAAGGGGAAACGTTTGTAGGACTATGACATTATTAACAGAAGTTAACATCTTGCACAGTGACGCTGGCTCTCAGATGTCTGTCTGCTTAAATGCTATTTCTACAAATGCATCCTAAAATTATTTAGTCCTGGTTTGAGAAATGAAAAAATATGTAAAATCCCAGCAGTAGTTTATTTTTCTTTCCATAAAAATGATAATTCACATTTCAGTTCAACTTTAATATTGCACCTAGATTTAGGTTTAAAATTGGCTCAGTGTGTGTAGAGTTCAGAAAACACTCAAGAGACACTCTGTGATCTGTGTGCGCATCAACACTGGACTTCAAATAAAGCTTTACGAAGCAGAGCTGTTTCGACGGGACACTGAGCGTCTTTCAAACTGAACACGATTCTCGTTAATGAGGCATTGAGATTTAGACTGACAAATAAGTCAACATTAACAACTAAAGCTACAAAACAACGTGATTTCTCTATTCAAAGTAGATATGAATGCACATGATGAGGCGAATCAGATGGTTTGACAAACAAAAGCTCTGTTCTCTTGGTAAAGATCAAATCACATGAACAAAACTTCAGTTCCTTTTCTTGATTGAATTCTTCATGGGGAAAAATAATTAATTGTTGGATTTGAGAAATGTTACAGCAATCCACATATGACTGCTTTTGAAACATTTTTCTCTAGTTTTCAGAGTGATTAAGAGGCACTTTGAGCCCTCGCACACAAGCATTAGTAATTGCAAAGCACATGAGAGGAGTAGTGTTATGCAGGTCCAAAGAATACCATCCCTTAATTTAGACTTTTGCACATTGAAGCAAAGGTTTCAGATATTGTTTTAATATTCTAAAATCATATAATTAAAAACATCACAAATCACGCTGACCTATCTGACTCTCACACAGGTGCTGTGTAACATCACTAAAATAAGTGAAACCCATTTGGCTGCAGCTACATGTAAATGAGGTAGACTTAAAGAGCTCTCTGTTTTGTGAGTGATCTCTTCAAGGCAGAGATGATTATTCAGCCTGTAAAGGAATCGGTGAATTTGGTACAGATGACTTTGATGTCTGTCAAGTTCCATAGCAACATCAGCTAAATAAATGAGTCACAGTTAGAAGTCTGGATGGTGTGTTTTCATGCCCATGTAAGACTAAAAAGTTGATTGATTGATTTCAAATGTTGTGGAGTGGTATTAAGTAAATTATTACCACATTAAGACATAAAAAGAAAGTGTAATTAAATCAAACCATCGAAACTACAATATCATCATACATATTGCCAGACAAGAACATCAGTACTGAACAATTCTGCAAAACCACAGATTACGTTTAACAACAAAGTTCTTCAAATCACTGACACGCAATGCCGGAGTTTACAATGTAATAAAGAAATAAAGAAAATAAGCTTTCTACCCTGAGCACATGAAATACAGTACCAATCAAAAGTTTGGACACACTTTCCAATTCAAATAAATGGGAAAGTGTCCATTTTTTATTTATTTGGATGACGACATTTTTTTTTTTTTTTTACATACAATTCCAAGCTTTTTTAAATACTCATTATCTACAATATCTGAAAGTAGGTTAGGGAGATGTAACAAAGACACTTGGTTAAGGTCAGGAAATATAATGGTTACTGTTAAACACAAGTGATAATTGCAGGTGTGTTACCAGAGGTGAAATCCTGTCTCCTCTTGGCCATTCCACCCAGCAGTCTGACATCTTCCACACTGTTTCTTTGCACCTCCCTTCATCACTGATTTCTGCACTGCCATTCACGTTGAATAAAAGCTTTTTAACTTTAAATATGTCTAATTATTGCTTGTCAGCTATGATGAGCGGGATGTCCGCTAATCAGAACGTCAGTGGTTTGATCCCCCGGCTCCCTCAGTCCGCAAGTGTCCTTGGGCAAGATACTGAACGAAAGCGTGTCCAGTCTTGTTCAGTGCTTTTAACTTCAAAAGTCACAAGATACTGAACAAGAAGTCCCAGCTGGGTTCATCACTTTTTAGTGTCCCCCCTGGAAACGCTTAAGTTGTGTTGTGAATATTTGCAGCACATGTGTTGTCAAATTGATTAAGACGTTTTCTGAATTTGCTTGTGTTTTGTTGACTTGCATGTTTTCTTAAGTTGCAGTGCATTGAGCTCTCAGGGCCATTGTAATTTTTCCTACACATATAGCACTTTTCTACCATGCATGCACATTAACACACCGGATGACACATCGGAGGCAATTTGGGGTTGAAGTGAGTAGAGCTCTCAGGGCCACTGTAAAAAAGCGCTGTTTGTGAATGGGTGTATGAAGCTTCTATGGTAAAGCCTTTTGAGTGGTCGATAAGACTAGTGAAACGTTATATAGCCTTACTGCAGTCTGTTTACCATATGTACAAGAAGAAAAGCAGGAATCAGTTGTTAGACTTCCATCTGGCTGTATGTGTTTATAAAGTTATTACAAGCTATTTGAGAATACACATCAAACTCTGCTTCTACTCGGCTGCATCCTAGTTTCAGGAAAGTCTGAAAGGTCACTGGCTGATTGGTCGATGGTATTGCTATTTGCTCATATTTCCATCTTCAGACTGTGCGCATATTCGTCAGTCTTCTCTGACTGGGAGATGCTTTATATGTTCATTTCTCTTCACAGCTTACATGCTTATTGTCCATCAAAACCACTAATGCACTTTTGATTTGAGTCATTCTTGAGCTGCCATGCCAGTAAGTACCCCCTCCACCACCACAACCACCCCGCCCCACCTCAACCCATCTCGCTCTTCCTTGCTTCTGAGTTTCACAGCAGATGACAAGACAATGGCAATTCATCTTCATCAACCCGTTCCGAATTGCCATTAACGTGCTGCTCTTTTTCCTTACATTATGCAGCTCGTCTCACTCACAAATGCATTCAGGGGAAAAGTACAATATCCTGAGAGGTGGGCATGTCATTTGTGGTTAATATCATCAAGACATTGAGGAAGAGTGGAGAGGAAGATGATTGGGCTAGTTTTTCCTGCAAATTCTCCTCATGTTTTTAATATGAAATTACCTGCTCTATCTATTAAATCACATCACAAAAGAGGTTTTAGAAATGGAATGTCAAAATAACCTATAGGTTTATTTCTCAGGTGTGAAATGTAATAATTCAACATAGAATATGGATTTATTCTTTGGGGAAAAGCCTCTGTGACTGCTCCACTCCCACACTATTTTCATATGCCTTACTGTGTGCCAGCGTAGTATACAGCCTTGAATTTAGATTAATTTAAAGTATAAAATTTCCAATCAATAGATGTAGGTGTATGAGTTTTAACGTTTAATGCTTTTCTATTTGTTTTTTTGTTTGTTTTTTCTTTCCATTTTTGATGTAGTGGATCTGAGACACATGCAGCATGTCTCATGTGTAAATTATATATTTGTACGCCTCTCTGAAACACAATAAAACACTGGAGGGCAATCCAATATACTGTATGTTCTGCATATGCTGTGATCACTGACCAGGTAAATTGTACTATTTACATCCACACTTCTGCAGACACAAATAATACCATTCTATAAACGCCACTGGGGATTGATGGACATATTTTGATTTACCTCTTCTATTCTTGCTTTTCTCTTCCTGAGAAATGCTTTGCCAAAAATATCTAGCTTCCTCTCTGCAGCACTCCAGTCCCTCTGGATACTGACAGCTGCCTGAATTACAAAGGTAGCAATGTGAGTAATGAACCAACTGAAATCTCATCATATAGAGTGACTTTGAGTTACCCAGAGCAGCCCCCCTGACCCTAAACCCAGCCTCTGAGCCTCACCAAATGAGCTTTTCATTTACTATTCAGAAATCAGAATGAGGCATGTTGCAGGCACAGAGGTGCTCCGAAGAACTGCACTGCATGCAAACGTGGTTTTGCATTCCTTAAGCCCAACAAATCAGCAATTCTGTTCCAAGCTTATTTGCATACAGTACTCACATATTCTGCCTATGTGCACGGCGTGAAAGTACAAATTTCATTGCAGTCCTGTTTGATGCTGATGAAATTGTTTGGAACTTAGTTGAAGTGAAGATACATGCTTTCATGAAAATCTTTTCTGGATTCCTGTGAAGAAAAACATGTTATTATTTAATGACCAACACTTTGATCTGGCTGATATATAATGCAGCAGTATTAAAGACCAAGTTTAGCAGAGCTGATTAGAGTTGTCTGGAAAATGAAACATTGAACATTAAATTCAGGTTTTGACAGAAAATACCAGATTTGAAGATAGCAGGGACCAAAGAAGATGCCAAATAAAATGGGTGACAGCTTGAAATATGATGTTGTTTGTAGTTTGAACAAATAATTCAGTTAAAAAGCCTGTTGTGAGAAGACTTTAAGATTACTCTACCTACTCAGCAGCTGTGGAGATGCAAGTGAAATGTGCTTTCAACCTGATCAAAGATTGAATAAGAATATATATTCGTTGGACATGGACATTGTGTGCTTAACAGAAAATTCACTTTTTTACTACCACTGAAGTTCCAGTTTATAGTGTGTTTATTGTGGAAATCATGAGTATCCCCACAGATTCACTTGAACTCATGTGATTAGTTGTGCATATAGTTGCCGGGACATAAAGCCACCGTCACTTAAACTCAAGGCCCAACTCACGAACCCCTGCATTCCTGAAAGTCCTACTGGAGGTTGTGATTTGTGATTCTGTCACTTTGGCGGTTCTTTTGGATGTTTGTCTGCCCGCCCTCAATGCTGTCTTCTGTTTACGAATTGTATCTCAACCAATCACACTTCTTGCTTAATTCATATGGAGTACTCATTTGGACAGTGCTGTTACTTATTTATAACAGAATTATTATATTATTATTATACATATATTATGTAGGTGTTTTAATTAGAAAGTTCAGTCGCTGCTAACCAGCTAGCCCCGGCTTGTCCCACTTCGTCCTCGTCCCATGGACGTACTGTAACTCCATCAACTTGGACTGCATTTGGTGACGGTAGTTCTTGTTCTGCTCCAGCGGAGAACTGGTACATGTGCCACTACATCAAACTCGAAGGCCGCAGAGCACAACAAGGACTGCCGGCGCCAGCTGCAGTTAGCGGGCTAGCTGTTAAACAATTAACAATGGTCTGGTTAGCAGCGATTGAACGTTGAAAATTAAAGTAAGGTCGTCCACCATATAAATTCAAATCGCCCACCCCTACTACACGGTGTCAATGTTTTTGACACTGTCACAGGGCTTGTTTGCAAACAGTTGCCTATTTTCACAAATAGGAGATTTGGCGAGTTGTGTTTCCAACCACCTTTCAAATTAAGTCCAATGTTAACTCTCGTTTTTGCTCTAGTTTTGCCCTCAACTCTGAGGGAAAATATCTGGCTCTTTAGCTTCTAAATGTTCCACCATGTTCGCCAGCAAATTGATAACTGTCTGTCTGCCGTCTGGCATTGAAAACAACTCCCTGCTGATGCTGGAAACGGTGCTGATGAGAGCAGCAAGAGTGAATCAATACAGCTGCAGATTGTCAAACCGAAACAATAAGCTGAAAGATGTTGAAATGTTCCATAAAGCTGTGGGGACATGCAGAGTCGGGTAATCATTTTCTTTAGGTTCAACAGTACAAGTGTCAGTAGACAATGCACAGGCCAGGTGTCCCACTGCAATTTACTCAAAAACTGCAATTTTCTAGTGTAAAAATATTTATGATAGCTTTTAAATCTGACCCATCTTCAATACTCTTACTCAGGAGGACAAACTATTTAAATTAAAATGTTGTTATAATAAATGTTCTTTAAATGCATCATTATCACTACAGCTACACTGCTATTAAAGGAAAACATCTTGGGAGCACTTTGGTGCAGCATTGAAGGTCAAGAGTTACTGAGGTGAAAACTGTGATTATCCTCTGCTGTTTCGTCCTTTTGTGTCACGTTGTGTTTTATGTCTCTTGAGTAACGAAGCATCCACTCTCGAGTCAGGTGTCGTACAGGTTGATGCCATAACAACGGCTGCGTAGCAGAACTTCTTTACTCCACTGAGGAGGGAATCAAGGGCTTCAGATCTTATAAGTAGCCTGGGACCTTCTCTATCAATGAATGCTTGAAGGACTGGCTGTCAGTTATTTATTTGAAAACAGGCCATTTCTTGTCTGGGTGTGTTCAAAATGTTTTTCTTTAAGACAAGCAGTTAGCCAGACAGATAGGTGAGTAATTCTGAGAGCAGAGCTGTTATTGTGTACACAATAAAGCTGGATCAACTTCTCTCTTGCACAGTGTCAACAAAAAGCATTATAAGCTTCACAGAAGTAGTTGTTTATGGCAGAGCTTTTATATTCAACTGTACAGGCATTGTTGCTGTTGTCCTCTACTGTAAAATATATTGCTTAAGTGTCCGCCCCCCCCTGTGTAGCAACAAAAAACGGAGTGAATGGAAAAATTTAGACCCAACTCGAATGTCATCTTCATCTGTTGCTACCTGAAGCACGTAGCACGTCTTATCTGCAGAGTTGTTTACTTATTCAACACCTGACTGCTGCCTCCAGTCATACAAAGGAGAGGATTATGAGGAATTAACACTTTTTAAAAAAAACACCACTGTCATTGTCATTTTTGGATTCAGTCGCTGTGTTTGAAGATGTAACCTGAAGCGAGAACAACTGCCACGATGTTCACATAGGAACAATAAACACATGTCAAGGCTACTGTCTCACGCAGTGTGAAGCCAAAAAGAAATGTGTGTCTTATGAAAGTGGGGGAAAAAAAGGATGACGGTCAGTTGGGGTCATTTTTAATAAAGGTGTTAGAATTTCTGTGGCATCAAGAATATGCTAATTGACTAATTGCTTAACACCGCGGCCCTTACATTTCATACGCCTGTCAAGCTTTCCAGTACAGCACAGTTTACAGGTTACAGTCATAACAGTGGCAGATTTACTAGTCTGAACTGGCAGTTATTTTTGAAACAATGCATTTTGAGCTTTTGAGCATTCATCACATGCTGTTTATGCTGGTAGTTATAGAATCTCACCAGCACAGATCGTGGTCTCTGGGTGAAGGTGGACTCTGGGGCCAGCGAGCGGTGTGCTCCCTCCAAATTCAGGCGGCAGTTTTTGGGAGCCAGGTCTCAAAAAGCAGCGTTGGATCATTGCCTTCAAAGCCCTCAGGGAGTACGATAATGCAAATGTTTTTCCTTCTCCCACTGTTGAGTTGTTCAGGGTGCACAAGCTGTGATAGTGCGCCCAGCTTGTCCTCAATAACTTTAGAGATGTTAGCTGTAATTTCATGAATTGCCTCACAAACTGCTGGTTCAAGTGAGCTAACGTTAGATCCGACACTAGCTCCGGTGTTAACTCCAGAGGTTTGTTGGCTCGGCTCGTCCGAGACTTTGGAGAGTGGGTGTTTCCTGCATGGCATGTTGTCAGCCTGCCTCAAAAAGTAGTTGTTAAGGCTCATTGTAGGCTATGAAGTTATGAAAGTTTGTAGAGTGTTGGGTAAAATGTATGAATCAGTAAATTGGCACACCAGCTCTCCTGAACAAGACCGTCCTTCAAGCTGCCATCTTGAAAACCCCAGCTAGTGTAAACTAACGCTGTCATTCTCCAACTCCCAGTTTTTAATGTTAATTGTTAAATATGGGGACGTACACGTGAATGGTTGTACCAGAAATAGTTGTGTATAGACACTAAAAGAGAGTTGGAGAGAGAAACTTCTTTCTCACTTCCACATAGCTGGAGTGAAGCATGTGAATATTGGATTTTCAGTTTCGGACAGTTACAGAGATTGTCAGACACAGTCTCTCCCCCCAGTTCTGACATTGAAAGGTGTGGGATTGAGGGGTTTCCAAAGCTATTTGACCACCTTACAGAAGCATACAAGCAGACTAACACAAGTGTGGCTGGAGTTGCTGGAGTGTAAACTTTCCCAAACTAAATAAAGTGCACAACAGTGTCCGTGTTGTTACAAACTCTGAAATAAAAGTATCTTTACTTCCACAGGGTGGATGTTCCAGTCCTCTATATAACCTGTAAGCCCTCAAAATAATGCCGTTAGCTAATGGCAAGCTGCTTGCTTGTGGAGGTGATGCTCAGCTCCTGTAGGTAGTAAGTAAGCTACCCAAACATCCTATTTGCACCTAGGTGCTTAGATTGAACAATTTCAGCTCATGATTGTTATTTTCGTGTAAAGAAAAACATGTAATGAAATGTAAAGTACAAAAAGAGCTTTGAAATGTCTGCACCTTTTACTTAGTTGCTGTTTAAATACATATATTTCCCTGCAGCTGACTGAATGTTTTAGATTTACATGATTTTTTTGGTGTTGTGTAGCTATGAGAGCAGAGTTGCATGGTACTAATACAGTATGCAGTATCCACTTGGCAAGATTGTTGAAAAAGCAGTGCAAATCCATAATGTAACACAGCACATGCAAAATAATGTGTTTTTTTTTTTAAGTATGGGTCTTGTGAATACCTTTCACCACGTCTGGGATGAATGTTTTGTTCTGTTTAGAGAAGGCTGGTGTTTTGTTTTACTTGGATTACTGAGTTATAATTCAGTTCAGGGGGTTATGTGTCCCACTGGATGCAATCAAAGTGAACGGTGCTCTGCATATCTCAAACCAAGTGCTGGCAACAATCTGCGTGAAGTGTTACACTGTTTAGAGACAATATATTCAATCACAATTCGCTGTTGTCCTCTGAAATGCCAGCAGAAAGGTCAGAATTAAGTTTGAAATTCCACCCAGCGCACCTGCCATCATATAGCTTTGAGGACAATGGGAACTCATGTAGCTTAAATCCTCCTTTTCTGCAGTAGAGTTTTGTCCCACAGCTACATGACCCAAAAATCACAGAGTGTAAAAGTTCCCCCGATAACCTTCTGTTTGCCGTCTAATGAAGTTCATATAAATTTGAGAGATATGCAGTTTACTTAAAATGACTTTCTTGCAGGATGGTTCTTATCTCGTAAACAGTCTGTCTGACAGCCTAAACACACCCCGAAACAAATCAAGCTGCAGTGGCAGATAGCCCCCCCCCCCCCCCCCCGCAAATGATTTTAGGATCAGATTCATTAACAAAGGGTATTATTGCTTTTTCAAGACATAATATGACTTCACAAAACCAGTTTCAACCCATTTACTGCTGCTTTAATTCCAAAGAAATGCAACATGGTAGAAAAAAAAAGGCATTTTGAAACCTGTGTTCATTGATTATTGGTAATTAATAATGACACAGTCACATTTTTTTTTTTATTCCAAATGTTTGGTATTCAAGGAATTGTAGCATCACAGTATATCCTGCACATATCCATGAGTGGTGGGCAAGTATTTTGAGGCAGATACATGCCAAAACACTGAGCTAGAGCCATGTTATTGTATAATTATAGATTTATTTTATTTTGTAAGTAGTGATTGATATATATGATAATATGATTTCCAAATTGTAGTGATACAATTGAATGAATGCAACCAGCTGTGTTATACACCATCAGTTCAGCTTGCTTCCTTAGAACTTCCCTCATGGGTTCTGATTTTGTGTTTATTTTTTTTTTGTGCGTCATCAATGCTCAAAGTCTGCTTTTGATGATTTCCTTTGAAAGTTATCGCCATACTCATCGTACTTTCAAGTAAGTCAAATAAGTCAACATCCGCATCATGTGGCAATCACAACATACAATTGTAAACATATAGTGTTCATTTTATATTTACACCATTCTGTGCATTTGAAATACTACTCTGAGCATCTCTCCCAAAAATAAATAAGGAAAAACTGCCCAAGGAAAAAAACCAACAACTTTAGGCTCATATTAAAGGCCTGATGATAAAATCAGGTCTCTCTGGTGAGAATATAATGAAAGTACATAGTTAGAGTTTCCACAACAGTTTCCACAGTGGATGAGCTTGAGTACCCACTTTAGCCCCACCTCTACTGAGCAGTGGTTGATTTGCAAAGAGACAGAAATCAAAGAACCAAAATCAAAAAAAAAAAGATTATATGATATTTAGATATAGATGTATACAAAGGCTGAAAAGTAGTTCCTGCAAAAAATGTGTAAATTTTTAAAATTTTTTTGAACATATGAGACAATAAATGCTAATGAAAATCTTAGACAGATATGCAAATATAAACAAACTTGTTTTAAGACTTGAATAAAGTGTAATTCTTGATACTTTGGGAGCCATTTGACATGTTTCAATAATCAATAATCACAATAATCAAGTGAAAGGTACCAGGTGCCAGGTAGATTTGACTGAAAAATCCGGGTTTTTATGGTTTTACAGTTTTTTTTCTATTTATTATTATTCATCATTACTTTAACATCCAAAATTGAAAATATTCCAATTAAATTAAATCATATTATAAGTTTAAGTCAAGATGTAACTCTAAAAATAATAGAAGTAATAATTTGGAACTTTTGAAGCATGTTCATAAGATGATTTAAAACTCTGTTTTTTGTTTATAATCATTTCAGTAAAAGAAAATACATTCCATCACCTCCTGGCACTTGTTTTTTTATGTGACATATTTCTACAGGAAGCTGAGAAAAGGTTAGTCAGTGTCCTATTTGCAGTAAACTGGGACTGAACAATACAGAGAGAAAACAGGGCAAAACAATCGACCTTGGTCAAACTATAAATAGCATGTGCCAATGTGAATAGCAGCATTCAAAAAAGAAGCATACAACATAAGCAGACCAACACATTACAATTCTGAAACTTCATATGACCAGAAGAAACTCTTTTCGAAATAGCAGCAAATATGACTGACGATACTGACTCTGTTTTAACTTTAAAACTGAAAACTAAACTGACTTGATACTGCCGAAAATATGGGTTTGACACATATTTATTCACAATGCAGAATTCCCTATATGTTGTGTGCTACAATAAATACATGTTATAAAGTATATACTGCACATACCATATAGCCAGCTTCAAAAAAATGAAATTATTTTAAACATCATGTTTATATATGACATACCAGCACTTGGGGGCTGGAGTGTGATATAAAGGAAAGTTATTTCACTGTTTATTAGTGTATTAGAATAACAATTTATTGACTTAACCAACCACTTATGGAAAAAGTTTTTTTAAATGGTCATTAATGAATGATGAATACGTTAATTCATATTGAAAATAATTTACAATAATTTCTGTTGCTTTATTTACTAACGGGTGTTCTTGTCATATTCTTTTGTGTTTTGTAAATGAAAGAAATTCAGTTAGCTTGTGTGCTATCCTAAAAACGAAATAAGTCCATCTAAAAGAAAAAACAGGACCTCTGATTGGCCAACTGAAAAGGGAATTTTGCTGACTAGCCAATGACAACTGAAATACCCTTTTCAAAAATTAAAATTTTTATATTTTATTTAAGTCAGAATTCTCCAATACATTAATTAATTGGGACATTTAATGTTCACATTAAAACATTTTAAACCCATAGATTACCATTTGCATCATTTAAATACTAAATTAAATAATAATAGACCTATCATTAACTACTAATGTGAGCAGAGACAAATGTAAGGTAATGTAGACCCAAAAAACAAACACTATTTCACTATTATGACTATTTCAGTTTAGCAAAAGAAATGCACATAGTGTCATAAAAAATTGCATTAAATTACTGATTTAATAAAGACCGTCAGTCTTGTTTTATCAGAGCTGCAATATTAACATCAGTGTTCAGTTTTCAACCTTGTTTCCTTGTGCAGCTGTTGGTATGAAGTGTGACACATCCATAGCTGTAAACATTCAGGAGGCTGATTGAGCTGCACAGTGATTTCATTTCTACCTTTACGTCTTTATTCACATCCAAAAGCTGAAAAATCACTTCTCTCAGAGGCTTTCATGGTCATGAAAATTGACAGTGATGCCAAGGGCAACTTATCAATCACTGACCAAAAAATAAATAAATAAATGAAAAATCTAAGCAGACAGCAAACAACACTTAGCAACATAAATATGACCAGTTAAAGTGAACACCCAAAACACATCAGAGAGGAACGTGATAGGGGTGCGTATTGAAATGATCAGGTTGAAATGATCATTTAAAATAAGCTCCAAAAGAAACAAGCCTCTGCAAGCTTCTGGGTTGATTTTAAAAAAGTGTAGCTGCACACTGCACCAGCAGCACATACTGCAGTAAGGCCAGCAGTAACTCTGCTGTAGACATGAAGGGGACAGCCATCACATACTGTAAGAGCTCAAGAGCAACAATTAAACAATTTATTCATTCATCATTTATCCCAGGCTGCCCAGTGAAAGCTATATATGCTCACCAACTGTGACAGGAATAGGTTTATTATCAGCCTCTTAACCAGTTAACATTCTCTGATGGCCATTAAACTTTATTAAGATCCATAAACCATGAGTTGACTTGTGCAAGATTTATTATAAATACACAGGTTGAAATTACATTTATATACCACACATTTTCAGCAGAAGATAACGTTTTAAGAGAAATGTAATGGCGCCTGAACAAACTGTAAATTGTTCAATAACAACATATTTTATTTGTTTTCCCCATAATATCCACTCTTGCAATAAAATATCCACTTGTACTGTAGCAGGTCAAGCATTATTAACATTTTTATAGTTGTATTTATAGGCACAATGTCAGGGAAAGATTATGGTATTTGTTGAATATTGAAAAAGGCAACAGTGACTTGAAAAATTATTTACTTTATTAACATGTAACCAAAAATGATGATGATCTTTCCCTAACCTCATACCTGGAATCACTGATTTTTTTTCTGGTCACTTGGAGGCAGCAGAAACGCGCTGTAAACACAACACTAACATATATTTTCACCTTTTAAGATGACGTGGTGAACTTGTTAGCAAACAGTTGCCTATTTACACACCCAGCAGGTACGGAGCAGCATCAGCATTCATTTGGATTTTTGCTTCTGGCCACCTGATGGATGTTAAATGTATTATTCACTCTTCTTTTATAGCGCTGTTTTTGGTCTCCACCAACTCTTGCTCCACTATGTTCACCAGCTCGTCAGTAACATTGTGCTGTTTGGTGCTGATGAGAGCAGTGACGGTGACAGTAGCAGGCCATAAAAAAAAGTGAAACTGCATAGCTGTGGGTTCATCACTACGAGCAAAGAAAGAATTACATTTCCCTTAATATGCATGTGGCAAAACAAAATGGTGGAATATAAATGTAACATCAAAGAGACAAGGTGGACAGGTAAGATAAACTGACCACTAGAATTCATCAAAAGCATAACACTAGTATCAGTAGTGAGCCTAAATGATCAGACACGGTGAGACACTATGGGCCCCTGGGCATGGACATGTTAAAGGCCCCACAAGTCCCTAAATAGGAGCAAGTCCCCCATATTGAAAGAAACTCAAAATGGCAACCAGGTCAAATTTTGTGTCTCTCTGTGGTTGTTTGGCGTCTTGGTGTCTCTCTGTAGTTATTTAGCAGCTCCTTGAGGTTATTTTGTGTGTCATCTTATATCTTTGTGGTTATTTGGCATTATTCTTCTGTTAGTCAGTTTATGTCTCTTTTTAGTTGTTTTGCATTTGTTTATAGTCATTTAGTGTCTCTTTGTGGTTGTTTGGCATTATTTTATAGTTATTTTATGTATAATTTTAGTTCTTTTGCAGTTTCGTAGTTATTTGATGTCTCTTTGTGATTGTTTGGTGTCTCTTTTTGTGGTCATTATGTGTCTCTTTGCAGCTGTCCTGCATCTATTTTTAATTGTTTGGTGTCTATTTGTAGTTGTTTTGCAGCTGTAGTTATTTGATGTCTCATGGTAGTTGTCTTGCATCTATTTGTAGTTGTTTTTATTTGTGGTCATTCTCTTTCTCTTTGTGGTAATTTTGCATCTCTTTCAGCAACATTTTGGAGGTGAAGCCTAGGGGGCCCCCTGATCTGTTGGGGCCCTGGGCCTGTGCCTCATGGGCCCATTCAGTAATCCATCAGTGCCTCTTGTCATTAATCACTCTTGTCATTGATTCTTGTCATGAATCCCCCTCAAATTCAAATTAATTAGTTAAATCAAGTCATCTTCCATAAACATGGATCTAGGTTATCAGTGACCCATCATCCCTCTTGTTTGACTTGGGACAAGTAGCTCCAAAGAAAAAGAAATACCCCCCAATACTAAGCAATGTTAAAACTTTGGTGATGACAAGTCACACAAATAACACAGGCATATAGAATTTACACCCAAGAGGCAGATGTACTAGAATGCAACAGTTGTCATGAAAAAAATCAGTATGCTAAACATATTCCAACAGGTCAAAGTTTGAAGAGTACTTTTGGGATGTTTTAGTGTTCCTCTCTGAGGCTGCTTGAGTGACAGGAACATAGAGCGGGAAAAGGAACATTTCAAGTCTCTTTCATCTGGACAGGGACTCAGCACTTCAGAGAATGCAAACGATTTCCCAAAGTCTTATTTCCTCTCTCTGATGTTATCCATTTCCATTTATCATAATTCAACCATTTGTCAAGATCCGACCGATGCAGCAGTAATGTTTTGATTATACAGTGACAACACATTATGAAGAAGTCAGTAAGCTTACAATCTTCTTTTCTTACAGAGGGAACACGAGAAAGCCAGAAAACGTTGAGTACTGCCATCCACCGACTAGGTTTCCCTTCTCCAGCTTTAGATAGACTTTGTCCTCCTTTTCTAGATAAAGCAGAACTCCATTGGTGGCCGCCTCGCGAGTCACATCTTTGTCACCCGCAAAGGCAGAGATCACTGGTTTCCCATTCAACATCAGGTTCACCTGGACAATCCAAAAAATTAACAATAAGCAACCGTAATGGAAAAGGAATAGTAATAGAAGATCTGCTTATGCATAGTTTACTTAACAACAACAGCAAATACAAAAATAAACATATTAATAATAATGAAAATGATAATAATAATAAGGATAGTCGTTTAAAATACTTTTACAATATGCTAATACAAACTTTGAATTAAAGTTTAGAAATTATTTGGTGTAATTTGTGTTTTTGTTATTGCTGGCACATATATTGATTTTTCGAAATATAGTTTTTTTTCTGTGTTGTGCTGCTGATAAATTTCAGTTCAGTTTTAGATGTGATTGGTTTTTCTTTTGGTGAGCTGTCTTTATGAGCTCTTTGGGGTTTTTATAAATCTCAATAGCACAATCATTTTTTCTATAATGCACTATAATGTTTTTGTGTGAGTGCCTTGTTAATTGTGCAAAAAAACTAAATTAAATTGTAACAAAATTAAAGCACTTCAGCACTACATTTAAATGAAATACAGCAAATAAAAGTATGAAATAGAACAAAATAGCCAATACCCCAAAATACAAGAAAATGAGATGAAAAAAATTATACATAAAAATGAATAAACCAATTAAAAAATTTTGCGATTAGCAATTTTTTACATTCTTTTTAAGAGGTTTTGAAAAGTATGTGCAAAGTGAGAATATGTCACTAACTTTTTTTTAATTTGCAAATAACTTTAACAAAATGATCAAATACAAAAATAAAAAACAAAAAACCTTATTATAATTATTATTACATTTACAAATCATGGTTCAATTTTACATTGTCTATGCTTTGTCTCTTTTAGTTATTAATGGTGTCAATACTAATAATACTAAACTTAAAGGGAGGGTCCAGATAAAACAATGATTTGCTTAGAGAGATAGTCCGTGTCCCCCCCCCCCCCCCCAGTCCCAACAATGAAACATTTTTCCAACTCAATCAATTGTACTGTAGCTGTGTGAAGTAAACAGAAATGATACCTGTATGGTTTGACTCTGGTACACTTTAATGACATGGAAGTTAAAACTGTAGATTCCTTTTCTCGGGGACAAAAATACTGATTCAAATGTGAAGTAGTTTCCTATATTCACAAGGACCTATGAGAGGAAGACAAAAAAGACACTGTGACAAAGGTGTTTATATAGTCAGCACCTCAACAAAGGTTTTAATTTAAAGTCGCACAGGATTGACTGTAGTGACTACCAGGCTTCCCCCTTGTTCAGACACAAACTGAATGCGACACAATTCAAAAGACATTTAATTCAACCTTTTGTCTGAATGGATTAAAACACAACATTTAACTATTCTACTTCACGAGAAAACAATATGATGTTTGATCAAAGAAATTTGATGAGAAATGAATCTTGTTGTTAGATTTTATAGACAAAAGAGGGATTTTCCCAGACTTTACCCTGAAAAGAATCAAGCTTGAAAAAATCAGAAGCTTTATTCATCCTGCTTCTTTAAGTGGCACATGCGGAGTAACCTAATGCATATCATAGACTTTTAAAAAAGCACATATTCTTACTGTTACTTAAATGATGCACTCTGTATGTAAGTCAGAATATACAGCGTAGTACTTAACGCTGTCTCATGAGGCCTACAGTATTTACACTGATACAGAAAATGAACTCCTTTTGGTCATGATTGATGGAGGCAGGAGAAGCTGCTGTCAGTACCTGCAGAGTCTCCAACACACCAGTCCCACCTGTTCAAGACACCCCTGCAGGCTCAGCCAGAACCTTTGACAAATGTTGCTTTCATAGCAACAGCATGCACATGATCCACACCAATCAGATTACTTGCAGTGCGTTATGACACCAAAAACATCACGTTATGTAATTTAAATGAGAGGGCAGAGGATCAGTTGAGTGATATTGTTACAAACACCTTTACGCGCGGCCCACCGCTGGGTGACTAATCAAATCCTTGTTGTTTGTGCTGTTGCTTGATTTGTTCGGGTGTATTATGTTATGGTGATTGAGTGTGCGCGTGTACGTGCGCGCGCGCATGGTGGGGGTATAGCTTTGAGGCACAACTGATAGGTGCGTGCAGGCTCTGCGGGAAGCCTGCCCTCAGACATAATCCAGTCACTTTCCAGCCTGCCTGCATGTGATTATGTGCACTTGTAGGCTATAGTATCCTCATGCCAACTGCTGCCAGACTCAAACTAAACTCTTAAAACTGCCATGACACTTTAATGTTTTGCATTACATCTCAGAACTGAGCTAAAGGTGGAAGATTTATTAGAAATCAAAGGACTGAAATTGACCAAGACAAAGTATAAGGTTTTGACAGACAGGGAAATACAGAAAAAGTGTTATAAAAGGCAAACTTAACCACTTTTTAACATTTGTACTGTTCAATAAAATGATCTTAACCTGATCGAAGTAGATTATTCTTGTTTTGTTGCTCATCTCCGAGGGCTCATGGTTGTTGCTCCGGACTGCAGAGAAAGCCACCTTGGAGTTGGCGGCGCGCACTGAGATGCCTAGCGGAGAGGACGAAGCCTTCCAGTCCGTGGTCGGGTTCGAGTCGCACACCACGAGGCATTTACCCTCCAGGACGATCGGTTCCGTGTCATTCTGACCACTCGCCATCTCAAAGATCACAGTCCAGCCGAGCATCAGTATGAGGGAGTTCACCATGGCGCTCTCTCTCTCTCTCTCTCGCTCTGACAGCTGTGCCAGCGCCGATTCGAAAAAGAGAGACCGTCTCCTGCACCACACAAGTTTCCGAGTCCCCTCCACTGGTCTCTCCCGCCGCAGACGTGTCTGACGCTGTTGGATTCTCTTATTGGATCCTTAGATGTGCCATATCCGAGTTAGACATTAACAAAAAAAAACTAACGAATCCTTATTAAGTATAAACCTTATTTTGAAGTCCACGGAGTGAGAGAGATCACTGACTGTTGTCTATGCGTCTCATTTTCAGGCAGACTTTATTTTAAAGCTCGAGGATGAGACAAAAGTACACCATGTGAAATGTTTTAGGGGAGACTGGTCCAATCTGAGAGGCGAATCAGTCGATGAATCGTCCATAGCCCTCACTCCCACTCCGAAAAACGCGTCTGACAGCAGATGTTCTCCGCAGTGATGTGCTGCATGTGTGCGCGCCCAGCCATCCACTTTACGCACGCACGTGGCAAAAGTTATAATTAACTGTCCCCTTGTAATTTGCTTAAAGATTATATTCCTCTAATTCTCTATAAAATAGCCTCCAACCAAAGTGTACATTCATTAATTGGTCGTAATTATATGACTACCAGAGGACACACCGGATATAATCTGATAGCTCTGACTTTCCATCTCTGAGATTCAGGAGCAAATCCACGAAATAATTATCCCCAAACACATTTCTATTCATTTCCGGTTTTGAGTGATTCTGTAATCTTTAAGTACAGAACTGAATCTGCCCTCAAGCAAGAGTTTGACTCTTTTTTTTTTTTGTAAGAGCTCCCTGTGTCCACTGTGGCTGTAGGTTTCGCAGTGATGCAGTGACTCATCATAATCTCAGTGCACAGGTGGGCTGAAAAATCCTCCAGGTTTGACTTGCAGTTCCACGGCGCAGTGGTGTTCCACAGAAGTCAGTGATGGGGACCTCTACTCTATAAATGCTTGTCTTGGTGACGTCTCTGCGTTTCTGTCTTCACTTTACCTGAAGTAAAACTTCATGTGTCTGCAGCTTGTCTCATTAAAACCAGATGGTGTAGACTTTTCTCACCTAGTTGAAGCGACCTTCACATCAGGTTCATTAATCTCAGCTTTAAATTCCCCAATGTGGCAGTTTCACTCTGTTATTGTCATAATTGGATGATGGGTTCATGAATTCATCAACCACTGTAAGATTCACTGGTCTATCCTTTCAACACGTCGCCCAAAGTGTCCTACAAGAATATTGACAAGAGATTAGAGATGTGAGCACATCACCTCTGGCCTTGTGTCACTACAGGCTCCCATAAAACTGCAGATCAATTTTTATGTCCTTTCTCTGACTTACAGACTCATACATTGTCTGGCTCCACCAGCTTTTAACCCAGTTTAATGGATGGATGGATGGATGGATAGGTTTGTCTACAGTCAATCCATCAATCAACCATTGATGGATTTACTTAAGTTCAAACAGACCCGTAATTGCATAACTCATTGAATCAATGTAATTAAAATGAAAAAGAATAAAATGAAATGAACTACAACTATTTTTCTCACAACTGATGCCACAAACTGTTTTGAATAAACTGTTACAAAAATATTAGGAAATAACAAACCTTTGAAAGAACTATGTCATTAGCTACAAAGCCTCCCAATAACACACATACACAATACACACAGATGTTAGACGCATTATAAAGCATTAATCAGTTGTTTATGTAGAAGTTATTCGCAGGTGGTTTCTAGACTCTTTCTTAATGTGATCAAAACTCATGAAGCTTGAAGATTCGTTCATGATCTCACAAATGGTTTGAAAAAAAAAAGAAGACTAGCTTGTGCATAATATTTCTTCTCAGACCATCAGTCAAATCTCATATCTGCATCAGCAAAAGGACTTTGCTCAGCTGTCATGGAGAGTGAAATATGTATAAATAGATAAATAATTCATAAATCGTAGGATGAGTTATAATAGTTGACATATACATGACTGAACACTTAACAATCTTATATTAGTGTGTGAGAAAACTATTAATTAAAGGATTCAAAGGTTTATTTGTCATGTAATCATGCAGAAGGTTTAGAGAAAGCTTATCTGACATGCTTTTACAGCTTTGCTAAAAGAATAGTGAGAAAAACAAGTTAAATGTCAAGCAATTTTAAAGGTCCCATATTTTACACTTCTCCAGTGTTTTATTTGAAGTGTTGATATCGATAAGGAGATATATTTGTGGTTTTAAGAACCAAAAAACCATCTCAGTGTAGTTTTACATCTCCTCTCGCAGGCTTGTCTGTGGAGCTCTAGCAACAACAGGTCGGTGAGCCGATGATCAGAAGAGAGGCTCTGATCCTTTCTTCTGATTGGCTGACTGTTTTCTGAGTGATAGCATAAAAATATAGCAGATTTCAGAGAAACCAAATTCTGCAAGGTTGGATGGTGGGTCCAGGCGGGCGGGGCCTGGGGAATGGCTGACGGAGGTGGCTGCTTTGTTGTGACATCACAAAGTTACAGGAAGTCCTGACAGAATGTTTTAAGGCACAATTTCTGAATACAGGCTGTGTGCATTTCTCTGTGGACTGAGCGCTTTGATACTTTCACAGTATTAATATAGAATCTACATGGAAATATCACCCTCTACAAAATGGGACCTTTAAGGAAAACTGTACAATGAAGTGGTATACACTCGAAAGTGTTACAGCGAATATACAATGCAAAAATATGCATGGTGCTTATAAGTGCTGAATGGGCAGATGGATAGATGGATACATAGATAGACTTTGTAAAGTGTGGTCTGTGCCGTTAAATTAAAATAAGCCTGAATCCTGAATCCAGCACATTTGTTGTTCGGGTTTCATTTTCTTTTCTCATTAAATCTGTGCTCATGACTGCAGCTTTTTGATCTTTGTGGCCGAACAACAACAAATCATTAGATTACATCGTGTTAAGTGCTAAAAAACAATGTGAAACAGCCAGTGACCAAATGGACCTCAACCACACACAAACTGACCTGTGCCAATACACAATGTGCTCCGAAGTGCTTCACATATGAATGTTTAAAAAAAAAAGGACATACTGAGAGCAGGCTATTGAGTACAGCTTGTCAACAACAGATTTCAGGTGGTGTTGTGTGCATGGAAAAAAAAAAAACTGGATATTAGTTATGTCAGTGCCATTTTTTTGTAGTCAGAGTGACTGCCAATATGTGTGTGTCAGGAAAAAAAAACCTGAGCTGATTACATTTTGCACAGTTCAACAGGATTTTAAAATACAAAAGAAAGATATCTATCTATCTATCTATCTATCTATCTATCTATCTATCTATCTATCTATCTATCTATATATCTGCCTATCTGCCAATTCTCGAACACAGCAGTAAAATTCTGACTTCGCTTGTCAGACACCATGTTGTTGTTGTTGTTGGGGATCAATCCATCTGTAAACAGAAGACAATCTGAGGATATCATCACACCAACCTGAATAGCAGCCATTTTGTGAGATTTGTGTCATCACCCAGCTCTAACAAACAGTTTGGTGCCTAATGTCGTGCATGTCAATATGTTTCCATGGCAATAAGAGTTTTCAGAGCTGAGCGGTGATGGCATGCCATGTGCCAAAAACACACCTCCGTGGAAATTTAACACTTACAGATTAATTTAAAGAGATAAAAGAAAAAAAGATCCTGGAAATACAAACCCTGTGTGTCATCTTGTGAAGAAAGCAATTGTGTGGTTTTCCTCAATTTTCAATGTGTCACTTGAAAACCTTTTCTTGTTGTCACAGATAAAAAGTGTCAACAAAGAGAGGGTGAATGTGCTGTGTATGGTCAAGCTTCAATACAAAGTCAGTGGTGGACGAGAACATTTGCTCAAGTATATATTATGTCAACAATGTACTTCAGTGCAAACAGTATTTCCATTTCATGCTACTTTCTGCTTCTATTGCACCAGATTTCAGAATGAAATATCATCTGACAGCTATAGTTAATTGTCACTTTTCATTTCAATATATGTATATATATATATATATATATATATATATATATATATATATAATGTTTTTAAATTTTTAAAATGATATGATCTTTAAAAACACTAAAAAAGTTGAAAAACTCTTTTTCTTGTATTGCCTATCACTGTGGTAAGCCAATGATAGGAAGTTGTTGTTGCCGGCCGGACCACTTCTTATACTTGTTTCCTATCTTAGTCTGATTGTGTGCTAAAATTTCGGGATGGAAATTGAGTATCAAAATGGATAAGCTGGTTAGCGAAAGGAAGAATTTAAAAGAAAGAGAGTTCCCTACTTAGTTACTCAGTTCAGTCCTGAATGTTCAATCATTATCACAAAAACTAAATGTGTTCTGAGAACGTATTATTTAGCCTCCGTATTGTTATGGGGCCGGATGTGGGTCACTAATTTTTTGTTGCCAATACTTACCAGTACATTATTTAAAGGAATAGTTATACATTCTGGGAAATATGCGTATTCACTTTCTTGCTGAGAGTTACATGAGAAGATCAATACAGCGCTCATGTAAAGTAAACATATAAAGCTACTGTAGATCCAGCAGGCAGTATCTTAGCATAAAGACTGGAATTGGGGGAAAGCAGCGACATATTTGTAGCAGTAGCAATGAACTGCTTTATCTGGCGGCCAGACTGTCACACCCTCTGCCCCCTCTCCTTGCTAGGAGCTTCTCTCCCTCTCTCCGTCTGTGTTGTGCTCTGATTACAGAAGTGGGATCAGGTGCACAGGTGTCACATGGCAAGCTACTAATCATCTCCAATCTTCTCTACTTTAAATACTGGGCTTCAACTCCACCGCACTGCCATATCATATTTAGTTAGTGTCGGCCTACCCTTTTTGTTTTTTTAGCTTTTGCGCTCTTTTGTTTCTGACTGCCTGCAGCATTCCTCAGTCAGACTTCTTTCCTCCTGCTCTGCCTGGAAACCGCACTGGATCAGCTCAGCTCTCTGGACTCTCTCTGCCTGGCTTCCCTCTCCCAATTCCCCTGCCTTGCCCTGCTCAGCTCCCCTGCTCCTGTCCCAGCCTCAACCTCCCCCAGCCTCTGCTGACCTCTGGCCACAAAGACTCTGCTGCCCCTTCTCAACAAATAACATCAGTTTGTTAATGAATCATCCCTGGTTCCAACTCCTAGCCTCTGTCTCTGTGTACTACACTTGTAGGAAACCCCGTAACACGTGTAGTACACAGAGGTAGAGGCTAGCCTCGTAGCACAGACCTTAAACAAGCTAACTAGCCGCGAACATGATAGTGCTACTCACTCAGCGGTTCTCTGAGCTTCTTCCTATTTTCTCTGTGTTGTGTTTTGCTCTCCTTCCTGGCATTTTGTTATCAGGATTGTTCATCATGTCATTAAATCAAGAGTTTTATTAAAAAAAATAATTTACATTAAATATTTTATTAGAAGAAAGAAAAAAGCTCTTCGAGCAGTCTTGTAATGCTCTCTAAGTTTCAGCTGGCAAGTCTGTTAGATTATTTGGAACAATAAGTTCACAGTTTATTCAAAATACATATATTTAGTGTTGTCTCAAAACTGTCTGCAAACCATTTCTCTTTTATGGAGCTATTTATACACCAGTGCATTCACCGAAACGACTAGAATATTGTTAAGGTTACTGCTAATAAATAATTTTGTCTACTAACTAATGTAGGTCAACCTTCATGGACAGCAACTAACATGTACAACCTAATACCATATTACAAATTAAATGTTAGCAAAAAATTGTTATGCAGTAAATGAATTTGCACCATTAATCAACGGTTTCTTATCGTCAACCAAACATTTTCTTTCGTCCGCAATATTTCTGCATCCAATTTAAAGGAGCAGGAGCTGGGAAGTTATTTTTTGGATTATTCTGACAACACATGAATGCAGCACAATTCTTGACCGACTCCCCAAAATGCTGAACTATTCCCACAAGTAAACAGAGTATTTTGTTATCTTTTGGTTTTGCTACTTTTACTAAAATTTATACTTCTTCTACCACTGTACAAATTAAATCTGTTCTGTGTCTTACATGGAAAAAGTTCTTTAACATTTTCAAACAGACAAAGTCTAGTCTGCTTCTTTTTTTTTTTTTTTTAAAGGATCCATGTTGGAAATGTCTGTCACTGTCTGAATCACAGATCTATCCGTGCAATACAAAATTATTTTGGCAGGAGTAAACCCTGTGATTACTGTCATTCACTGTCTGACAGAGATGATTCCTAAATTGTTTGTGAGAATATAAATGCTTGCTTATTTTGCCGGACACCCACTAAAACGTTCAAGGGCAACGGCAGCAGCATAACCAGGACCTTAAGGTAAAGAGGCGTATGCCTTTTTCATTCACATTCACTGTAACTTGTGATTTTTATTGAAATCTCATTTTAGAGTTTAAATGCTGTGCAAAATTTCAAATTTTAGAAAATGTTGCAGCATTCGTTGTCTTTTTGTCAGCATCTTCTTTGCGTAAAATGCACCTGCTGTTATAAAAATACCTCAAACGTGACCCCATTATCCTCGGTGGTAGTACCGGCAATGCTGCTCGGGGTCCCTGTGCTGAAAACCAAGGAACACACATGACATCATCTCAAGCACAATCATGTGTCACAGTGTCAGGCTGAGCTGAAGTTCAGAAATTCAATGATTAGAAATCCAGTCAAAGGAGAAATCCTTTCATCAGATCGTGTGTCTGTGTGTGTGTGTGTGTGTGTGTGTGTGTGTGTGTGTGTGTGTGTGTGTGTGTGTGTGTACAGCGATCTATGTTGCTACTAAACCTACCCTCCAGGTGAAATGATGTCTCTGAAAAATATTTTCTCTTCTTATCTGATAGGAAATAAATCACATTAATATTTTACCCGATGCCTCCAGTAATTAGTCCCTCTTAAAATGCATTCTGACTTGGAGAGTTGGATCATTTTATCATCTGTAAAGTACAAAACATGAAGACCCACCACTGGGTCTTGATAAAAAGAACAAGTCTCTAAAGAATTTAATTAGTAGTCAAAAGGAGAAAATGCACTCTTCATATAACACACTGACCATGTCGGACAGCTCTGTCGCACATAATGAGCGGCTTTGGTAATCTTCAAAAAGGCGCGGGCTCATTTTAATGCTGTCATTGTATAGACTTTTACAACTAATTAAACTTAAATCTGAAGTAATGCATGAACCGCTTTTCAAAGTCATAAAATAAGCAATAGGTAAAAATGAAATCAGAGACACAAACTGTCAATCACTGACTGAGGCACCTGGCATCCTTGACAGGGAAATTTTAACATTTCAGCAGTGCAGATTTTCAGAGATTGGCTCAACAATTTAGAAATGTCCCAATCAATATCACCCAGACTCTATTCAATTTACATTTGAGTCTTAAGCCTTGAAGACCTAAATGGTAGCAGCAAAATGTTGGCAGATTGCTTCCTTGTGAAGATTGCAGGCTGTGATCAGCCAGGATTCACAGCAGTTACAGCAGAACAAAACTTTTTAAAGCAGAGAGAAATTTATAAAAACATCCCCCAAACCGCTCTCCATCATAATCTCCTCTGCTGGCTATCTGTGCGCTCATTATATGTATTTCCACCAAAATATGGTGAAATTTACAGTCTCTGTCGCAGTCCTTGTACACAACCTCGGTGAACTGAAGCAGACGTTTGCTCAGGTTTGTGCACATCAAAGAGTCTTTCATCATCCATTGAGCAAAACACACTTTTACTGCTGATTCCTTAATCAAATAAATGATTTTTTTTTTGGTGATTTTGGGGGACATGCTGTAAATATAACATTGAGATATTAACTCTTAGCTGCTAAACTCTCCACTATGTTCACCAGCCAGTTGCTAACTTTATTTGGTACTGTTGGATTTATCAGAGCTTTTTATTTTTGAAAATAGCAACCTGGAAGTGGAAACTAGATTAATTAGAGCAGTAAGAACAGGAAGGTGGCGGCTGTGGAACATCTTGGTTTTTAATGCAGTGCCCATGTTAACGTTATAGTTGATACTGCCTGCGTGAGACGGGCGTCTCGATCTAGAGGTTCGGCGTCTCACCTACTTTTCATGTGTGATGCGTGTGGTTCCAAGCAAAAATAGACAGGGAAAATACCTGTTGGTTAGTATTACTGACATCATATGAGCAACATTACATAAAAAAATTCAGTTTCAATGTCTCAGTTAAATCTGAATGTTTCAGTGATATTTTATTGGCATTTTCTGTCAAAAATAAATCAGAAATGAATTTATAATGAATAGAAATCCAACATTCGAGTAGCCTGCTGATGCCCATTATTCAAGCCAAACTCCATGGAGCGAGCCGCAGGTAGTGTGTTCCCAGTGTAGTGCAACAAAACAGTAAAGTTTTGCCCGAGGAAGCCGAACACACTAAAACACTCCATAGAGCTGAGGTGATAGTTCTCTCTGGGTTCATTACTATAAGTGACACATTTCACATTACATATAATCATTTGATTCATTATCAATATAAAAAATATTGATTAGAGCAGCTTTAAAGTAATAGTCAGGTTGGCTAAAGCTGTTGAAATGTGACCATGAACAAGTTTACTTTTGTTCAGTGTGAATATGTTTTATTCCGTCAGATGCCAATTAATAAGCAGAATACTCAGGACAAACATACCCCAAAAAAGAAATGAATTCAAACATGGCAGCACAAACAGTTTTGCATTCAGTATGTGTCTGTTTGTTCTTAAGAAACTATATAAAGTTGGTTTACAATTCAGTGGACTCACAGTAGGAGAAGTACAACATTAATGCAATTAAGCTGCATTGATAAAAATAATTTAGCTGCTTCGGATGCAGGGTCCAGGTATTGTACATGCTGGCTCACTGTTGTGGCTTAGTGGGACAGATAGAACAGAGCCACAATTGTTGGTCTTAGTAACATCTGTGCTTCTATGACTGCCTGCTGTGAGAGAGGCCTCTGGCTGCTGACACAACTGTATCGTAAGCTGATTGAAAATGACGATTTAGAAAATAAAAGAGAAGAAGAAGCAAAAGGCTGGTTGGAGAGGTCGGCGTGCAATGAAAGCATGAAGGCATGAACAAAAGCTGGAGATGAGATGAACAGATGGTTCCAAGCAGATGTGAGACATATTTTAGATCAGTTACACACATTCACAAACCATTAGAGGCGGTTATGTGTGAATGTTTTTCCGCGGCCAAATTTTTCTCTCACAGTCGGAATTGTAATAATGAACGCAAACACCTTCACACCAGCAGCCTCCATTTCCAGCTGCTGGCTAATGAACTTTCTCCACTGGAACACAATAGTCACAAGTGGCTTGCTCAAAGATGAGGAATTCAATCCACTGATGTTGTTTACACATCCTGATTGTGTATTAAAGGTCCCATATATTCCACTTTTCCACCAGTGTTTTATTGTGAGTGTTGATATCCATAAGAAAATATATTTGTGGTTTTAAGAATCAATAGTCATCTCAATGTAGTTTTACATCTCCTCTCTCAGGCTTCTCTCTGGAGCTCTAGCAACAGTAGGTCAGTCAACCAATCAGAAGAGAGACTTTGAACCTCTCTTCTGATTGGCCGACTGTTTTCTCAGTGATCAAATAAAAATAAAGCTGATTTCAGGTAAACACTGAGAGAAACCAAATCCTGCAAGGTTGGAATGGTGTGTGCCGGTGGGCGGGGCGTGGGGAATGGCTGAGAGTGGTGACTGCTTTGTTATGACATCACAAAGTTACAGAAGTCTTGGTAGCTCGTTTTAAGGCTAAGTTTCTGAATACAGGCTGTGTGCATTTCTCTGTGGACTGAGGCTTTGATACTTTCACAGTATTAATATAGAACTTAGACTATGCTTTATAATAAGACTAGAATTACTGATTCAATGCGTTACTGAGATATGCCGTTCACAAGAATGGGATGTCCGTCATGCAAGAGAGGTAATAAAAACAAATGAAATGATGAAAGTTATAGTAATGACATTTAAGGTGTATCGATAGATTTCCAAACGTCATTCATGGCGGTCGCCCGTGTGGAGGCATAGAAAATACATGAATCTCATATTACATAATATGGAAGCTTTAAAAAGGGAAAAGTAATTTAGCTTTTACAATGCATATCAAATGGAATAAAAATATCCTGTCATTTAAACAAACTTGTACATGTGCAGGGAAAAAATCAGATATGATACCTTGTTTTTATACAAACTAGTTGATGACTTGGAGAATCGAAAGTAAAAGGCAGTGTCGAGTCCATACAAACAGAGGTTTAACCCTCCTGCAACAAAATGCTTGAGAAACAGAATGGCTGCAATACTGATTGTCACCTATAACAAAGGGGCAATGATTGCATTTATGTGTCTGTGATTCTCTTCAAAAATGAAATTAATTCCAAACTAAGAGAAAATGGAGATCTGTAAGATTTGAAGTGACTTTTAGCGTTGATTTTGTGTACATGCTCAAGGTTAAGCTACTTATCTGTTTTTAATTTCAAAAGCGGCAACAAAGACGTAATGTCTAGAAATATATAAATAAATAAGCCTTAATGATCCATCCAGCTACAACTCTGACAAATTGGAATAAAAAAAAAATAAAAATAAGATAAAGCTCTGTGAGGGAAATCATTTATTTAATTTAATGAAATAGTTTTGAGTGCTTCCTGCTCAAAAAAAAATCACCAAAGTTTTAATTAAAATTGGTGGTTTCTTCTGGCTTTTGCATGAGAAAATGTGCAACTTTTCCACAGTGCAGATGTGGTCCTGAATCAGAGGTGGCCTTGGAGCTCCTTCTGCAGCGCTGGGAGAGCAAATGTCCCTGACCACAGCAAGATTACATATTCAGAATATCTCAAGTGTTGTCTATGTTAACTCCTGTCATAACTCCTATGTATAGGAGTTTCACATCTGTCATAACTGATTTGTCTCAAAGTAAATATGAAGTCAACTCAAATCAAGCCCATCTCTGACATGAAATAACTCAGCATTGATCAGTTTTATATTCACAAAATTGATTTCAGCATCTGTTGTTCAGGTGCATGAGCATCACTGTGCACTTCTTATGTCTATACAATTAATCACATCCAGGGCACATTGTAAGATGAAATATCTGTGCAACAAAACAGGGGAAAAATATAGAAAATATACTCTAAATCCAATCCAACCCAACTCATCATTAATTATTTCTAATATCAAGTAATATTCTTATTTTGGAGTAGTGACTATAACTTTGTTTGCTCAGTAAGCTTCACTGTAGTCCCAGTGGTCACTAATATTTACTTCATACTGTGTAACTCATATAGTTTCAGCATGTGCCCTCTTGAAGTCGAGGACGAATTGACAGATCAACCCAAAGAG
Source organism: Seriola aureovittata (assembly GCF_021018895.1). Classification (NCBI taxonomy): domain Eukaryota; kingdom Metazoa; phylum Chordata; class Actinopteri; order Carangiformes; family Carangidae; genus Seriola; species Seriola aureovittata. The sequence continues at coordinate 27,650,773 of NC_079372.1, forward strand.
ATCCTGAGAGTCTTGATTCGCTGGTTCTCCAAATTTAACCTGGACGAGAGGAAAAAAGAATGATTGGAAGTTAAAAACTTTAGTCTGATATCAATTACACCTCCCAACACCTTTGAACTTATAAAAATTATTTTTACAATTAACAACTGAAGTCACTTTCATCAGTGAACGAGCGCCTGGGCCGTGCATATTCTTCTTAACAATGGTCTTTAGATATAATTACCTCATGTACTGCCTCAGCATGCAATCCATTCATCGAGTCCACTCATACCATGAGGTATACGTGTACTGCTGAATTAACACTTACACCTCGTGGTTAAGGGTCGCCAGCATAAAAATGTTAGCAATTCTCAAGTCAGACTTTATCAGAAAGGGTCGCGATGGCTAAGTGAACTAATTGGCTTGTTGTATGCCGTCAACTGTGCAGCCTGAAGCTCAAGCTCAAGCTGCTGCTGCCGCTCGCTCCTCAGTTTCTTTACTCCTTATTATGTTTTACAAATTTAAAAATGCCATCACATACTACATTTTCTAAATATGTGGATATGATTGCTGATAAGTAAGCATGTACTATAAAGTTTACAGTATGGTGCAATCGCCAAGGTGATGATATTTTACAGCCTTAAAGGAATAGTTTGACATTTTGGGAAATGTACTTATTCACTTTCTTGCCAAGAGTTTAAAGAGAAAAAACCGTACAACTCTCAGGTCTGTTTGCTAAAACTATACAGATTAAACAAACAAGACATTACATGCTCATTAGGGAGGTTTAGAGTTGCACGTTAGCAGTTTTTATTAACCTTTGAACAGGCCAGGCTGGCTGTTTCCCCGTTTCTGGTGTTTGTGCTAAGCTAAGCTAAGCTAAGCTAACCAACTGCTGATTGTAGCTTCATATTAACTGCACGGACCCTCTCGTCTAACTCTCAGCAACTCACTAAATGAATATGTTTCGCAAGATGTCAAACTGTTCCTTTAAGATTAAGTATTCATCGTCATAGCAGTTAGTTTTGGACAGATTGAGTTTTTCTTGAGGCCAGGATCAACACCAGCGGTCAAGGTTTCAAAGGATCAAAGCCCATTAGAAAGAGATTCTGGCAAATCAGCCAGTTTGCCGCAGTAGCTTGGTATCGGCAACGGTTTTGGACTTTTTGCAGTCAAGTCTGGAATTTGCGCACGTGGTAGTTTTAGTCTTTGGGACTGATCTGATGAAGCACAGAGTTTAATCAGGCAGAGCACTGACGCTGATCTTGCATTAGCTGATTCATTCATGCTTCACAATCATTGGCTATCAGCAGACTAGTCAGAAACAATAATATACATGCAGGTGTACATTGCTACTATTATAACCTGACACTTCCCATTGTTAATCTTCTCCATTACTCTGACTTTGTGAGAGCTCCCTCAAACAGCAGAGCCTCTTGCTGCCAAATCTAGCCGTATAACTGTTTGCTGTAGATGTTCAGTTCCCATGGTTTATGCAAACAAGAGATGGCAACATGTGATTTGTTTGGACATTTGAATTTGAAAGCTTTATTGCATTATATTCCATTTTATGAGGCATTTCCACCATAAAGTGATGCAGGAAAAGGCACAAATTGGTGCATAAAAATTCAGCAGAATGCAGAAGTGTCAGATGCTCCAAATTTCCTGGGGGAGGACGCCCAGACCCCTCGCTTAATGTGCCCCTTTCCCCAGTGTTCAAACCAAACCTACGCCCATGGCTGACAGTGAGTATGTTTCTATTTCTGTGACTCCTGACATTTCTGAAAGGTTTACACAGGTGTAAAACGTCTGTTTTGACAGCAAGAGGCAGATGTTGATTATTAACACTTTGTCCTCTCTACAGTATATTACGCTCTCACATCAGATATCACATATTGCATTATATTCCCAAAATATCAAATCTACCATCACACTTCAAGTAAGGCTGTAGGAGACATAAAGGATGTGCCTGTTGTACATCTCAATGTGTTTCCATTTTAACGAGTGAGGATAAGAAGGATAATTAGAGCTAAGCTACAAAGTAAAAAGAAAAAAAAAAAAAGGTTTGTGATTATTCGGCGCTCCTTTATCTCCAAGCATCAGACATGCATAATTGCTATACTGAATCCACCAATGTCACTAGCAGAATGTGTTAAAAATACATTTAAATTAAATCAATTATATTTTCACAACTACAGTCAAACATATATGCAAAAATAAAAGTTAAAGCTACACTTTAATCCCCCCCCCATTAGTATTTATAAGCACTATACAGATTGAACATTTAATAAATGGTTTATAACACACTATAATGTAGTAAGATAAAATGTCTCCTTTCATTTAATGCTTTGAGTGGTTTTTAAAATCACGCCTCAAGAGTAACAACTACAAAAAAGACCTCTCCAAAATCGACCCCTCAAAAATTCCATGAGCCTCATCTATGTTTCATAAATTTGCATGCTGGCTAGTCAAGGACATCATTATGAATTCTCCCCTGTGACAAGATGTGACTAAATATGACGCCTTTTCCCCAACCTGCTGCTCTCCCGCAAAACACAACAGCCCAGTCAGTCTCAATCACTTTCTCCAGTGTTGCTTAAGGGGGTTTATTGTATATTCACAAGGTTTCAGACACACACACACACACACACACACAATATTAGAACAGGGTCCCCACAAAGTGATATCAAAGGGGGGCAAGGGAATTTCCATCTTCATGTGCCAGTGGTCAGATTTTGACTAGACTTTGAGGACTGATGCTTGATGGCACTCTGATATTTAATGTAGACCCAGAATGGCCCAGTAGGGATGCTACAATTCAAAAAGTAAGTTTATTATTAATTAGAATTAAAAAAAAAAAAAAAAAAAAAGGAAATCAGCTGAACTATATATCAAATATATCATGATTCTATAGGTCCAACTTTGGCACCACTGCCTGGTGATTAAAAATATAACTCCTAGCCTGAAGGGGCAGGGGACACTACAGTTAAAGGTCAAATTGTTAAACTTTAAAAGGCCACAGCCAAGTCTGCTTTTAATAATACTTGGAGGAGTGGTTTCTGCTAAGAATAATGAATAATATGGAATTTAACTCTTGGAGATATTTTACTTAAATGGTATAGTTTGACATTTTGGAAAATATATGATTGTTTGCTTTCTTACCAAGAGATAGATTGGATATTATTCCTGCAGTAAATAAGATGCTACAGCCAGGGACGGAAGTTCACTCATCAGCATGTTAGACACGTTTCCTCGAAAATTTAAATAACAAGTCCTTTTTATTTACAGATGCGTTCATACATTAGGCTGACTGAACACAGATCCACCATGAGGATATACCACTCCAAGGCCTCGCCCTCAAGGGACCCAGATTTCCTGCCCAAATTGAATGCTAACCTGCATCTACTACAACATTCCTGACTCGTAACAGCTTGAAATAATACTAGTCAACACGACAGGTAATATTTGTGGGCAAATTCACTTTGATCATCCACATGTCAGCGAGGGTCCGCTAGAGTTTTCATCATCAGAGGGTGCAAAGCTCTGGACACTGAGTTTGAAGGGACTGTGTCTGCCGCTAACCTCACCTCTACAATTCATCTGTAAAAGAATACAAAGACAATTGAATGTGTTGTAGTTCTTCTTGCATGGATGTCGCCATTTTGATAAGATTCGTAATGCACATGCGCGGAATACATGGACACCATTTTCCGTGGTGTCCACAGCTGTCCAAGTACACATCTGCAAGCTATTTTAAAAGACAAATGTGAGGACTCTAAAGGGAGTTCAGTGAGAACCAATACACGTCTTATTGGAGTTCCATTCCTCATTCTAAACTAAGCTAACCATCTTCTGGTTACAGCTTTAAATAAGTGCATTTCCCATAATGTCAAACTATTCCTTTAGCTTGTGAAAGCCTCGACAATAGACTTAACATCCCCTACATTACCCCTTATTTGTGTCTCTTATTTAATCTACACCAATGACATTGATGGTTGTGACAACTGGGCTGCAACTGAGTACCAGAAGGCGATCCCTATTATTTTGTACTTGTGCTTTATAGCACATTGACTGTGTTCAGTAACCTCATCCCTTTGCTTACTTGTGTGCGAGTTGTGGGGAAAATTTTGCAGAGCACACAAATCTAATTGTGGGCATGCTATAACACAATTCCTTACCAGCCCTAAAGCTCAGATCTCATGCCATCATATCTCAGTGCACAAACACAGCAAGAAGGATAAGTGGACTCTCTATGATGATGGATTGTCCATAGAGATATGGGAAAGGTGAGAAAATAGGCACCACTTTTCGTATTGATTGTCTTTGGTGGGGACTCTATAAAAAAAACATAGCAGCTGTTAAGATGTCAGAAAATAGGCCTCAGCTCTATAAACCTAATCTAACCAGGATAGTGAGCAAAGAAAATGTTCTCCTTCATAGACAGTGTGATAAAAGAACAGGGACCAGTGCCTCCACTAAATCTGATGATATGTGGAACAAAAGGAGTTTTCAGTCTTAGAGATCTGATGTTGAGACTAATGCTTAGTTCTCAACAAAACTCAGTAAAGGCTGTTAGTAAGTTTAGTCTCAGAGAATCCAGCCAACATTAGAGAGCACTTAAATCAAATAAGTATTCAAGTATGAATTAATGCATTGTAACATGATACCGATTTACTTTCAATGAGATATCACTAAATGGGAAAAAAAATGAGTAACTTCTCCAAAAAAGAAAAAAAAAAAACTTGCCGTATGTGTCCTTGTGCTCTAATACATTGCTTTTATTAAAACCATATCAGAAAGCCACCACAGATGTTCTTACAGTCTCTCGCCTTAAATCATTCGTAGACCATTCATGGAAGTGACATCGCACATTAAGAGTAAAGATGAACTCGTCTCTCACACTCTCTGTCTACAGGAAACAGTGGAGATTGTTCACTAATCCTGAGGAAATTATCCAAGGGACTGAGCATAACATATTTCAAAGCTGCAAATCAGCGGTGCTTGCTGTGAAATGATGTGTAGGACATGGGTATACATCCTCTAACGGACGCATTAAATCCCCACGTAATACCTCAAGGACACCTGGTGCAAAAGATGTAACCTTGGGGACTTCTTCCTTTGAAATATATGTACTCTCCCAGTGAAGGGTGGGAAGATCAGATCACAAATAATTGAGGAGGGCCATCTAGACACTACCGGAACAGAGGACCATCCATCTCTGGGGCTGTGCAAAAGAGATATTGAAATAATAACTCAAGAATTACCAGTATGACAGAGTAGAGTTTCTTCATCTCCTCACAAGTCTTTGTCAGTGCTGCGAGATCCGTGTTGTACTTCTCAATCGCTGTCTGGGGTGTAAGAGAAGAGCAAAGGGAACTCCTGGTGAGATTCATTCATATATTCATTCATCCAATCAATCAATCACAGCTCAAACTGATTGTGGTAGTCAAAGGTTTAGAATACAGGGGACCTACCGTACACAATGTATTTTTGGACTGGACATAGCTGTGTGCTTTATATTTTATTTACCATGAAGGAAGGCAGAGAAGGTGTCAGGTCAGAAAAATAGAAGATCACTTGTCTGGAAATGTGTTCAATTTTAGATTTTTAAGATTTTTAAATGGTGACAAAGTCATAATGGGCTGCCAACGATCAAAACAAGTAGATTTTGATTTGCATGATTTATACAGTATACGTCTTTGTCATGTTTTGTAAAGCACAATCATGTGAAGCAGTATTTTGTCATTTTGGGAAAGATGCCTCTTCGCTTTTTTCCGCCAAGAGTTGGATGAGAAGATCGCTACCACTAAGCTAGGGACAGGGGTCGATTACCTCAGCTTATCGTAGTTTAGGAGAAACACAGAGGCAGCAGGAAACAGCTAATGTGGGGGTGCTATCAATCTTCACAGAATAAGAGTATATCCAAAAAGGTCGAACTATATAATGAAAAACTAACTAACTGACCCAATAGTACACCACATTTATATCATTAAATTAGAGCTTTTGACCACTAGCAGTATAGCACTATAGAGCAATGTTTTGATGAGGATTAAAACACAAATTCATGTAATGGATGTAACAACTGAATGTAGAGAACAAAATTATTACTCTATCTCTCGTTTGAATTTACTGGGTAATAGCTACAGTTATTCTAACTTATGTTATTTTAACTTTTCTTTATGTATTTACAGCATTCTTACTCAGACAGCTGTAGTAACTAGTTACTTTGCAGATTTCGATTATTGGTACAAAACATCATCAACCATTAAATTATGGTGTATTATTATAGATTAAACTACCCAGCAGTGTATAAAGTAGTTTAAATTAGCCTCACCTTTAGCAGCTGCAAGAATAGGGTTGTAAGCAGCTTGTTGAGTGTGAAACATGCCATGTTTGTTTACAAGAGACCTTTAAAGTGTTTGCTACTTCACCTTCAGGTCTTTGGAGAAGTTTGGGTGATGAGCTCCAGCATTTCTCTTCTTGGAAGTTTTTCTGTACTGAATGACTTTCTGCAGTTCATTCTTCAGGACTGAAGCAACACGCACACACACACACACACACACACACACACACACACACATTGGTTACCATCCATCATATTTGAGCGCTGAAGAGAATAGCTGCTTTAAATCAGATGCTGTCTCCTATGTGATCCCGTGAAGTTTGTGGATTTGTGCTTGTGGCAATTGTTTGTAAGTCAACACATAGACAATATATTGGATTGAGCCTGAATAGTCCCTGGACAATCAAAAAAGTATACTGAAACTACAATTACAGAAAGATCTAGTAAATGTTGCTATCACACTTCCTCACAAATAACTTGAGTTAGCACAAAAAAAGGAGGGTCAGTATTACACCGGTCTCAGCAAATTTAAGAGCAACAGTCTTTGGACTCAGTAGTAAAATGTGATCTACTCACCATCTACTTCTGCGGTCAGGCCCTTGATGGAAGCTATCCAAAACAGAGAGAAAAAGAACAGATACACACACAGAAAATACACGTTTCACTCAACAAATCTCGATTGAAAAGAAACACACCGATTTTTTTTTCGGATTTGATCAAATTTTGATTAGCAAGTACCTCCAGGGACAGTTTCAAATTCTGCCAGCTCTTCGGTGAAAGTGGCCAAGCACGGTTCATGCAACATGATCTGCTCCACAAGGGCATGGAGCAAGGTGAACTTCCTGTCTCTCCCACGGAGCTGGGCGAGCTGGTGATGGAGAAAACACAGTGAAAAAAAGGGTGCAGCCTATACAAACCTGTACTCCCCTGCCACACAGCACAAGGACTTACAACACAAAGGAAAGAAGGCATATGTGCACTCTACATCTATGCCTGTTTGTGCTGTTGCAAAAAATGCAGCTTCTTCACTGAAGGTCGGGGAAAGAATAGGGTGACAATTCAGTGGTTACACTTACTCTGTACTAATAGTAAAGGAGCTTGTAATTCCATGAAGGTTTTTCTTATTTATCTATTTTTATTATTACTCATAGTGGCAGTGGACAGCAGTAAGTGTAGCAGCAGTAACTGTGACTGCTTTCATATTATATTATATTTGTATAAAATGGTAATGACGACTCTAAAATTCTGGCCTTGTTGCACTTGATGGTGCCACATAATTGAAATGCAACAGGGACCTCTCTAATCCTGTGATAGGCACTCATAGTCTTTTTCTGGGTTATGTTGTTTACCAATTTAAGGCTCAGGCAAAGCCTCTGAGGGCTACATATACAAGACATGCACCAAGTATTGATGCTCAAGTAAAAAAAAACACAAGAACCCCTAACAAATATATCTGCGCTAACCTCGATGCATTTTTCTTGGAAGCAGTGAGCCTTTAATTTGACGAGTTTGTCTCAAGCAGCAAAAGTTCTCTCCTCTCAATTAGACCTGGAAATACCTCTGAGAGTCACGAGGCCTCAGCTTCATTAAATGGGGCACAGGACGTTTTTCCTCTGTGCCAAGAGCACTGGCCCTTAAAGCTTTTCAGTAGATAGTCTTGCACACAAAAGAGTGGTTCAAACTACATTCAGAGGAAGGAAAGAAAATACTCTCACAAGCCCGTGACTACAGTGAAAAAAAAGGAATAATTTGGGGAAACATACTTATTTGCTTTATTGCTGAGATTTAGATGAGTCAATCGATACCACTCTGTCCGATGGACGAGACTGTCCTCTAAAAAACAAGCACACAGGTCGTCTGTGCAAGCAGCTTATTAAATACACCGCACGTACTGTATGTAGTGCTTTTCTAATCTTAACAACCACTCAAAGTGCTTTACAATATAAGCCACATTCACCTATTCACCCATTCACATTCCTACAGCGCTTTAATACCATGCATGCACAATTCACACAGCAATGACACATCGGGGCAAATTGGGGTTCAGTATCCTGCCCACGAAATGTGGACAGGGGGAGCCGGGAATCTAAACACCGACCTTCCGATTAGTGGAAGACCGGCTCTACTTCCCGATGGTTACCAGCCATATTACGTTTGATTGTCAGGCAACCTGTCGTGGCCGCATTGATTATGACTGGCGCAAAGGAGGAAGTCAGGTGATGTTTTAAAAAGGAGTCTGTGTCAGGTCGATGGATGAGTCAACACAATATAGGACCTTGAGGTTGGGAGACCTCTGTTTATTTCCCATTTGAAACCGATAGCTCTCATTTTCGTTTCTTTGGACCACAACTGCTCCATAACCTTAACGGTGTGTTTAATATTGTAACCATAACGACAAAGGTCCTCTAACCATAATGAAATACTTACTTTAAAAAACCACAATCCTTCCCCAAACCTAATCTTACATACAAAATTCGAGGGAGTGAAAACAAGATGATGTGGTTTTTTGGTGATAATGTTTCTTGGCCAGACGCAGTGACTTCCTGTCACTGTGAGGTTACTCAATAACCAGCATAGACTTCAGGAAATGACTGATCCTGGCCAAGAAATAATCTCCTTTATACCTTGATTTTTATTTTTTTTTTACAGATTAATCAAATGAGATTTAACTTTTTAATTTGTGAGGTTTGGAGGTGCTGGTAAACAAAATCTGCTTAGCGCTACTTTTAAAGCTCACTAGTTCAGTGCTTCTCAATTTTTTTCACATCAAGGACCCTTAAACTGACAAATTAGATCATGGACCCCCATCTGATAAGATTTTTACTTTTAGATATTATGGTTGTTCAAAAACTGATGTATAACAATAACAAGTTACGGTATTACATCAAGGAAAGTTCTTAAAAGTTAGCACTGGCTGTAGCTGTATATTTACTGGACAAACATGAGAGTGGTATTGATCTTCTAATCTAACTCACCAAACCATATTTCCCAAATTGTCCAACTACACCTTTAAATAAACCAGAAAACAAGACTTTATGGCTCAATGAGAATCACTGGCTGACTGTGCAGTTAATGATGGATCACTTCGAAATGATTCTAAAAGTTATGGCCACACTTTGGCCAAAGTTTTCTCGTGTGAAGACGGGCAGTGACACGATCACACATCTGTCCGAATGATTGTGTCAAAGTGTCATAGACCTGAGTGAACCTGAGTGACGGGAACAGGCAGAAAATTGAAAGAAGATGCACAGAAGCCCTGCTGTGTATATCAATGAGTAGTCTTATTAGCCTAGTGCTGTAACTCAATCAAAGGTCAGGCAACAGTGGTGGAGTCGTACTTTAGTTAAGGAGGAGAGGCGGAATCCCTTGGCCTTTTCCTTTCCGGCATTCTCGTTGAGGTAATTGCCAATGGCAAGGAGGTACTCCAGCACGGAAACAAATGACCTGCAGTTGTACAGCTGCATGCACATTCTGATCTTCTGGTTAATCAGCTGCAAGACAAACACAGGGGCACAGAGCAAAGTCATTTTGTTTTGTAATCCAACCGCATACTGGCTCCTGCATTCATTTCTCCGCGCAACAACTTCATGAAATTTAAGTGGAATGAGGCTGAAGCTTGTTTTGGGGTTCTCTGTGCTGACAGCGTGGACGAAAATAACTCCAGGCTTTAGTATTTTACATTATAAAGATAAACAGCCCTCTCACAACACCTCATTTGACCTCATGAAATGAATAATCAGGGCCTTGTTGTTTGGCAAGATTATTATTTGGTATGCAATTGTGTCAAGTACAAGTATCCCTCTAGAATATCACACAATTTCCCTGCTCAACCAGCTCTGAACAGATCCTGTTGAATATGGATAGAAATCATACTGGAAAAACTGAAAAGAAACGAAAATGGGATTTTTCGTTTTGCCAGTGGTGTGTTGGAGAAAAGATTTGATGCTATGGGAATCGTAGTCCTTGACAAAGAGTTAGCTATTCCAAATAAGGTGTGTACCAGCCAGCTACAACACCCCCACCATATGCTCCTGTTTTAAGAATAACTTCCAGTGCAACAGTCTCAATTACACAGAAGAGAAAGTAGATATCCAGCCACATTATATCAACTGGCTTTGCACAAGAGCATCTGCAGCATCATGCCAAACTATTGTAGTTTGTATAAAAGATAATTGAAACAGTGCAGCCCATGTAACCTTTTTTCAGGGTTTTCTATCAAAATCTCACATAAATGCATCCAATCAAATGTGATGTGATGTGGATGAACATGTCAAAACTTGACTGCTAGCTCTTTGGTCATGGCAATGCATGGTCTAAGCTAGTGAAGTAATATCATAGCAGGAGGTGTGTGTTTGACATTTCATTTGGCAGGAGCAATATTACATTTCCAAAAGAGCATGGTTGTGCTCTAATTTTTTAATATCTCACTCTTTCTCCAACTCTTGATCTAGCAGTACGGGTTCAGGGAGGTGTGGGTGGAGACTAACTGCATTTGTCTCATCCATTGCGTGCAGACAGTCCCTGATGGGCGGCTCTACACTGCTCTTTACTTGAGGTGGGGAGGTTAGTGAGACGTGCATTTGCCAAACCAACCAGTTAGTCCTCCTCTGTGAAGTCTTTCCTTTTAAATATTGTTTGAAAACACGTCCAGTATAATAAATGTAAATGAATGAAGTATGAATTTCCCCACCTTTGATAAAGAGGAGCACAAAACCTCTTCCCTGAGTGTTTCTATGGCAACCATCCATGACACAGTCCCAAACAGGGCTAATGAAGATGGAAGCCAAACCACAGATCCATGACACATCTGTGTCACCCGGTTTGACTGTTATCAGGCTATTGAATAGGCGTTACCATTACACATCTGTCTCAAATATTAGTTAGTTAGTAAGGGCATACTAAACCTACTAGTAGGTTCACAAGGCTGTTATCACCCGAGCCAGTGCAGGTGGATCCTAGTAGGCGCAGAAGGCCTGTTATCAAGCATGTGCTTTGGTTGTCGTTTTTTCAAAACATTATTTTCAAAAAACTAAAAGTTGTGAATGTCTAATCAAAGATGTTTTTTTTTTTTTTATATGTATGCCTATGTTTATGTCTACAAAACATATGTTTATGTTCAGTAAAAATGTGTATTTGTGTAAATTTGAAAAAAATTATTTGGCACATGCGAAACTACATAATCTGAGCGTGGGCACTCTCTTTGTGTCTCTCACTTCAAGCCCCAATTAAACAGATAATAGAAAATATAACCCTTTTGACATTAAAAGGCTGTCAGATTATTGCGACCTTGCTGTGACACAGGACTTTGGTTGCCAAGCAACTAGTAAGCGACAAATGTACCTGTGAGCAGTGGTAACCTGAAAATGACCGTGGGCAACAGGCTGACAGCAGGGTAGTAACGTTAGCTGTTAGTTACTTAGCTAACAAAATGTTAACAACATAAACAAACACAACAGTTGCAAACATGGTATAAATATAAGCTGTGTCCCAGTTCAGCAGCCACATCCTTTGGAAGACGCAGTCTACGAAGGTGTGGACCTTCGTATTCGTCGTAGACCATCACGGCCGAACCAAAATGAGACGGTCCAGATTACGGAGGATTTTCGGTTTGCATGAGCTGTGCCCACCTTTTCTGTTGCGTCCCAAAGCGCAGCTCCCTTCGCCTAGCAACCTTGACAACAGAACTTTTTTTCACAAAAACTTGAGGATTCAAGGTACTTGGTTTTTTAACAGTTGTACCGTTAGCTTTTCAGCTGAGCTGAAGCCTAATACATTTAAAAGTGTAACCGTCAGGCTCTCTGTCAGCGTTGTTCGCTCTCATATTATTTTAATTACCAGCACAATGAATATTGGGATAGGTCGGGCCATGAAGGATCCAGCCGTTGGAGCCTGTTGCCCGAGAAAAGAAGGCCAACTTTGAAGGAGCCTTCGAAATGCAGCCAGGACACAGCTACAGATGTGTAATGATGACACCTATTCAATCGCCTGACAACAGTCAAACTGGGTGTGTTAGTTTAAATCTTTTAATCGCTTACAGCCGGACCACAGATTGCGTGTCACAAAGAAATATGTGACATTTCAGAGGCTAACGATGATCTAACTTCTGTTTCACTATGACTTTTAATGGAAAATGGAGGTGCGATTAACAAAAGTGCTGAATCAAACTTCATTTGCTTTTGCTATTCAGTACATTACAGCTTCAGGGGATACCTCCCTGTGCAGTGCTCTTCCTGTCTACTGCATCACTGGCTTCGGTTCTGTGTCTTTGATTCTCTTATTTATATTTTTGAAATGGGCGCAGACAGAGCGCAGCAAAGAGCTGAAAGAAAGGAGCCAGGTCACGGTGAAATCTGTCATCCTGGCAGTGAATCTTAGCACCAACAAGCACCACTGCAGGTGAAAAACATTCCCCAGGTGGTGACTTCTACTTTTTCTCTCCTCAAGCCCTGCCTGTCAGGTGGCGAGTAAATCCTCCTTAATGTTCGAGCTTTAAGAAGCCTGTCATGTCAGAGAATCAAAGGATTTATAAGTATTCTGCGACAGAGAGGACCCTAACCTCTCAAAGAACATGTACTGTGAGACAGTGGCTCTCCACAGTGTGGATTATAGAGCGCAGCATGCATTTTGTGTGAGCATTTGCACACAAATACTAAAGTTTGATCGAAAAATAACCTTTTTTTTTTTTCTTTAATAAATCTGAGGCTGTAGAAAGAGAAACAACATCAGGAAGAAACAACCGAGAGTAAATTGAAACTTAATGAAATTGCTAATCTTTCTTGTCGAGTCATCTCGCCGACACACAATATGTTTGTCTCCGTGTTTTAGACAAAGAAAAATTACTGTCGCTGTCAATGGATTACAGTGCCATCATTCTTATCCATTGTTTCTCCTCGTTCACAGACAGTCAGCAGACAAGAGATTAGGACTGAAGCACTGATGCTGAAAGAAACAGAAGCTTGAGAGAATCAAATAAAAAAAACAACAACAAAAAACCAACAGAGGAGCTGAGAGGTATTCTTGTCTGACTGCAATATCTTCACACCCTGCAGTCCCCAATGCCCATAAACAACAATCCTCTATAACAGTGTTACCAATTAGTCTGACTAATGATATATATAATGATATATATATATACATATATATGTTGTAAGCAGTTGTAACCAGTTTTTTTGACTTATTTCATTTTACCTGTATTCATTTAAGAATGCCTGTCTTTGTCAAGAGGCCAGAACTTTGCAGAATGAAGTTAAAATGTGAAAAACCCAAAATGGGTTTTCATTGGGTTTCTGATGAAGATAAAAAACTTCTGTATGTTTTTCACCATCTACAGGAAAATGGAACTTGATTTGATTAAGATCCATCTTTTTCTTCTCTGCGTCAAATGAAGAGAGGTGTCTTAAAGTGCCTCTCAAACCTTTTCTGCTTTCAAGACACTTAACCATCCTGCAAATAGAATAGAAACGACTTCAGTCGGCACTTCAAACGTAAAACTCAAACTGGAGGCGAAAAAATTGTTCATGTATTAATGTCACTTTGTCCCCAGATGTTCTTTTCTAAATGTATCTGAACATTAGTATTTGCATTATGGAATAAATTTGCATGTTCGTGTTTCATCATGTGCCTGTGGTTTTAGCCTTTTTTTTTTTTTTTTCAGCTTGTGGGAATGGGCCAGACTTTATAGCAGCTCAACATCTGATTAAACCTTTGACGTTGCCGTTGCAGGTGATCGAGTAAACTCACGGGCTGCAGGTCGTTCATGCCGATCGGGAGCTCTCTCAGACTCAGCAGCAGGTCGAGTTGTGTGCTCAGGTAGGGGATGTTGCACATCTGCATCGGGGAGGGGGGAAGAAAAAAAGATGCGAGTGTAACAAGCTGTGTGGATACAGACGAGAGCACGATTACCACATCGTCGCACAAAGCTATTTCTATGTGATTATTCAGAATTATCTAAAAACAGTGCTGCAGGGAGATAACGTTGCTGGAAGGCTGCAGTTTGTTCTCATAGACTCGAGCACTTTGGCAAGATTACCTCAGGTGAAAGTGGAGCGCTGTGGGCCTGTCGACAGGCTGATTTAACAGAGAAACTTAAGGCTTGACACCTTGAAACGATTGGCTGAGCTGCCTAGTCGACCTTTGTGTCGGTGCTAACCTCTAATAAATCACTCCACGTTGTCAGCCCGAGCTACTCTTGCACAGATACCATCTCTTAAAAGCCAAAGGCCACTTGGTCTGATGGATAGTTAAGGAGAAGTGTAAGGAGTAGTGTTAGAAATTCTGACCATGCAATCATTTATCTATTAAAAAAGAAAAAAGAAAATGTTCCAGCATGTGTCATCTTCCACACTCTCCAGCACCATGCTCCTCATCTTGTCACATTTTCTGACATATTTTAAATTTGTAATGGGAGTTTAAAAGATTCCATGTCATGGTAACACCGTTATACTTTAATTCCTCCTGAGCTAAAACTGTGTTCACACATTAGTCACCGAGTTTAGAGTAATCACATTATGACGTATTTTTCGGTATTTATTTTTCTAAGGTATTTGACTTTTTTTCTCAGATCCAGAAATAAGAAACTCTCATGTTCACCAAATTAGAGATTTAAGAGGGAATTCTCTTTTTGTAGGATTTCTGCAAGATTTAAATTCTCAGTGAAGTGATGACAGGCATGATTTAAGACCTCATACACAGATGTGGCTGAACGTGTTGGTGCCCTTACACCTCAATGAAACAATGCTCTGTTCTTCCTGACAAGCGTTGAAATTAAAAGCTCTTTTGTCATGCATACTTTGCACGCCTCTAGTTCACCACAGAATAAAACAAGAGGCTGTGAAGAGATCTGAATTACTCGCTTATTCTACAAAGATCTTCTATAATGGCCTGGACAAACCCTGTAGCAGTGTTGATGAATCAGTGGATTGTGGTGATATTTCAACCAGACCATTGTCTTCAAT
The DNA here is from genome assembly GCF_021018895.1 of Seriola aureovittata. Classification (NCBI taxonomy): domain Eukaryota; kingdom Metazoa; phylum Chordata; class Actinopteri; order Carangiformes; family Carangidae; genus Seriola; species Seriola aureovittata. Next base: position 27,666,049 of record NC_079372.1, read on the forward strand.
TAACATCACAGGTTGCCTCAATCTTATAATCCGTCATTCAGAACTGTTTAAATGGAGAGAAGTCCTCATTGTACTGTTTGGATTCATCGTGTGCACCACTGAATGTGGACAAGAGGAAGAAAAGAAGATGATGAGATGTCTGAGGAGATAAGGAGGAATATAATTGGATAAGGTAAAGGCTACGAGACCATCTCCAAGCTGCTCAATGTTCCTGTGTCCACAGTTGCTAATGTTATTAGGAGGTTTAAGGTCCATGGGACCCTACCCCACCCTCCTGGACATGGCCCCAAGAGGAAATATTGACCCCAGATTCAACAGAAGAATAGTTTGAATGGTGGAAAAAAGAACCAAGGAAAACTTCAAAACAGATACAAGCTGAACTCCAAGGTCAAGACAGAACAGACCTGCTCTAACAGAAAGTGGGCTCCACTGAGGAAAATGCAGGAAGACCCCACAATAGAAACATAAAGAAAAGCTTGACTGGAGTTTGATAAATTGCATGTTGACAAGCCTCAGTGCTTCTGGGAGAATGTCCAAACGGCCAAATGAAACTAAATTAAATTAGAGCTTTGTGGTCACATCAGCTTGATGTTCACAGAAGAAAAAAATTAAGCTTTCAAAGAAAACTACACCATCCCCACTGTGAAACATGGAGGAGGCTCAGTTATGTTATGGGGTTTCTTTGCTGCGTCTGGCACAGGGGGCCTTGAATCTGTGCAGGACGCTGTGAAATCAGAAGGTTATTAAGGCATTCTGGAGCAAAACATACTGCATGTTGTCAGAGAGCTGCGTCTCAGTCGCAGGTCCTCCAACAGGATAATGACCCAAAAACATACAACATACCCTGAAAGCACGCATGAGAAGTAAACACTGATCCTCTGAAGTGGACTGCTATGAGTTCCTTATAGAAAATCTATGGAAAGAGCTGAAACTGACAGTGAGAAGGAAAGCATCAAACCTGAGAGAGCTGGAGCTATTTTCTCAACAAGAATGAGCCAAACCATGAGTTGAGTCACAAAATAGAACAGTTTGTTGCAGTGATTCCCTCACAAGGGTGTGCTACAAAACGTCAGGTTATGGCACATACCATTTTCATTTGTTGTATTATTTAAAATAATATTTTAGATCGACAATCAAAAGCAACATGTCCGTTCTATTAAGTATGGAATAGAAAATAGTGGATGCCAATTTGTTTTTTTGTTTTCAAATTTGGCACAAACGTCCACTCGGACTCATACATGAACTTGTAGGATTAGATTCTGGCAGTGAAAGGTCAAAACACGGTTTCGGCCTCTAGAATGTGGTAACTCAAGGCCACCGTGAGGGAATTTGTTTAGATTTGGCACAAACTACACTTTGACCTTCAACTTTGACCTTTGTCCTCCAAAATCTCAGTGATCTCACGTCTTGCGAACGCAATATATCAGGAACCCCCAGAGGGAATTTCATTGCTTCTGGAAGGCTGTGCCTGTGACCTCACGAAACAGATATTTGGCCATAACTCAAAGTCATCCACTAATTATGACACAATTTAACTCAAATGTCTATAGGGATAAATTTGGCTGATAACATTTCATATCCAGATGGTCAAAGGTCAACTTCCCTGTGACATCATGTTCTGCAAAAACACTTATGGGTATTATTCAATTCAATGCTGTAACTCAGGAAGGCAAGATTGTGACCATATTTCCTGCAACTTGGCTGGTTGGTGGAGGCGTACAACCATGAGGCGGTAATTCTAGATGTCAGTTGTGGCTTTTCTTCTTTGAGTGAAAAGGCAAGAGAGGAACGATTTTGGCCACGTCTGTACTTGGTAGTGCAAGAAGAGGCTCCGTGCGAGACACAGCACAGTCCACTGCAACGCATCAGAGTGTGAGAGCCTGCAAAGCATGATTGGGATTTGAATGGCTCATTTAAGGAAAAGGTCAGTGTTTCATTATAGTGACATTTTTCTTAAATGGTTTTGTTTCTCATATCCCACTCTTGTGTCTTCCACAGACATGCAGAGAGGACAGTGATTATTCACAACTGTTAGATAATCACACCATTTCCAACTGTAACCCAAACCCTGCAGCCATGCTAACAGCTCTGTGAGACTGTATGTTGCCACTGCTAAATGCTAATGTCAGCATACAAGCAAAGACAATATTAACATGCTGATACCATGTGTGTGTTCGCGTGCAATTAGTGCTGCAACTAATGATTATTTTCATCAGCTAAAATAAAATAGTGAAATTATGATGATTCATAACGAAAGTGTCAGCCCTTTCATTTTCTTTAATAATTCAATGGGTTTTAGTGGGAGAGTGTGTGGGATGGCTGAATATTGCAGAACAAAAAAAAAACCCTCAAAGGAGTGAGCAATCATCTCTGATCCTCAACTTCAACTGATGACATCTCACTTTCTATTAAGTGCGGTATTTGAATAGTACCTGCTGCTCTTGGCAGTAAAGAGACCTGTTAATATTGTCCATTTACCAGCATTCAGGGCTGACTGCCACTGAAGCCATGTGCCTTCCAGACGCACATGTGGTTTCCATAGATGTCACCCTGACTCTTACATAATGGAACATCCTGATAGGCCCTGTGGGCTGATCCTGCTGTTCGTCTTCTACGCCCCCTGCAGCCTTGAGCCAACCACACACGGGTCAGATGACTGCCAGGCATGCCGGGAGGTGATAAACAGATGTATGGTATAAGAGCTTGTCATGACACCCACATGAATGAATATTCAACAAGCTTTCTCAAAGACAGCGACACATGAGCAAGAGCATCACGTTCAGCTTCGGTCGTGCTGATGCGAGTCAGATCGAAAGGAAGTTACAATATTGATTCTGTAATTATAATTCTACTCTAATTTGGGGGGAACTGTACCTCCATCATGTACTGGTCCACAATATGTAGTTCTGTCACTGGTCCCTGGTGGGATTTGTACATTTCCACATCATCCACTGTGGGGACATACCTACAACATGAAAACAAACATATCAAAATCACTGTTCTTGTTAGATGCAGATAAAGGCCTTGGAAATGCATTTTTCTCAACCATTATATTGTAAGTGATGGGCTTCTACATGAACACAACATTTTCTGCCAAAGTAAGAACAGGTCTGATATGGCAGCCATGAAATATTTTCTGAATGTATTTGCTCTTCACACTGGTTTGACGTCAGGGCTCAGTAGCAGGTGACAGTTGTTGGATTGTTTGGTCACTGTCAGTCAAATCTGATCAAACCACAGTCACCCGCTCCAGAAGAAGCACACTAGCGGAGTTTTGAGTGTTATATTTTCATTTATTTAAACTCTGATGTTGTTTATTTAGTCACAAATATTTAATGTAGAGAAATACTGGATTCCTTTATGTTTTCAGGGGCTTTAACGGTCTTGTTCCTCCCATTGCGTCTGTATTTATGAAGAAAATTACTTCTTTCTGTTCAAAGCTGGAACACACTTCAAGCTAACTAAACTAATAATAGGCCTCCTATCATTTACGCTGTATCTGTTATGTTTAGTCTGCTTTTTGTGAGGCTTGTTTGGTTGTTTGTTTTAACCCATTAATCTCCACAGTGGAAGTTTATAATTTCCTTTACAACACTTAAAGTACTCGCTGAGCCAAGGACAAATCCATTGAATGTTTTCGGATTGGTCAAAGTATGAGGTTACAGCACAAACATCCTTTTATTTAGTCATTAGTCATGAGGGGTTTGATGGCTTTTTGATAATCCAAGAAGACACCTGTAGAACAACAGATATGAAACAGGAATTTCATATCTTCAGCATTTCAACAGATACATATTCTACTATATAGAAAAATAATAATCTGTTGCTTTTTCTTGGTCCAGTATTTGCATTGTGCAGACTTTAGAAAAAAGTAAAATAAGAACCTCATTTTCATTAATATGTGATTTGCTCCAGATTATTATATATTTGACATGTTAAATGAATGCTAAACTTATTTTTGTGATTTTCCTCATATTTAAAAGAAAATCAATTTGTCTACCAATTAAGGCATGAAACATATGTTAAATCAGAAACTGTGACTGTGTCATGTGTAGCCACATGTCTCGACAGTTTCCACAGCAAATTCTGTTTCCACCTCCTACAGAAAAAAATCTGTGGGGCCTTTCCTTAACATAGCCAACTAAATATAGTCATCATTAGTCATTAATGTATAGGATCAACCTGTCCAGGGACTGCAGATGAAAATCAGCCTTTTGGCTAAATCTGACTCATTTACATCATAATGACAGTAAGATTCATTTGTTTGGTACTCACTGAGTAAAAAAGCAATTGTTCACATGACTGACATATCACCTTTTAAGTTGTTATGGTGAACATGTTAGCACAGTTGCTTATTTACACATCCAGCACATGCGGGGCAACAATCTCATTTATTTGGAGGTGTGTTTGTGTCCACCAATATTCCCTCTAACTTAAGCTCTGATTTTGGTTTCCACTAACGCCAGAGGGAAATATCAGACGTTTTAGCTGCAAAATGTTCCAGTATGTTCACAGAATAGTCGCTCTTTTTGTGTGTCTGCTGTTTGATGCTGGGCAGGTGGTGTACTGTTGGTTTTTTAGAGCTTTTTCACTGAAAACTGCTGCAGCCAAAAACAATGATGATGACAGCTGAGAGTGAAGCACAATAGTAAAGCTTTAGGCAATAAAATCAAATCTCTGAGTTTAAAAAAAATCTTTTTTTTTAGCACAGACCAGGGAAGACATTACATTTTGGTGCTGGTTTAAGGGGTGTATCCAGGAATTTCTTGTCAAAAAAATCACACATTTATCTTTGACTTTGTACTATTCAGTGCCGATCCAGATAATGATTTGGATCTGGCAGACGTGTGAAGGATTGTTTGGCCTTGTCAGATTCAGAGCGCCCTTCTGGAATCATATGTTGTAAAAATCACTTTTCGTGGGTCCACATCAGACAGGACACAAGGGCACCTGTCACATGGTTAAGAATAAACACATAGGTAACCTGTATTTAGGTCCCATAGTGAACATTTTATTTCTAAGGGGAAAACGAGCATGTTTAAAATCTAAGGTGATGTTCATGAATAATTCCAGTTTGTAGAAAGAGACTGTGTGAACACAAACTGCAAGCACCTGCCCTCCAACTGGACTCTGCTTTGTGATTGGACTGTGTTTGTCCAATTAGATTCAGGTGTAAAAACAAGGTCAAAATGTTTACTTATAACTTTCGTGCATGTTATGAGTCCAACACAGTGTGGAAACTATGAGATGTTGACAACAACACTTCTTCTTTCACTGTGTCTTTGTGTTACCTCATCACTGATATCATCACAGTTTTTATTCACACAGTCTATTTTTTTTTTTACAAATACAAATCCCTCTGACACATGCACAATTTTTTTCACATGAATTTCTCATGCAGATTTGTTTTTTCAGGTTTACAAATGTTGATTTACTTAGGAATTATTTGTGAACATCATAGTTATGCATTAGATTTCCTCTGCTTAAATATATTCATTTGGCTGTAAGTCTTTAGTGTTTGATAAAGTACCTCCTTGGCAAGTGATAGATTCAGAATTTTGGTAGTAACAAGTGTGAATGCAATTCACAATCCATTTTAGGGGATGTCAAAAATGTAGCTCCTATTGTAATGATTTTACATTATAATTATGAATATAAAAGTATATTCATCTGCTTTTTATATCCTTTTACAGTATGTGTAAAGATGAGGCAGCAGCACAGAACATCTGCAGCTGCTGGCATTGCACTGCTGGTTCGTGCAAACTGAATATATAGGCCATAATTAACACATGTAAACAATGCAGCTCTGTTCTATGGTCTGCATATTTGAAAAGCCCCATTTATGCCTGTAAAAAAAATCAGTCCAACAAAAAAAATTTAAAATATATGTAAAGGTCTGTTTATTTGTTACTTAGATTACTTTCCCCTTTTTATTATCACATACTCTCTATCTCCCTCCCTTGGACTGATGCCACAACATTGATTTCCAGTGGCCTGGAGAAAGGCAAGTGATTAAAAGCCAAGTAGTGCTGATGGTCCTCATCAGCTTTTATAAAGCCGGGAGACGCTGATGGGAACAGCCATTTACTCGCATGGACTGAATTTGAACCCCGTCATTTCAAATTGGACCTCCTCCTCCTGTCATTTCCATGTGTTCTGACCTCAAACCAAAGGCATTCACTTTTTCATGAGCCCGGCTTTGTGCCATTGGAGTAGCACCAGTCATTAATATTGCAGCATCTGTTGGGAGTGGTTCTCTCAAGACTGTATTCCTCAGGCTTACGCCACAGCGCATTAAAATATATATTACGTTTTCATAGAATAAATAAAATCCTCCACACAGTACATTAGATCACTTGCCTTCCAGGAGGTCAGCATCCAGGGCCACTGAGTAAACGTCAGGTAAGAATCAGGAAGCATTTTAACCGCTTTCAGTGTTATATTCCTCAGGGCATGTCAATAGTTTCCATCTCCACAAATAACACGAAATAAAACTTTTATTAGTAAGCTGCTGTGGTAAAAGGTTCTGGCATCTGCTCTTTAGTATTAGAACACTGTGAAGACTGCTGTGCAAACCGTGTTTCCTCTTCACATACACTGGCAGTGGTTTCCCCTGCTTCACATTGTCCTGACTGTACCATGTACACATCCTCTGTTCACAATCTGCTGTGCTGCTATGTTTCCAAAGTTTGTCGTCGCTGCCAGTGAAAAACACACATTAACCGCCCACTGACTCAAAAAGTCATTCACCTCTCAGCTTTACTTGTGACACAATAAGGAATGAATACAAATCAGTGTTTTTTGGCACAAAGTCATACCTCCTCAGAGAGGTGATGTGCTCATCAGACAGGCCTCCATCTTCCTCGTTAACGATGAACAGTTTGTCCTTCAGCTCTCCCGGCTGCACTGGAAAACTTTTGAGGAAAATGTCTAGAAGAACAATAGATTAGAAAAAGTCAACACACTCAATGGTACATGAAAGCTTTCCTCTTGACAGATAGTCCTCTTATCCTGCGATGAAATGACTCAAAAAGCATTGTGAAGACAAAGGGTCCTTTGCTTAATTACTTTCCCTCAAATGCCTAAGGGAAATGCACAAATTTGCATTCTATCAAGTCAAAGCTGATGTGATTTTTTTTTTGGTTTTACAGAAAATGCGTGCATAATTCAGGAGCTGAGAAGAGCATTCATTAGGAGCCTTCTTCAGGAGTTTTAGACATATATGTAAAATACATTAAGAATTTTACAAAATATAGTTATTTGAGCCTGTCAGACACTCAGGCATTTATTGGTTGACACTATTTTCTTTTTCTGTGGAAGTATCACATCCATCTTTCTTTTGTTAAGTTGTGTGGTTGTCTTTTAACTTGCATTCAACATTTCTTTGATATAGTTAATTCTTCACATAGTGTTTGTCATGTCATTGTTATGTATATTGTGCTGCTAAAACGTCATGTATATCATGACCTAAAGCCAATAACATGTTTATTTTTAGTTTTTCTCGTGAGTTGTATCTTGTTTGTTTAAAGGAGCTATTTTTAAGTTTTGCTATTGCTACATAGCCAATGTTAGCATCAACAGCTGTTTACTTACCAGTCTTGGCAAGAGCTCGAGACGTTGCATTTTCAAGACAAGAGGTTATAATATGCCCTCTCAGCAGCGCTACTTCTTCAGAGCAGATTGGAGGCTACAGTGACTCGGTATCAGAAAGTGATGAGACAGCCCCACTGGTCTGGGGCTAGCTGGTTAGCATGCTAACTTCAGTAGAAGAAAAGAAGTGATAGAAATAGATGAAAACAAGAAGGTTGCTTTTGGAGAAAGCCCCTGGTGAGTAAAGGAATGAAGTTCGATGATGAACTCGTAATGTTTCTTCTAGACTGGTAGACAGCTGTTAATGCTAATGTTGGCAATGTATCAATAGCAACAACTCCTTTAAAGGAGCTATTTGTTAGTTTTTGCTGTTACTACAGAGTCAACATTAGCATTAACAGCTGTTTACTTACCAGTCTTTCCAAGAGCTTTAGCCGTTGTTGCGTTTACAATACAAGATACTATGTACCAATAGCAAAACTTGACTGATCACTGACTTGATCAAGAAATAGTTCCAGCACATTCTCGACCGCAACTTGTGTCTACAGGTCAGTTTTTGAACAGAGTAAAACAAACCAGATATAACATGTTAACTTTTGAGCTTTGGACGTGCCGGTTGGCAGTCTTCTGTTATTTTGGACAGAGCGAGGTTGGCTGTTTGTCCCTGTTTCTGCTCTTTAAACCAAGATAAGATAAGCTCCAGCTTCACATTGAACAGACATACTTGAGAGTGATATCAATCTTCTCCTGTGTCTGCAAGAAAGTGGACAAGCGTATCACCCAAAATGCCAAACTAATCCATAAACAGTCCATAAAGGTTTCCTTGAGCATTTCCAATCCAAAACAGGAGCTGAATGTTCTATGACTGAATTAAAATCCTAAAACTCATTGAAAATCTATTCACGATAAAGTGAATAATTATGAATCATAATCAGAATTAAGAAGCATTTTAAGCTAGGTACCAAGCTGTAATCAACACGTCTCTAAATCCTTGACATGAGACAGTATTTCCCTCCCCTGAACCAACAGACGACTTCGTGTCACATTTTCCAACAAGGAAATCATGACAAACGTCAAAAACAATGTGGAGCTCTACTAGTGTCCTCAGAGTGAGGGTTCAGCTGTCTTATCTGGCCTATTGAAAAAAACATACAAGTGCAAATCAGGCCCATTGTTTCCTGGCACTCAGACAAACTGGGCATTGCCCTAGCAAATTAGAGTATGGAGATGGAGAGCGTTTCCCACTGGGTGCACGAAGACACAGGTGTACTTTTAATTAGGAGTGTGACATTTCCACTCTTTAAATAGGCAGAATTCACTGGGCCGATCGAGGTAAATAACCACATTAGTCGGACACATATTCTGAACAGAAATGCACCATGATCATATAAAACAACAATAAATCTCTTCCAGAGGTGGAAATATTTTAATATAAGTTCTGTATTTAAGTAAACCTTTAAGGTACTTCTACCTTTACATTTTATGCTACTTAATTCATGTACTCCACTACATATCAGAGAGAAATGATTTTACTTTTTAATCTAATTATGTGACAAAAATAGTTAGTTTTCAGATTAAGATTGTACCTACAGTACATTGGCTTATTTCTCCTGGCTTGTGAGTCTGTACAAAAAAAGCAGTGTCTAGTTAGTCTTGTCACTTTTTAGATGTCTATGGCTTGTTAGCAGTTCCACTAAAGAGACAGATGGTTTAATTTAAATGAGGCCAAAGGAGGTAAAGATTATCCAAAACTTCATAAAAAAAACAAAACAAAAAAAAAAACAAATTCGCAGTTCAGAGTCTAAAATATGAAAACAAATTTTTGCAACAGAACATTGTGTTTTGCTTCTATCCTACTGAATTATTCATCTCAGAACCCATCAAATTTATTTTGTCACCCTTTGGAGGGGCCAGACGACTAGGACTGAAGTAAAAACTGTATATCAAGTAGTTCAAACTAGCTCCACCTCCACCAACCACAGTAGTAAAGTGCGGCTTAAACTACATGATGCTCAGTAGAAAATAGCCTATAACATCTGATAATATATACAAGTCCTCCAACCTGAACAACCATATAGGTCTTTTTTTTTTTCCACCCTCTGATACAACCCATAGGAGTGTCTCCAGAAATAGCGCCCCTACGGTGGCATGTGCACCTGACTTCAGTTGTTTTGGTTACAATTATAAATACATGGACTTCTAATATATCAGTCAGAGTTGGCATTTAAGTATATTGTGCTGCTAAAACATCTATACTTTTACATAACCAGGATTGTGAATGCAGGACTTTTCCTTGTAATGGAGTATTTTTTTTTTTTTCATCAGAGGTGACAGGTGACTTCAACATATTGCAGAAGGCTGTTCTGTGTGGAGATTTTTCAGTCCATTAGACTGTATCAAAACCGATTTTAAACGTTGTGGTGGCATGCAGAGAGGAGTCACAGCCATTAGAGTTACAGAATCCCATCACCACACACAAACTTAGTATCTCTGTCTTTCATCTGCTCCACGTCAATATGAGCCACATTCTTGTTGTCAAAGGTCTTTTGGATTCCTGTAGAGCACTTAAAATACTTTAAATAAGTACACGGATCATTACAGCATTGTCCTATGGACTGATGTTCCTGCTTGCCCACAAGGATCATGTTGATTACCAGAGAGAAACCACTGAAAACCACAGCACAACAGAAACACAACCACCTGCTCAAGCTGTCCACCTCCATCTGCCTCGGTGTGTAACTGCAAACAGTGCTCATCGCTCCGGATAAAATACAGAGCGGCAGCTTTATGCCTCATGCTAATTAACAACTCTGAGTTTCTTCATTAATTATTGATCACATTCTTGACACATATGTGATATTATCTCATGGAGGTGGAGTCTGACTGTCCACTGAGCTGCTGCTATCTTTGTAAAAACAATGCGAGCTCCAGCATTGCACATGGGCTCCCAGTGTAATGGAATCAGATGAATAAAAAGGGTGGCAAAGAATGAGATATGAGCTGAATAAACAACACAAATTTAGGGAGGTTTTGTGGCGATAAACATGCAAACAAGCGCAGGGAGGGCGTGTGTGTCTTTGTGAGGGATGCCAAGAGATAGACAGAGAGGGAGAGAAAGAGAAGTCCTATTAGCAACTGATTTTTTTTTTTTTTTTTTCATATCTGGCTTCAATGAAAACCGAGTCCTGGGGGAGTTGCAGTGTTTTCAGTGAGTAAACAGGCAGAAGTCACCCCTGGACTGATTCTGTTCTGTTGTTATTGCTAAAAAAATGCTCCTATTGATTAAATCGCCCCCTTAAAGTTAGATCCAAAGTGCAGTGGTGTAATGTAAGTTCATTTATTCATGTGCTACACTTAAGTCCAAAATTGAGATCGATACTTGAGTATTTCTGTTCTACACCTCAGAAGGGAATGCTTTTACTGCAGTACATACATTTACATCCATAGTTACTTTACGATATATTTTATATCACTTTATACTTCTACTGTACTTTTTACATCACTGCATTTATCTGAGAGCTATAATAAGTACAGGTACTAGATTAGATTAGATTAGATTTTACATACAAAACATATAAGCTTTTAAAATATGATCTAATAACAGAGTATATAATAGTACAATCAAAGGTGGAAGTTTTCTGGATCAAAAACATTTCTACCTTTGGTACTTTAAGTAAAGTTTGCTTACATTGTTGTACTTAAATATTTCCAATGCAGGAATCTTAGTATTCGTGGTATACATAGGTTTTCTCTGCTGGGAGTGGGCGGCGGTGATGATGATGGTGGTGATGGTCGCTTGACAAGAGCTTCAGCCGTCATTGTGTTTACAAGACAAGAGGTTAGAATATTCCCTCTGGTCAGTGCTACTTCCTCATCCTTTCATGCTGGACTGAGGGCAGACTTGATGCTACAGTGACTCACTATCACAAAGTAGTGTTGAGATATGTAGTGATAGCAAAAATGTACATACAGCACCTGTAAGTAAACGATCTGAATGCCTTCTTCCACCACTGTTGAAATAGCACTTTTTATCTTGGGGTTAATAGGACAAAACAGAGAATGTCCTTTATTCTTCAAATGTCTAAATTTTTCTAAAGCTTGCAGCAGAAAGACTCGTGGCCTTGGGTTTCCTGCAGGCTGTCATCACTCAGCTCCTGCTCCTGACACAACCAAAGTTTCCAGGTCAGAGAAGAGCACAAACTCTGTCTGCGAGTGAAATCGCTGTCGTTGTCGCTTAGATCCCCTATCCATATTTTATGAACGTGTGAACTCTAATTATGTTGCCAGTCTGCACATTCACTCTTGATTGCGTTTAGCAGCCCACCACCAGCACACATCTGTATCACTTCACAGTGTCTGGGCCTCTTGGAGGACCTCTGAGAGGAAGCTTCTGAAATGCTCTCCCCTGGCTCAGGTCTTGAAATATACAAGCCACATACACTCAGTTAATCAAAAGTGAAAAGCTATTAGATAAGAAATAGAATATGTTCCAATTCACAATAGCTCTGCAGGTTGCATGGGAAGTTATGGGTTGGTGACACACTGCCCCCTGCAGACACACAGGAGGACCAACTGCTTTACAGCCACTTTGGCACCATTAAAGTCTCCACCATTACATTAAAAAGAGCAAAATGCCAGCATTTATAGACCCTCACCCAAAGAGTTCTCAGGTCAGCTTCCTTTTAATTGGGCTATTAAAATCTAATTCATGAAAACCAGAGCCTGACATTAACACTGTTTCTGCAGAGATGCTGATTACTCTTTCTATGCAGTGCTTCCCTCTGGTGGTGGTGAAAGGAATGAGCTTATTTCGCACACAACTTCTAATTCACTGAAGGTACAAGAACCTTTGTTTAACTTAATGAGGAGGAATGGCGTTTCATTACAACCTCTCCCTCCCTAAAACTCTGCAAATTATCTGTTGCACTGGACAATATTTAGAAGCAGCTTCACCACAACAGTCATTGTTGAGCTACTTACTGAAGTTGTGTGCAATCTTCTGGTTGAGCATAATATGCTGGGTGTTGCTCTGCTCAGCCGCACCGAACGTCCCCAGATCTCTAACAGCAAATTGCTCGTATAAGCGTGATGTGTCGATTTCAATCCTCCCGCCGCTTTCCTGTATCCAAAATGATTTTGCAATCTGCAGAGAAACAAATTAATTCAGTGCTGAGACGACCCTGTTTAACGAGGAAATCAATGTTAACATTACAAAGGAGGCAGCACTGGGGAAGCAATAGGCTAAGTGACAGACAAAACAAAGACTAATTCCCAACAATGATGCAATATGAGGAATGATGAAGAGAAACTGAGCTCAAACTGACCTCTCTGTGTTTGCCAAAGTAGTAAAATGCTGCATTTAAATATGAATAAGACCCTCAGTACATTTTATACTTAACTGTGAAAATATGCTAATTTAGAGTCTTCTGATGAATAAAGTTTTCAGTGGCAATGTTACCTTCTCTGAGCCAACTAGGTCCCAGTGGAAAGCCTTGGTATGTATTTTTCTTAAGTTTGTCCTCGGTTTGAAGGGTAAAGGTGGGGCGGCCGGGATGCTCGGGGGCGAAGGCCCTTTCACAACCGACGAGCCTGATTCATGTTTAAGAGACTCTGGGACTGTGGAGGAGGATGTGAGGGGAATACGGGAAGGTGAGGGTGGGGGAGAGGTGGGTGATGATAAGGCAACAGCACAGGGAGAGGTTGGCGCCGGGACAGGAGGCAAAGTATCATGTCCGATAACTTGAGCAGCAGCCTTCCACGGGCTGCGAGGTGCAGGAACAGGCTTTGTATAATCAGCAGAGGGATAAGTTCCACTTTTGTCACCGCTGGAAGTGGGATCAGCATTTACATAATCACCTGGAGGATAAATGATAGTGCCACCACTAAATCCACCGCTTGACTCAAGATCTCTATTGGTGTCCTCCGCGTCTTCGGCTATGCTGAGATTTTGTAGAATCTTTGTTTCTACGAATGTGTGTTTGCCCTTGGACTTCCTCTTCCAGTCTGCACACAGTTTATCAATGGCATGGACCCAAGCGTCTCGCTCCCTCTGGACAGCCCCTTGGGCACTGGTTTGATCTGATACAGGCACCTTGAATCTGCAATGAATCAAAAACATTAAATTTAACTTCCCTTATTAGCAGAGATAAGTCTGGCAATAAACACTTCATGCCTATATTTATGAGTTTATCACTTAGACAAGGCTGCATCATGACTGCTACAATCAACTGAAATTACACACTATTACAGGGCTGTAAATTAATGTGAAAAGAAGCTGATGTGATAGACAGAATTCATTAACCCCTTGCTGTCGTGATATTTCCCTAATAATCCTCACTCACTGGTATTCATTTTTGTGGGTGATCAGGGTGAAAGTGTCCGGGCTGGGAGCTTTCTGTGCGCTGGTGTCACCGTCTGACAGGTGAATGACGATGGACACGGGCACTGAGGGTGTCACCTCATCGTCAGCGGGGCCTCGACACCTGAAGGGGAACAGTGTTAGCTGGCCCGGGTGAAGCTGGACCTCGTATCTGAAAGGAAATGAAGGAGTGATGTGTAATTTAAACCACAACAACAACTACTGACTGTGTTATTTGTAGTTTGTGCCCTTGAAATCCATGTAAATTTTGTACAAACAGAGCACGATGAGCACCAGTGGAAATCAATCAAACTGTAACTTTCTTATGCCACTGTCAATTCACTATACCAAAGAGATTCACCAAAGACTTAAAAATGGTAATACACAATTTGGGAAATACACCCATTTCCTTTCATGCCATAAGTTAGTTAGAAAAGGTTCCAAAATCTGCCAGCACTTCTAAAGCTCACTGATTAACACGTTGTTATTGTTGGTGGCGAATGAGTAAACCATAAACTTTCCGTTTAGTTTTACTGGCTCCGTCATTGTCATTTGTGCGGCCCAGTCCCAGTGGATAAGTCCGTGGCTGAATCCCAGTTCGAGAGGTGCTCCAGCTTGTCTTGGAACTGGCTTTTCTTCTCCTGGATGTGTAAGTAACTTGATGGGTACATGATGTCACATGTCTGTTTTCATTAGTGAGCAGCTACAAAAGTCTCTCGTCGGCTCTCGTGCTCATAGTGGCCGCTTTCACTGGGCTTCGTAACACTTCGTTTATAGAACCTCTAAATACCTCTCGATGGTTGAGAACACTGATGATCGGTCAGGGTGCAGGTACAGGAAATGGTATGTACACTGGCGGAGTGACTGGGGAATGAGGAACAGGCGAGCAGGTGGATGTGGCAAACAGATAAAAGTTATGTCACATTTGTTAATGGTTTTATGGGGAGTCATGTGCTGGAACTGTTTGGGTCGGTCGTAGTGACTCCTTTAACATTTTTGGCTTTTATACATATTTGATAAAACAAGAATTTGTTAATTTGTGAGTTTTAGAGATGCTGGTAGCTGTGTTTTTTTAGTGCTACTGCAATAAGGAAACATCCGTACTTCACCCATCTGAATGATGCCAGGCCTCCTCTGTGTAGTAACAAGACGCCTTCCCGAAGGCTCTGTGTTGCCTGAGGCTGCTGATGAGTTTCTGCATTTCCCTCTTCAGGATCACTGTATATGTTCCCATAAATTATCTGGTTCACAAGCTGCATTATCTGTTCATCCAAAAGAAAAAGAAGAATCACCAGCATGAAAGCATTAATAGCAACTGGTTACAAAGGAATACGGACATATACTACATGATTCCTCGTCTTAATTATAATTATATAACTTTCTCCTAAAGTAAACAACAGGCCCAATAGAGATGTTCTCAGTATAAAAGGCTGCTTTGTTTCTTATAATAATAATAAAATGTAGCCACACTGAGTATAAATTCACCTTGTGTTTGTCTTCCAGTGACGTGGCCTCCAGTTCATAGTCATGATGTCCTTTAAAGGAGATGGAGAACCTGGAACCGACTCCATCATCACAGCTCTTGACGATGGAGAACGGAAGTTGTCGGTTGATGATGCCTTTCTCTATGCTGCACAGCATTTTGGTCTTGAAGTCAACCTGCATGGTCATAATGACAGTGTTTTAATTACAGTATAAGTACAGTTTATGCATTCAGTTGCCAATTTATTAGGTACACCTAGCAAAACTGTTAACTGCTTTAGAGAGGTTTTAATTAAGCCACCCCATTTATATCAGAGAGGGGAGGCTTTATAACAGTAACATCTCATTTTAGTAGCATCACAAATTAGAGCCTCCAAACTAACCATAAAGTTGAATCAACACCTCTATAAAACAGTGTTAACAAAAACCGAACAATATAACCTTCATGAAGGGAGGATTTATTGCTGAGCTGTTTAAGTTAGGCTAGTTAGGCTTAGTTAGTAGCTAGGTGTACCTAACAAACTGGTCACTGAGTTTAAAACACAGCTAAAATTATCACCACTTTTGATATAGTTTTTAGTGGTGTGTCTTGAGAGCTGTTGCTCAGTCAGTCCACCACTTCAGCGCAGGCTGAAAAGATGGATGGATTGCGGTGAAATTTTATACTGATATTCATTTTCCCCTGATGATGAATCCTAGTGACTTTGGCAATCTCTTGACTTTCTATTGTGTGCCACTAACAAGTTAAGTTATAAGTTTTCTCTTATTTAGTGAAACATGTCAACATGTACTGGATGTGCTGCCACAGAACTTTGAACAGTTCTCCAGTTTTCTTGCATTGCCAAAACAAGTTTGATATTTTTTTCATCTCAACAACTATGAGATGAAGTTTGGCACAAACGTTTATTTTCCATTCAGAATGAGCTATAATCACTTTGATAATCAATTAATGTGTCATCTAGTGCCACATACATGTAAAACTAATGACATTCCCATCAGCCATAGCTGCACTTTGTGTTTAGTGCTAATTAGCTAATATTAGCATGAGGACACATTGCTGGCTGTTGCCTTCTTACACTTGTTTTATGGAAAATATACTTAAACTTGTTTTGTTTTGTTTTGTTTTGACTCACCTGAAGAACCCGCTTCTGCCACCTGTAGTGACTGTGTTTATGAACACTGAAGTTGTGCTGTGATGCTCGATGCTCCTGCACCCAAAAAAACAAAAACAAATGTCAGACATGATGGTAAAACATCTTCTAATGAACAACAGGGGAATTTTAAGGAAAGTATCTTTTGTCCTTTGACTGTTTCCTGTTAAGACGCGGAACAAAAGCTGCCTTCATTCCTTCATAAAAACAAAGTGGCCAGAGACAGATCCATTTAAAAACTGACCCAGCAGGCTGAGCAGCTTGTTAACACAACAGAAGAGCAGGACACACGTGGGTTTTGTCATTTTAAAAGACATGATTTCCTCCAGCTTCAGTTTCCAAATTGGTTTTTCAGTAAAGCAATATAAGTTGTAAATAATGTCTTTAAAGTGATTTGATGTCAAAGATGCAGAGAGTCACATGAGTCTGAGATGAGTGCAGGGGGAAATACTTTGTGGTTTACGGCAGTCCTGTTGGTATTTCTTCAACCATATAAGTTCCACTGCCTATTTACACATCTAGGGAAATATTCGAATTCATTTAAAGTTGTGTTTCTGGCCTTTAGCAGAATGTCCAGTATTATTAACTAACCTTTTATCTCTGTGTTTGTCTTTTGCTGCTAAATGTTTCACTAGCTAGTCGCTAGTTTTGTGTGTTTGGTACTGGGCAGTTGGCATACAGTGGATTTTTAAAACTTTGTCAGCTGCTTTTTACAACATCTGTAAAAAAAGAAGAAAAAGATTTCGGATGAAGTTGAAATCCAAATAAGCTGAAAAACACTTAAGCGTTCATAGAACTGAGTTTAACTGTAGAGTCAGGTGTTAATTCTGTGGGTTTCACAAGCAAGTTGTCTTGTTGTCCGTATAATATATTTATCGTAACTGCTTTAACAAACAACAGTTTATCCATGACCTCTCTGCTGGTTAGCTGGCAACCCCACTGTGACAACAAGACTAAGAAGTTATTGCACCGTATTCTTTTGTGTACACAGTCAACAAAGGCACGTTAATTAGTAACACACAGGCATTAGAGTGGTATTGATCTCAGCTCGAAAGCAAATAAGCAAAGAGTTCATAGTACTTTATATACCAATAGAAGTCTTCCCTCTCTAAATACAGGCCTATATGTGGTTCCTAGAGGAGTCTGCAGATATCACACTCCTCTGTGGAAACAGCTTCCAGTTTGGGTTTGGGAGCCAGACACCCTCTCTACATTAAGATTCGGCTGAAAACTGTCCTTAAAACTGTGATAAAGCTTATAGTTAGGGCTGGCTCAGGTGAGCCCTGAACCATCCCTTAGTTATGCTGCTATAGACCTGGACTCCTGGGGGATCTCCCATGATGCATAGAGCTGGCTCTCTCTTATTATTATTATTATTATTATTATTATTATTATTATTATTGATAACTCTATTGCTTATTGGTATTTTTATTTTCACTATAATAATCAACAATCAACAATGTACACAGCTGTTCCTTCTGCCTACAGCTGTGGTCCCCCCTGACCTTACCCTGTAAAGTGCCTTGAGATAATATGTGTTATAATATTTGATATTTGCTTAATACATTTGTAATAAAATCAACTCTATCATCATAATCAATGCAATCCCCATTCGTCCCAGAATAGAATGAAAAACTGTCCCACACTCAACGACAGAGGTCAACACGAAAACGAAATGCTATCATGAGAATTTTGGAACGACAGTCGATGAAATATCAAGGAAGCCTGGTTTAAAATGTTGGTACCTCTTCAGCCAGGTTCTGCTGTTTGAGCAGCTGGTCCCGGTCCTTCCTGGCAAGGTTCAGAGCATCCTCGATAGACAACTCTCCGTTCTTCACCTTGTTCATGATGCTCAGCTGCATCTCATTGCTCAGCTGAAATCACAGCAAGCCAATCAATCAACTCAAATGTGTTAATGTGGGAAGCTTTGGGTAGTTTTTCCATATTTGAGAGGTTATTCCTGTTGTGACCCAAGTTCACAACAGAACAGATTTTGGGCCATATCTCCTAAAATATATGTGATAAAGTGACAAATCCAGCCCATTTGTAGCCTCGCTTTTGGTAAACAAACAAATAACTCATAGAGTGCTGCTATAAAATCTTTGGATTTCTTTTAGGTATTTTAATGTTCTTCCTTTTAGCTAACATACCGTGTTTTCACAAAGTGAGTAACAGATGCATGTTTCAGTCTCAGCTCAGTGGAACAGTAAAGAGGAACCAGTGCGAACAAAGATCGACATCTGTATATGTTTAAGAATTCTATTACAGGAACACACTTCCTTCCTAAATCAGTCACTGTCACATTTCTGAGTAAGTTAGAGCAACTGTTGTGGGAAACTACAGTACAAAAAGCAGGGAAGTCAAATTGAATTGAGGAAGTAGAAATGCTTTAGAGACTACCATAAAGTGCACAAAAACTTTGTCTGTGTCTTGCCTGACAGACCTGACGCTAATGAAAGTGAGAGGGCTGATTTCTCTGGAACAAAGAATACAGTAAAGCTTTTGTTATTTAGTGACTCATCTGCAGATGCATTGATTTTACGCTCTCATAAACACGCTGAATTAAGAACCTGACACTTGCTGTTAAAAGGAACTTACTGCTTGATGCCGGCTTTCTTGTATAAGCACATAAACTGAAGTCTTACCTTTGGCAAGTCCTCAGTGTATCTATCCATTCTGGATAGATTGTCTTTCTTCTTTGATCCTAAATTTGGCATCATCATTTTTTAGCTATCACACAAAAATCCATGCAAACCGTGAAACAATGAATCTGCTCCTCTGTTGTAGCAAAGATGCAAATGATTATTGGTCTTTTTTTATGCCTCACAAATCTTAGACAGAGTTCTGCTTCTCTGACCGGGGAGAAGGAACATTGCTGGGATTTGTGTCACTTTCTATTACCGCCCTCTTTCAGCTCAGGTTGCACTTATAGGTAAAGAGCAGTGAGTGGTTCTACGACCACACCCACAGCAGCGCAGCTCTCTGCAAAACACTTTCTGTCAGTTTACATGTCTGCACTTGCAGGACAATGTGCCTTATCTGATGCTCACCCACTTTTATCCAGGAGAGAGCACTGTAGGAAGCCTGTAGCCCCTTCACAGTACCCATCATACCTCAATGCAATACAATAATACAATTTACATCTCTCATTTAATTTTTTTCCCTAATAGCATTGCTGAGACTTCTCATGGATCCCTACTCAGAATGTAATCGTCTACCCATATGAAATATGTCCACAGTATAGCATGTACAGGGGTATGAGAATAAGACATAATTTGAATGCACATATTTAAGGAAAATGCAGGTGAAGTCACCTGCAAACTCAAAAAGCAACAAAGTGCTATTGCAACGAAAATATTTCAGCACATTATCATCAAGTGTTTTCCCCTGATAAACTGGATTATAATTCTCATGCAGCCCCACAAAGGCAGACATTTTCAAGCTGCCAGACAAACCACGTAACAGATACAGAGGTTGTAATACCTTGATTTGACCTTTTTAGGCTGATTATTTTACCCCAAAGATGCTAGACTGGATAACTTCACAGAATGTAAGATGCAGAATCTACAAACAAAATGTGTTCTCTCAGCTTTCTTGTCCTTTTGAGCCGTGTTCTATATGCCATACATACATATGTATGATGAGGTGACAGCTAATGAGATCTGCTAAGTTAATGTTAGCAGGAGTTAACTGGGGTCGTTCTCTGTCATGGTTGGAGTTTATGTGAAATAACTAACTGTCATCTCATTAAAACTGAAAACAGCGGGGAAAATAGATTTCATATGTCGTATGGAAGTGAACCACGGTCCTGATTTATCAAAAGATTTATGAAGTAAAATCAAAATGTTTGAACATGTAGCCACAATTCATAGCTGTCTTAAAATACCAGTGCTACTGCAAAAAGGACACATCTGTACTCAAGGCTGGTTGTCATCTGTGCCCCCAAATCCCCAAGTTTCACTCTATGTCAGTTGGTTCAACATATTTTGGTTGAAGGAAAAGTTATTAGAAATTTGCATCAACACCAGTAGAATATGACATGTCGTATCATATCCATCTGGTCTGGGACTCTCTGTCAAACCTGTGTTTATATTGAGCTCATTGTTAAAGTGTTTTTTGTTCTGTGTGTGTAAATTAATTATTAATTCATCTGAGATCTGTAAGGCCAACAATTATTTTCATTATCAATACATCTGATAATCATATTCTTTAACAAATCATTAATTGTTTAGTGTGTAAATGTCAAATATCAGAAAAAGTTGTTTTTTTTCAACTATTATAGAAAACTATGAAAAGCAGGTACCAGTGATTTTTATCAAAATTGTTGCCAATTTCTTCATTGTCAATCAATGAACCAGCTTATCATTTCAGCATAAGAGTACTAGTTGGTTTCTGGGTTCCTGGGAAAATAATAATACTACCATGTATAGTGGGGGTTAACAGGCCCAACAACAACGTTTTTGCCCCGGGCCCCGTTGGAGGTTGATCCGGCCATCACCTTAATTCACCAATCTGAACGCTTCCTCTGTGTAGTAACAAGACGCCTCCCTGAAGGCTCCTTGTTGCCTGAGGCTGCTGATGAGTTTCTGCATTTCCCTCTTCAGGGTCACTGTTTATGTTCCCATAAATTGTTTGATTCACAAGCTGCATTCTCTGTTCAAAAAGAGGGAATCACCAGCATGAGGAAAGTCCCAGTGAAAGCATCAATGACAACTACGCACCAAAGGAATACAACCTCTCCTCCTCTTAGAAGAAATTGGATATGTTCTCAGTATAAAAGGCAACATACTGGTTTGTTTTTTTTAGTTTAAATGTATAACCACACTAAGTATAGATTCACCTTGTGTTTGTCTTCCAGTGATGTGGCCTCCAGTTCATAGTCTTTATGTCCTTTAAAGCAGATGGAGAACCTGGAACTGACATTATCACAGCTCTTCACAACGGAGAAGGGAAGTTAATGTTTGATGATACCTCTCTCTACGCTGCACATCACTTTCATCTTGAAGTCAATCCGAATGGTCATGACAGTGTTTTAATGAGAGTATTAGTGCATTAGTACAGTATATTCATTCAGCTGACAGTTTATTAGGTACACCTAGCTAAAACCAATATAATACCACAGCCCTGCAATAAATCCTCCTTTATGAAGGTTATAATGTTCACTCGTTGATCATCTGTAAGATCATTTTATCTGCTGTTTGTGGTACAAAACTGTCACTTCTATCACCTTTGCTTTCAGGTCATGCTCTTAATTTTTCAAAGCTTTTATTTGTGTGTCTTACTGTGGTTGTCTATTTTTTCTGCATTTATGTCTTTCTGTGTAATAACCTATATCTGTATTTTATACACTTCATGTGAGCCACCGAGAGGCTCATATTTTCAAGTCGAGTTAGGTCGAATTAAGGTCAAGAGGTCATAAGAAAATGTTCGCATAGAAACAGTTAAAAAAAAGAACCACCTCAGCAGAAATTGAATCTGACTGAATTAGCCAGTGTGTGAAAATTATATCATTCCTTTATAATGTGTTGGATTAAACACCATTTTTCTGGAAGTGAATATTGTTGTTGTGCTGGCCAGTTTAATAAGCACACATATAACAAACATATGTCAAACATGACATAACAACATCACCATATGAGGTGTCTTCTCTCATGTTGTCTGACTTATCTTGTCTGTGTCCACCAGTTATTCCTGTCCTTCCATGTTTTTTATGGACTGTGACACACTATACATGTGTTACACTCTATGAGAACTTTACTACTTTGTGCATATTTGTTGTGATGTTGACATCAATTTCAATCAAGACATGTCATTTTGTTCTATTCAGGTACCTTTTTAACATGTAGATAGATGAAAATGTGTCTTTTAGGGGGACTTAGACTCACTTCTTGCTGTTGATCCTGACAGATAAACTCATAAATTAAGCTTAAAACTAATAAGAGGTAGCAAGAATGGATACAGAAGATACAGAAAGAAAGTGACAATGGATAAACATGATGGGTCCTTACATAAAACATAGGCCTCATGTGCCATTTGTTCTGCTGTACTGTTCATTCTGTGTCTGAATTATTTGCCTGGAAATGAACAGGGAAGAGGAGCTGATCATCAGTGATGGCAAATATCACCACACTACACTGTCACACTGAGGGAATTCACCCTTAAAAGATGGACCAACAACCGCTTAGTCTGTCATTTTATTAATGAAGAAAAATTCAACAGAATTTCAGCAAAACTGTACTGAACTTTTTTATGACTGAAATTGGATTTGAACCGGTATTGAATTCTTAAAAATCATCGAAGGAAATAAAATAAGGTGATATTTTCTTTAGCGTATAAGTAGGAATACAATGGACTTCACATGTAGATTTATTATTCAAGACAAATGCCAAAATGAGTAGTAGAAAGTGATGAAAAATTTTAATTTCAACACTCCTCACTAGCTCTTAATGCGCTCCTCCATCATCCCTCCCTCCTGAATCCTGGTCAACCATGTAGTTTTCAGAGAGTTTCAAGAACACAGGACAAGGTAGGGGAGGGTCAGTACCAAAACAGAAATAGGCATGAAAATACAATTGCAAAAGAAGAAAAGTGTCAGAAATAACAGTTTATGCAGCAGGGATTACATGAAGTCTGCAAACTTGAGGTAACAATTCATTCATTCAATATTTAATGTAGACAAGAACATGCTGAGTATGAGCATATTAATGAAGATTCTACTAAATTTATTCAGGTAAAAAAAAACATAACGAGTCTAATAGGAGAAAGAAGTATAATGTTTATTCCACAAAGAGGCTTTATTTTGATAGGTTGCCGGGACAGAAAAGGACATTGAACGGAATTTCCAACGAGGAAACTGTCATGAGATTCAGTTTGTTTCGGCTGCAGCTGATACCTGATCCCGCCGTAACTGCACGAATAAACGCTCAAGGAAATCTGAACAGTGGCTTTAGTTTGACACAAAATGACTCACTGAATGGTCAGTACATTTACAGAGGGAGGCATATTACAGGTAATACGGCAACAGAGAAGCATCTTCACGAGCCGCTTGACCATGTGATGAAAACCCGCTTCATGAGAAGTTTAAGGGAATTCCCGCGATAAACTGGTGGAGTTTCAGCATCTACCACAGAATGTGAGGTGTGGTCGAGCACAATGAAAACAATACATGTCATTCAGTGATGAGATACCTAAGAACTGCTTCAGTTTGTTAACAACACACTTATAGACTTTATCTTTTTTTTTTTTTTCTTTTCTGTGAAAACATAAAATACACATGTAATAGTAGCCTAATTAAAGCATCGACTTATTAACCTTTTAAAACGCAACGAGGTCTTTGAGGAAACATTTACTCAAGTACTGTACTTCACTACATTTTTGATGTAGGGCAATTACACTTATTATTACTAATATTTGTATTTGTGCTACTTCCTACTTATGCTTTGTAAATGAAGGTATTGCACTTTTTTTTTTTTTTTACTGCATTAGCCCCTATAGCATATTCATGCAGCTAGTTTGCACATTGGAAATACACATTTATTACATTTATTAAATACAAGGCATTGAAATTAAAGGTAATTAAAATGAGCTGCACCTGAGCCGGCTACAGCAGGAAAGAGCTGCTTACACATCGCAGCATCGGTAATAATAATTCAATGATATATTATATTGAATTGTATCACTGAAACGGGCCATTCTCCTCCATTAGTAATACTTTTACTTGTGATATTTTGCAAACATTTAGGTAGAAACAATCCAAGACTTTGACTTATAATGGAGCATTTCCACACAGTGATTTTTGTTGTAGTGAATATTATTGGCACTGAGAGCCTATGTAGGATAATGTAGTGTTACATCTGACATATACATACATATGACAAGTTCAAGGTGGAGCTGCGAATTTACAGGAAATGGTCAAAAAAAAAAAAAAAAATCACGTGGGAAATACCCCGCTCCCAGCTCCTCCCTTAAAGACAGAGGACTGCAACAGAAACCGAGTCAGACTGTCTGAGACCCAGCGAGCAACAACCTGCTGCGACTTCCAACAAAAATCACTAAGATGCGTCTGTTGCTGGGGATGATGATTTGCGCTTCTATGGTGAGCAAGCTGATCAATGCATTTCGCTGTAGAAAAGGATAGATTTGGATCTGTGACCGCTGTATGTAGCTCAGGTTATACCGCTCTTGTGTTATTGTATCATTTAGTTCATGTCAAAGTTGATTCTGTGCGTCCTTTGCTCAGATGTGTAGTTTTATCAGCATCAGAAGGTCGAAAATGCGCAGTTTCAGGGTTTTACCAGATGCACACGTCTCTTCAAGTTACTTTCACTTTCGGTTCCTTGCGCCAGTGTCAGAGCCAAAGGTTGTGGAGAAAAATATTCGACTTTTTCTGAATACGTAAGGTTACAATATAACAAATACCTGTAAAACTATCAGAGAAAGGAGGAGATGCGGCTGCTGTCTCTGAATTCACCAGTTAGATAAATGTTTGGGACTTTCCGCCACACCCCTCGCACACAGCCTGGTCTGAGGAAATGAGCCAACTGCCATTACAGAAACCCCCATCATTACTGTAAAAGCCACCAGGCGTTACCATAGCCACACAGTTACAGTACTGTCATGTTTTCTTGTTTTGCAGGGGATGACTGCTGCTCAGCCCCATTGTGACCCTCTAACTCAATATGTGCAGGAGGGCCAGTGCTGCAAAAGTTGTAGTCCAGGTACGTCCGGTCAATTCCTCTGCTGACTTTGTTGCATAATGAAAAAAAGTATGTTTATGATCATGTTATTTCTATTATCACCCCTGATAGGTTGGATTGCATAGACACAGACACTCTTCCAGGGCACTGTGGCACATATTTGTTGAGGGGTTGCATCTCATTTACTTACTATGAAAACTGCAGAAAATGGGCCCCTTAAAGACAAAAATGTGAACAATAACTTCTAATTAAACATAAAATATACAGTATATAGAAGACAAAAGGGATTCTCAAACAGCATCATCATTGGTACTAACAAACATTTAGTTTTGCTTTCAGTTTGCTTCCTGCTTTTCCTTCATTTGATACTCTTTCACTTTTGTCCATCATTTGTCCTCAGCACTTTAAAGGAACAGTATGAAAGAAATACACTTATTTGCTCTGTGGCCGATAGTTAGATGAAAAGATTGATACCACTCAATATGAAGCTACAGCCAAGAAGAGCAGAAACAATGAGTCGATTAAGTGATTAATCAAGCATCAGATAAAACAATTTTCAACTAGATTGATAATTAGTTAATCGTTTCAATCATTTTTCAAGCAAAGAAAAATAATGTCATGAAAAATATCTCAAACATTCTCTGGCTACAGCTTCTCAGATGAGAGGATTTGCTCCTTTTCACTGTTTATATCATCGAGAACTGAATATCTGCTTGTTGGACATCTGTTTGAAATTTGTAATGGCCATGTTTTCATTATTTTTGACACAAACTAATCTATTAATCCATTCATCCAAAAAAGAAAAATTGGCAGATTAAATAGTTTTTTGTGTGCAACTTAAACAAACCAAACATAATGTGCTAATTAATGAACTTAAGAGATGCTGTAGGGCAGAGTTTGTTACCTATGGGCAGAACCAGGCCAGCTGTTCTGCTCTGGCTGTAGCTTTGAATTCATGAGACAGATGTGAGACTGGAATCAGTCCTTTCATTTGACAAGAAAGACAACTCGGCAAGAATGTGCTGTCTCCAAAATGTTAAACTATTCCTTTCAATCACATGCTCCCATATTCTATGTACAGTATTATGCAGAGTTAGGTATATTTTAAAATGTATTATCATTATGTTTTTCAGGCAACCACATGTTGAGCAGCAGCTCTTGTCAGGAACCTCAATGCAAAGAATGTGGGGAGAATGAATATCAAGATAAATACACAACTGACAGAACATGTCAACGTCAGCCGTACTGTGACGCAAGTAAGACCTTGTGACAAATTACACATTGAGAGATTTTTGGTTAATGTAGCACAACTCAAACAACTCGTGTCCTTTCTCCTTTCAGATAAAAACTTTCAGGCCGCTACCAATGATAACAAGAAGAAACGAATCACCTGCATGTGTAAGGTGGGATTCCACTGCTCCAGTGATGCCTGTATAACCTGTGTGCCGCACACCACCTGTAAACCAGGACACGGGGCTCTGTCCAAAGGTACGGCACATCTTTCTTATGCAGGGATTATTTTACACTTAATATCAGGAGTGATCAGATTTGGTTTTGCAATGTGAATAATATTTTCTGGCTATCAATCTTGGCTTTCAGGAAATCAGACGCATGACACAGTGTGTCAGAAATGTCCCGAAGGATCATTTTCCAACGAGGACTCATGGAGCAGTGACTGTAAGAAATGGACAGAGTAAGTATAAGAACTCCAATACATTTACATATGAAATGAGATAACAGAGCTCCAAAAAACATACCAAAACTATGGCCTCAGTTTAACTTTTATTTTGGTGGTCCAATGCATTTCAACAGAAAAACAGGTGCAAAGTCAACAGGTTGAATTGTACACAACTATCTTGGTTGCTGGAGACATGCGAGATGCACAAACAAAAGATGAAAATAAAGAACATGGTCGATCATTCCATTTCAGATCAGTCATAAAGTTGTTGTGTACACAGTCTTCCATTCCACTTTTATCATCTGGCTGTCTGGGGGCCCATAAGAGAAAGTTGACAGCAGACCCGTCAGACCACATCCATCTTCCTTCCTTCTGTGTGTCACTGAGTCCGATCCAGGAGTCTTGCCTAGTGGAACTAAAGTTCTTGATCACGGCTTTGACAAAATTATCTTCATCCAGACTGTGGATAGACACCAGGTTGGCTTCCTCTGACACACAGTGGAGCTCTGCATCAGCCCAGGTCATTGGTGTGGCCATGTACTTGTAGCAGCGGCCGTTAAAGCTGAACCAGGACATGGTGCAATTTCCTTGCTGTAGCTTCACATCATGTTCATCTGAAGGATTCTCCGCACCCAGAGCCAGACCAAATAATAGGAAGAGCAAGATCATGTTGGTGTCTCTCTGTTAAAAGAGCAGGACGTTGTATCGGTGTGTTGGTTGGAGATGATCTGCACCGTTAAGTGGGATTGACACCCTGAAGGACTGTGTTCTTTTATATGTTTTGGAGAGGGTGTCTTCACTGTTGTTGTGATATCATTGGCCAGATGCACTTGGCGAAGACTTTGATTTGTACATAACCACACAGTATCTTGGCACAAGCCAAAATAACACTCGCTCACCTCCAGATGTCACATATAAACTATAATTTATTCATTTTCAGGTAAATAAAAACAACACACCAAACACAGGTAGAAATTTACACATCAGCTGTAACATGACTATTTTTTTTTTTTTTTTTACAGTCATGACAATGGCTGATAAAACACTAAGTACAGCCTTCTGTTGGCTTCCCCTTGATTTAAGATTTGACACCAGAGGAAAGAGACGGGCATCATCACACTGACTTGCTTGTCCGCTGCACTCATGTGGCCACAAAGCATAACAAGTGCTTTTATGTTCCAGCATTGCAACTTCAAACCACTTCTTATGTGCACTTCCACTATTTCATTTACTTATTTATTTTGAATAATCTTTGCCACAGCTGGCTGTTCACTGTTGGACTGTGGAACCTTCAGGGGAGCAGTTTGATTTTCTATATAAATATTTGTTTATTGCATCAAAACAGACATTTTTGCATAATCAAAGAAAAACAGACCTGAATTAAACAGAAAGAAAGAAAGAAAGAAAGTTTGTATTCCGTTTGTACCAGGTCAATAGTCATTTCACCTGGGTGTGAATGCTCATTGTGCCCTTTTCCATTGCCGACAATAGTTTGATATTAGCGGTTCTTAGCAGGTTTTTTGACCAGTGGAAAAGGGGCTTTAGTTCACTGGGCATAAGAGGCCCATAGATCCATAAAACTGTTATCATTTCTTTTTATTATTGAATTTAGCTTTTCAGTGGAAAAACCTCTAAGAAACTCTTGAGTCCAGTGTGTTACAGAGGATTTTCATGGATCCAGTTAAATAGTGCACATTTTAGGCTTTAAAATTGTTCTAACATACAGCGATACATGGGCCAATACTCCAAAAGCAATGCATGTATGATGCATTTACACTAAATAACCAAAGAGATATACTGGGTTAACTATATTTCAGTGTTCTCTATGGAATTTCCTAAATAGTAGGCTGTATTTTTGAGTTTATCACAAAGAAAAAGAGAATGGCTCAATTACATGCTTCTCAAACAGCTTCATCATGAGCATGTTGAAGGTCCTCTTCCCATCTCGGAAAGAATCTTGCAGAAACAGCTGAAAGGCCATTTTGTTATTATATGCTTCAGAGAGGATGTTTGAGCTGTAGCTGTGATTGGTCATCACACAAATGCACTTTGACCAAGTGAATATTTGCGCCAAATTTGAAGAAGTTTCGTCAAGGCGTTACTGAGTCCAAGAGAATGGGATGGACAACCCGAAAACAATATGCCTTCAGCTCTTTGCTGTCGCCTGCGCAGAGGCATAAAACAACATCAGCTCCCCTGGAGATGTCACATACAACCTATAACTTATTCATTTTCAGTAACATTTTTGATTTAGTAAAACGCAGCTTTAGAAAAGATGTGGCCTCAGATGTTCAAAGGTTGAGGGGAGACGAATTGTTTTGTGGTTGACTTTAAGAAAGACAACAGGTGTTAGTCTCCGTACAGGCCATGAGGGGTCACTAAATGGTTTGATCACCACCATACGTTGGTTTGGCTTAAATGTGTTGCTAATCTGTGCGAACCAAAATTATGTATCACATTCTTACTAAATTTAAAGCCTAAGTGCTTTTTTCTGTCATTTATTTGCATAAGAAACCAGGAATTGTCCTTTAACACTGTTTTTTTTTGTGTTTGTTTTTGTAGATGTAAGAATGGACAACAAAAGGGGACAGACATATCTGACAACATCTGTGGTAAGCTGTGTGTGGGAAGATAAATTATGGATGTTTTTCTCACTTTTAGCTCATCTGCAGCTGTGTGGTTAGAGGTGTTTGTCTTCCTCAAAACGAAACTGTCGAGATGATGAGACACTACATCTCATAAATCTATGTTGGTCTGTGGTTTTTAAGTGTGGCATTCACAGCTTTCACCTACACGGAATTTACACTACACTTGTGTTAAAACTGCATAATGATTTAATGGCGAAAGAGTCTTTTTTTTTTTAGCATTAAAACATAGGTGTGGACTGAAAATCCTCTACTTTCTATCCGCTAATTTCTCCACACCTTCTTATTTTGTGCTTCCTCTGCTAAAATGCAAATACATGACAGATGCTACATTTCCTGTTTTGCATGATGTGCTGTTGTGCATTTGTTAAGAGTTCTGTATTATTCTAAATAAATACCCATATTCTCAAATGATGTTATTATCATTTATTTTTGGAGATTATGAACTGTGAATGTTGCTCGACACTACTGGAAGGATCGAATATGTGGCTAATCTTTTTCTCTCTTGTTATTTTCTAGCAGTGGAAACTTCACGGCAGCATATAGTTGTGGGTGCGATTGTGGCTGGTGTGATACTAATTTTAGTCGGTGTAATTTTTGGATGCACAGGTAAGCTGCCCTGTAAATGCTGTCTTTTAAATGATGTCTAATGAGTTACAGTTTCAGTGATCTACTTCAGGCACTCATGTTCTCTGTCTTTTCTCTCCTTTTGTGTTGGGTAAACCAGGAGATGCAAGAAGAAAGGTGAAGGTAAATGTGATTTTCTTTCTTGCTTTGTTGACTCATGAATAATAAATCGCTTCCTTGCAAAGTTAGATGAGAAGATTGACACCACTTTTATATCTGTATGCTAAATATGATGCTACAACCATTCGGGTGGTTAGCTTAGCTTAGCATAAAGACTAGAAACAGAGGGACACAGCTAACCTGGCTCTGTCCAAATGTAACAAAATCTGCATGGCAGCACCTCTTAAGCTCACTAATTAACATGTTTTATCTCCTTTATGTATTCAGCACAAATACTTAACTGTTGCTCTTTATGCTAAGCAAAGCTAATCAAAGCCTGGCTCTAGCTTCATATTTTGCATATAGACATGAGATTTATCTCGATCTTCCCATCAAACTCTTTGCAAGAAAGCAAATAAGCATATCTCCCAAAATGTTGGAGTTGTATTGAGTGTATTTCTTGAATGTAGATTTTAATTTATTGATATTTACTATTATTTTTCTCTTTCAGGGCTGTGTTGAATCATGTCATGGAGAAAGATGGGAGATACCGAGAGAAACCAGAGTACCAGTGACCCCAGATGATGATACTGATAAAGAGCCCATGTTTCCTGTGCGGCAGCTCTCACAAGAGGAAAGTAGTACGAGGACACCAGAGGAAAACCTGGATGAACTGAGCGCGGAGGGGTCCATGGCTCCTAACCGCACCGAAAATGGAAACTATGTGGGGCAGGAGATGGGGAAAACAGAAACCCTCTCCCGACAGGAATCACAAACAGAACCACTCCATCGACAGCTATCACAAACACAGACATTTACAGACTGAAAATGGCCTAATATCAATTCCACCATTCATACCGCTTATCCTAATAAGGTAGTGAGTGGGACTAATCCCAGCTGACTTTGGGCAAGGGAAGGTTACACCCTGGGCAGGTCGCCAGTCCATCACAGGATGGCCTAAACTCCTCATTGTGAATAGTATGTAATTATTAATGTCAGCTGTTGTGTCTCATATTTCACTTGTACATAATTCACCCAACCCAAAGATGTATATAAGTGTTAACAAGAAGCGTAAATCATGCTGAAACAATGTTGTTGTAGTGTAACAGTAATTGAAGAGTGAGGCGTAGTATATGACTTAAATGTATTAGCTTGGTGCTGACAGCATTTTGTAAGTTGTGGGCTTTTTTCAGCGTGTTCGTATTGCATTTTAATGTAGTGAACAACTTAATGTACATTGTGTACACATGACTTCTGTTCATATTTGGGCATGATACAAAAGTGTGTAACTGCTGTAATTTTGTAGCATGTAATTTAAAATCTTTTGCATTAAAATTTATTAGATTTTTTAAATGCTGTGTGTCAATGTATCCGTCTAAAGCAGAGGGATTCACAGTCTGACATCTCAGATGAGGTCGTAGATGTACCCATAAAGTTCTGGTGGATGTAAGCAGGAAGTAAAATGTTTCTCAGTGAGCTAGGGCTAAAGCTTGAGCCAAAGATACCACCGGTGCCCCGCGGGCACGAGCACCCACGGAAAAGGCCGAGCAGAGACTATAAGCTGCTGTGATTTGTTGTGCTGTGAGCGGAGCAGCTGAGGGGCTCTGGCTGCCAGGCCCCGATGATCCAATCAAGCGTTTAACACACTCCACCTGACCCGGCACGCGCTGCGCGTGCGGGCTGGAGACTTGCTTTCACAAAGAGACTTCACTTCAACAAAGTGGACAAATTTGTGATCAAAAAACCAAAAAAAAAAAAACACCAAGTGAAACTACTAACAACAGTATCGAAGACAACGACCACCGCAGGAAAAGAAGGGATTGACTTTTCAAGCTAGCTGGAAAATAAAAATCCCTTGGAAAGTCTGACACCACAAAAACATAAGGTATATTGTGAGGCTTGTACCACAGCTGAAGATATGAATGTCCCGCTTCCATCAAGAACACACAAGAATGTATCACGGAATAGGAACCTGGACGTAATCACAGATGAATTCATAAAACGCACGGATGAAAGGAGTAACACTTTCCTGTGAGTAAAAACTAATCAAAGTTTTAATATTTAGCAGCTGTGTGGGTCTATGTGTTGATGGTTAATTGCCGGTACCTTTCTGTGTGTGACGCTTAACATTACTTATCTTGCATTTCATGTTTTGTTATCGTTGGTGGAACCTGTCGTGTCCAATCCCTCCGTGTGTGTGTTTGACAGTCGTTGCTGTTGATTTCCGGTGGTGAAACGCAAACACTCCAATACCTTTTCCAAATCAGTAAAGTAACAAGCGGTCTAGGTTATGGTTTCTGCAGAATGTTTATTCACCATTATGATGGTGGGACATTCAACTGGTTAGACCATCGACCCAGAAACATAAATCGGCGCCTATACTTGGGCCCCCTCACTTTTACACCAATGAAAATAAGCCGAATTATCTACAAGCAATTCCTGTTTGCATTGTACCCGCGACTGTACTGTCAAGTGTCACTGAATTATTTAAATACTGAGGGAAACTTAAAAATGGGGAGATTCTCGTGCGAGTTCTGGAGATACAAGTCGCGTCTGTTTTTTTTTTTTCCCCCTTTCCTGATTTCTGGGCAGGTTTATGGACGTTAATTTCGCGCTGGACACCGAAAGTGTGAAAGTTTAAGAAGCACTGAATCTAAAAATACGTGTATCATGATAGTGTGTTCAGATCTGACTGAGTTTTAACTTCAAGGGGAAACGATTTTTGACGCAAATTGCCACAATTGGACTCTGGGAGTCTGAAAGTACCTGCAACACCTGCACGCACCTGTGCTTCCCCCTTTAATTATCCCCACAGTTGGGTAAACCCCCCCCCCCCCCCCCCCCCCCCCCCCCCCCCCCCCACACGTCTAAATCATGCTGTAGTTACTCTTGATTTCCTCACGGGGGTGCTGCAGGCTCACTATCCTCATGGATTAATATCTCTATAGTGTCCCACTGCTGGATGAAATAGTCAGTGTGAAAGTGAAAATCTAAACTGTCATTAAGTAACATGGGGGGGGGGGGGGGGGGGGGGGGGGGGGTCCACATCAAAGGGAGATTCAGATGAGTCATTCTGAACCTTTTAAAGTTTCAAGACATTATATTCTGTTGTATTCATGTGTTTACTGTGAGAAAAGGCAGAAACTAATCTGTGTGTGTGTGTGTGTGTGTGTGTGTGTGTGTGTGTGTGTGTGTGTGTGTGTGTGTGTGTGTTCCTGTTTGTAGGGATTTGCATGCAGAGGTGAGGCCAGAAGATGACTGCATTGCAAGGCCTTCTACTCCCAGGAGCTTTTTCATTATCCCTGGATTAATGGAGGTACAGCCCTTTGAATTTACATGGAAACCTGGGTGATTTGATAGAGAAGAATCCCTTTGGGAACCTTTAAACATTACTAACATCTTAACAGGTCTGCGGCCTGCTGCTTGCAGCATAATCTTAGAGGACAGGAATTTCATACCTGTGGTGAAAATGTCTAAAATGAACACCAAACATCACCTGGCACTCACACAGGAATTTGAGAATTTGGAATCTGAGATCTAAAATTTTTCAAAGTGTAATGTCCAGGATTACTCAGCCAAAAACATGTTTCGGAGGATTCACTAGATTTGGGTTTGAAATGCAAAGTGAGGCCAATACTCTCTCTGTACTCATCAAATTTACATGGATAAATGGATTTCTCTCTTTAATTTAAAGAAGGATTTTACTTAATATTGAAGTATGTGTTGTATCCTCTGTGCAAGGCCCCTATAAACAATCTATTGTTACATTTATATGGTCAGAAGGAAATAAAGCTGAGTATGGCTTAATTTCCCATGTATGCAAAGTATATTGCCTAAATTAATAAGGGCGTTAAAGTCAAATACAAACCAGTTGAACAAGTCGGGATTTCGCAAGAAGCTGGACTTTATTTAAGCAAAAATATTTCTTCATGATTAGACAAAGGAAACATAATTTACAGGTTGTTGATGGAAAAATACATCTACATTTATTTACAGTAACACAACATGTTGGTCTTTGGTCTCAAAAACAGATTTTCATTTTCATTGCAAACTTCAGGAAATCCCTGAGGTCTGAAAGATTAAAGTGCAAACGATGTGGAAAATGTCTGTAGTTTGTGTCTAAATACCCGCTTAGACAATTTCACGAGTGGTGTAACACGAGGGAACAAACAGTCCGCTTCTTGAAGCCCAGTCAGCCCACAGTTTTCCGGCCGGGTGATAAATACTGTCCAGAGGTTTCTTCACGGTCTCTGAGGTGGCGGTTTCTGCCAAAGACCAGATTTTGGGTTTTTGACAGTTTTCTTTACTTTCCAAAGCGGATGGGGTGTGATCAGAGTCACTATTTTCAACTTTCTTGACAAGTGCAAGCGCTCCGTCTTTCTGCGGGCTGCTTGGCTGCTGCGGCATCTCCAGACGCGCATCCTCAGGTGCTGAGCTTTCCAACGCGCTCTGGACGCGCTCGTGGGTGTCTGCGCGGTCGGTATCATGCTCCGTCTCATCCCGCTCGTCCAAATGACATTTCTGCAGGGGGCTGTCGTCATCGTCGCTGTCTCCCTCCTGCTCCTCATCCTCCTCATCTGATTTCCCCTTCGACGCCCAGCTGACCCTGTTCTCCTTCTTCAGGCGTCGCCTTGCGTTGGCGAACCAAGTGGAGACCTGCGTGAGGCTCATTTTAGTGATGATGGCGAGCATGATCTTCTCGCCCTTGGTCGGATACGGGTTCTTCAGGTGCTCGTTCAGCCAGGCCTTGAGTGCCCCGGTGCTCTCTCGAGTGGCCACCTTGGTGACCCTACCGGGATCCTCGGCAGCTCCCGGACGGTAGGGCGGGTAGAAAGCCCCCCCGCGAGCCAGGAGCGCGTGATGGTAGGGAGATGCGGCCTTCAGGTCGAAACCGTTGTTCTGGAAAATAAAGAAGAGAAAAGTAAGAATAAGCCAAGGAATTTTGCTTGTGCGCAATTACGCGCGGGAGTCGATGAGCTCGACCCGTAGCGCACAGTTCAACGTGTTCTAGTGTTTTTATGCCGAAATCTAAGGAAGAGGAGCCACTCCTGAACAAATTTTCACGAGTTCAGAGAAAGTTTGTTTGGAAACTTTTGCAAGAAAACACAGCTTCAGTACAACTCAGTCAAATCTTTAAGAGGTTATTCGTTTTTCTGAAAACTTGTAGTTGTTCAGCTGCTCGCGATCGGAGTTGACGTTACATTTTTGATAGAAGTAAGTTGCAATGATTTTCATTTATTGAGTAAAGGACTTTGTGAATCATCAACTCACCATGTGTGCGATGTGCCTGTGGTGCGGATATGGGATAAAGTTGTATCCCTGTAGTCCTGAGTATGTTATGGGAACCCCAGCTGCCATCGCTGCCAGATGCTGAGCCTGCTGCTGCTGTTGCACACCCGGTGGGCATCCCAGCACCGGGATCTGATATCCAGTCGGCATGCTGATGTTCCTCTCCAAGAAGAAGTTGCCAAATCCAGTTTGCGATGCGGGCATCTTTCCTGCTGTCCCAGCTATTCGGCTTTGAGTGGCAATCCAGCCTCCTGGATCTATTTATATGCACCCAGCTGCCAGCGTGTGTGTGTGTGTGCAGGGGTAGGAGGGGGGAGGGAGGGAGGGGAGAAGAGGGAGGGAAGGGGGGTGTCCCACTGGTATTGACTGACAGCTATGTTCAAAAGACCTACAGCTTTCACTGGCAATAAATCCCATCAAAGAAGCCCTCCGCTGTTCCTTTTAGCGTTTTCGTGAAGAGGCTAAATATGTGCTACTTATCGCAACACAGTGATTTCTGCAGAGGACTGAAGTTGCAATTCAAATGCAGCCTTTTCTTTTGGTGAAGTGAATAAAGACTCACAGACCAAACCATCAGTCCCATGTAACAAACAAAACGTCTCATGAAAAATAGCCTTTAGGTTCGTATCATTTATTCTACTCGTTCATTTTGAAACGAAACTTTTTTTCTATTTAAAATGCTCATAAACAGCAGGATGAAACTTTGCAAAATTTAAGACCAAGCATCGTTTATAGAGTTAGTCTCTCATTTTTTCCATTTTTATGATTTAAAAAAGAAAAAAAAAAAGTTTATTTTGTTTTATTTCCACGCTTAAACCAGTCTGATCTGATTTTTTTAACCATGACACTCATCGGCGGACAGATTAGAAAACCACCCGAATTCAGTTAACAACATCCTGCCAGTCTCTAGTGTCGCTTCTGATGCTTCATCACCTCCAGATCTGCGCGTTTGTGAATTGAATTAACCACCTCAAGAGCATTAAATGACGCCAATAAACAAAAGTAAAAACTTTTTTTTTTCTTTTTTACGCACACCTAAAAGTGTTGCCGAGAAAGATTTTTTTCCTTAAGCTCTTTCATTAAGTCAAACTAATTAATAACACGAATAAACCATATAAGAGTTGTCATTCAGCCTCGGAGCCATACCTTTTTATTTGTTAATTCATTGACCGAACCATAACAAACTGCCCTTAAACATGTCGGACGTCATTGTTTAGAGTGAAGGGCAACGTTTCAATGGCCCTAATTAAACGAGGTTAAGCGAAACAGGTGTTGACTAATGTATATGATAATTGTGAGATAACAGATGCTAATACGTGTGTGTGTGTGGAGGGGGGTTGCTAGAGATAAGAGGGGAAGACTACACTTCTTATTCCACTACCCCCCCCCCCCCCATGTCCTTCAAAAGAGCCACAGTTAAGCTCAGAGGAGCGCACCTCTCTTATCTCGCATCATTTTGATTATTATATTAACAGTGTTAAGAGGTGTAGTGCTGGTGGTGATAGCAGTGGTGCTTTTGTTGAGAGATGGGGGGGGGGGGGGGGGGATTAAAGAAGTGTCCAGACATGCAGGACTGATACATAACCCCTTTTTCTTTTTTAATTTTTAAAATCTTCTCATTTTAAACTGATGATACTTTCTAAAGTTTCAGGATTGATTGATTTTGATTCTTTGATTCCACATGTCCACTTTTTATTTAAAATGCTGTGATCTGTAAACCTCTGTAGCTCATGATAGATGTTTTTTATTTACTCAATAAGTCCTTTCAATCAGCTTCAATGCCGTTTTTTTCTTAATGAGCTCTTGATGAACCCTTTCCATTGGAACAGCTGACTCTGGTCTGAGATGTGTTTTAACTACACTCTAAGGGAAAAAAGAAAATTTGACTTTATACCAGTTTCAGTAGTTTGTTTACATTTTTCAAAATATTTTAAACAGTTGAGAAAGAATTGAGCTTTCAAATAGAATAGGAAAAAATAATTTATCTTTGTAATTTAATGTATTTATTCCCTTGTTGAGTCAGATTTATGCTATTAGGAACACCTATGCGGTCTAATACAATAGTCCTGTAATAAATCCTGCCTTCATGACAGTTATGATGCTCAGGTTTTGTTTTTCAGAGATGTTGAATTGAACTTTATTCTGAGTCATTGTGTCATTTTGAGGATTAGTTTGTGGAGATGTTGAACTATATTTTGAAAGACACACACAAGTACTTTAATGTATCTGAGGGTAAGCTGTAGAACAGTGGATGAGACACAGACAAGAAAGTAGATCAATAAACAGATCTGGGAATGCAACGTCTCCAATTAATTTTGGTCTTTCTGCAGAAATCCTTGATCTTAGCTTTGAGACTTGTGCGGATAACAATTTAGATAATTAATTACCAGGTTGAAAAAAATGAATGAGTTGTGGTGGAATGTAACTAAGTACGTACTATGAATACAGGACTTTTACTTGTAACGGATCATTTCTACCATGTGGTATTGATACTTTTACTTATCTGAATACTTCCTCCCTCGCTGTTAATTAATAGATTTCTGTTCTTTCCAACAATGAAGCCACGTCACCTTCTGAACTAACTGACGTAAAAGGGCACAAAAAAACCCCTGAACAATATGTTGGATTATGGAAAACTGATCTCCTTGAAGTATTTGTCTATTTTCAATTTTATTTTGAATTATTAATTTTTTTTGTTTTGTTTTTTTTATGGGTGTGAAGACTGTTGTATATTTGAAATGCAGTGTCAGAGTCTCTAGCAGTGCTTCTGGAGGAAATGCTGCTGGCTACAGATGAGAAGATTTGTTGATTAGGCGATCGGCAGAAAGTGATTAGCAACTTTTTTGATAATCAAATAATTCCAGCTTCTCAATTCTGCTTCTGATCATCATGTATAATAATAATAATGGTCTTCTGGACTTTTGGTCAAACAAAAAAGGCATTTGAATATGTCACTTACTTTGGGCTGTGTGAAGTTGTGATTGACATTTTTATACATTATTTTTTTAGTCATTTTATAAACCAAATAATATATTGATTAACCCGTATTGTTTCTCTTACTGTATCTTCACAGTCGTGTGCCATCGTTTGAGGTGGTTTATGATATTTTGTTGTGTAATTGCGTGTAGACTAGTGTGTAATCATTGGCCCAAATGTAAAGAGAGAGACTTGCTGGGGGTATCCACAGATAAAAAGTGGTGAAGGTGGAGGGAAAGGAGGAATTTATTTGGGTGGGGTCCACAGAGCCTAAAGCAAATTTGGACAAGAGCAACAATGGATCGACTGGAGTGCAAAGAGAAGGCGGCTTATGGCATCAGTAGTCTACATCTCACAACACAAACAGCTCAGGGCAGCTGCTTTTGTCCCTCTTGTAGAACTCCTTTTCATTCTCTTCCTCTTTCGGCAGCTACAGCACAATGCAGGTGTTGGTCTTGCTCTGACAGGTCTGGGTTTTTTGTTGTTTTTTGCGCTGTTTGCTATTAGGATGTCAGTCGTTTACAGGAGAGAAAAAAGTGACCAAATGGAAGATGATTGTCTTCAGCACCCAGAGGCTAAAACACAAGAAAGCAAAGAGGATGAAATTCTCTTTATCCCTGATGACACCTGAGCCATTCCTCTGTGTTGAAACTGCATTTTATAGATTCCTCTACCTATAAATCCTCTGAATGCAACACATCATAACTCCAGTTTGGGATAAAAATGCAGAATGACGGTGTAATGGCGGCTAATGACCGGGTCAGGACAATAGGTTTAGGTGTGACCTCAATTGCAGGCCGTCCCCTACCTGCGAGCCGACGAAGGGACTAAACATGCAATTAGAATAGTTCAAAGGTAGGTGTGAACAAGACGACAAAAGCCTAAAGAGAATCCACAGAATCTCCGACACCTATTGCTTGTTAGTTTATTTTTACAGCACTCGATACTGAAAGAGGAGAAAGCCGACAGAGGCTGGAGGAGGGGAGATAATTATAGACGGCTGAATGAAAAGATGAAAGTTGTGCATTTTGATTTTTTTTTTTTTAATTTATAGTATTTTACATAGAGGCAACAAAAAAAATCTACATAGTGTCAATGGACAACCAATGTATAATGGTCTCCAAGCAGATCTCCAATTTTCCTCCCTAATGGGATTTTCCTGGGGCACCAACACAAATGGAGAGATGTAAGCAAAGTGTGAATGTTATCAAGCGATCCCACCTCTTTACTATCAGACCCCCTCTTCCCAGACCCCCTTCCCCTCTTTGTCCTTTGTCATTACTCTTATCTGGACCACTCTATCATTCTTTCAAAATAGTAGTGGCGCTGAAACCGCTTGCAAATGTAAGTATGTCTTTGTTTAGGGCCGGGCAGTGGCCCGCCTCCCAGCTCCCTCCTGGGTGCAGCCTGATTGACGGCCCTCCGCTGGGTGAGTGACAGGCGGCGGTGGTGAGGGCCGTGATGGCCGGTGTGACAGCTGCTGCTGCTGCTCCTGCTGGTGCTGCTGGTGTTGCCCTGTGTCGGGTCCCAGTGGGTGGGTGCTAGGGACCCCAGGATCCCTCAGCTAAAGGCCTGGCCCAGTTTGCTGGAGCCCGGTCAGAGCTGCTCCCCGGTGTGATCGTTGTTGCAGATGAGCTTGTTAGGTTGCTGCACTCTGGTTCTTCACCTCAGCTGCAGGTTTCTGCTGAACATGTGCAGAGCGACAAAACCCGTTTATTCCTCCTCAGGAAGCTGCCATCAGGATTATCTCTGAGAGTGACAGTGGCAAAGGGGCGGGGCTTTATTTTCTTTTATTATCGAGAACTAAGTTTTGACTCATTTTTTTCTGTGCTTTTGTTTGGAGAGGTTTTCCCTCTCTGATGGTCTAAGGACAGAGGATGTTATGTACTGTACAGATTGTGAAGCCCCCTGAGGCTGTATGATTTGTGATATTGGGCCACATGAATAACATTAATTTGACAAGTATCTTTCTAATGAAGTTCAGGTTTTTAATAATGTTATTATCTTGATCAAGCCTGTTTTTCCACCTCAGTTGAAAGTTTCTCGTGCACATTTTTCCTGCCCAAGATGCTGATGTAGGGTTATTTCTGAGTGAGTAGCAAAGACAAAGAACTTTAATAAAATATTATTACATGCATCTTCCTAACACAATTTAATTTATTAAAACTTTATCATCGTCATTATCTCACTGCTCACTTATCTCTTCTCCATCTCAGTAGCAAGTTTCAGGGATGTTGTTTTTCCCTGAGCAGGATGTTGCCATTTCTGGAGTGTAA
Organism: Seriola aureovittata; assembly: GCF_021018895.1. Taxonomy (NCBI): domain Eukaryota; kingdom Metazoa; phylum Chordata; class Actinopteri; order Carangiformes; family Carangidae; genus Seriola; species Seriola aureovittata. The sequence goes on from NC_079372.1 coordinate 27,706,916, forward strand.
CAGTGGCAAAGAGAAGCTGCTTTACATTTACATTACATTTATCTTTTAATGCAATTCAATTTCTTACCAGTAACACTTCACTTTAAGTCCCTTTTATTTAGGATACACAATCATTTCATAAATGGTTTATAACACACTATAGTGCAATTGAATGCAGCTACACAGACACTTTTTTTTAATTAATATACAGTATCTTCTCCTATGAAGATATATTTGACTTTATTGTAACTGTTTTCCTATATTATGGTATACAAATACATTAATACGCACGGATTTCTGCTCATAACCACGTTCTAGTCTGTCATAAAGCATTTATGAAAAGTTGTTATACTGTTTTTGAGTGCTAAATATGGGGACTTAAAACAAAGTTTTGCCTTTTTATGTCATTACCACTGATAGCACAGTTCATCCTGCATTTTATTTATATATATATATATAAGCATGGATGCCATTTTGACTATCTTAATATATTTCAATTAAAAAAATTCAAGTTTAAGAGTAGTGTTATCTGAATGCGCTGCAGAAACGGAACAAACTGAAGTTCATGCGTCTATTATTTTCTCTCTATAGCCTCACAGAGAGTAGCTAATGAGGTTATTGGGCATCTGTGACGTGACATCTACATTTTGGCCTATTTGTGAAACAATGGTAACAAGGAAGCCAGGGACATTGGGCTCTGTGTTTTCCAACTCAAAATAACAAAGCCAAGCAGCCGCTGGTGGGAGGCTGTGCTCTCATGGAAATGAGCAACCGAACCAACAATGTAGCGCCTAATCTCTTCAGAGAGAGGAATCAGTTACACAGCAGTATGCACCCCTCAATGCTTTTCATTAGAGTCAGCGTGCTATTGAAACAGTCGCTCCACCCACCCTGACTCACACACACACACACATACATGAGTACACACACACACACACACACACACACGCACACACACACACGCACACACACAACCCTCGTGTGTAGCCACAGGCCCTACTCATACATGCACTAGATACAAGGTAGCCCCCCAACAACAGAAGGGTTGAAATAAGTGGGGCAGAGGGTGGTATGGGGGTGCAAGGCCTCAAAGCATCGGATTAGAGTTAATGTGCCCTCCCTGGGTTATAATCTCTTCAGAGGGGGACTTTGTTTGAGGGGCTTGAGGGCAGTAAGATAAGTATCTATTACAGAAACTCCCTCTTATCCCCCCAACATCCCGCTTCAAAAATGAAGCACAAAAACACTTGCCTGTGTTCCCCTCTGTGTTGTGTGATATCCAAGACCCAAAAGCAAGTGCTGCCCTTTTCAGCTAATCAGGAATTAAGGTCTAAAGCCGTATGGAGAGTTAGCAGGGCCCATATTTACTCCATCTGTAGCCCACAAAGTCAGGTAGTTAAAGAAAGATCAAAGGCAGCTTAAAAACACTCTGGTTATTCTATAGCAAGAGAGAAAAAAAGCATCAACGCAAGTTGTTCTTCTTCTCTGTTTGGTGTAAGGAGAAGCTGCGGTGTGAGCAGCCGAGACACTCGGTCCAGAGATGGGAGTTTGATGTAGATAATTCAGTGAAGCAGACGCACAACAGCTCGAGCTGCAAAAACTACAGGTGAAGAGTTTGATATAAAATACAGTTTAATACCAAAATATCTTCATTATATAAATATTGTGCAAAAGATGTAATGGAGGCTGGTTCTTTAGATTACATAATTGGCATCGTCCACAACATATGAAAATAATGAACAATACAAAAGCCCTTTTAAACAAACTGGCAGAATAAACCAGAAGACATAGATTCACACTGGAACAGTGCAAAAGTCGATTTGCAAAGGTTTAAAATAACACTCGGATTCACTGGGTTTAGTATACAAAATAAAATACAATCAGTTTTCAAGGGAACTGGAACTCGGTAACAGAGCTGCAATGAATTGAAAATCAGCAGATGAGTCTTGAATCAGACGAACAAAAAAACCATCACAACCTGTCAATAACCAAAAGTGATATGACAGACATGCTAACTGCTAATTGGCATAAAGCATAACATGATCCAGCCTTGTAGTAATGTTTGAAATGCTGATTAAAAACAAAAACTACCCTTTTTAAAAAAATTTTTTTAATGCATCCTTTTTTTGTGGAATGTCTCAGTGGCCTGGATTTAAAGACACACCAATGGTTTTATATGTTTAAGCCCATTAACTAATCACAAACACTTTACACCAGTGCTAACCATTTTCAAAGTATAATGTCACTTTTTAGAATCAAGATTTTCAACTTTCCAAAAACAGAATGAAAATAAACTCGTATAAAGACTGAGCACCTTCATTGTACATGAAACCTTGCTTGAAATAGCTAATAAATCACAGCAAAGATTTCACATTTATTTATCGATTACTTCATCAATTACTACTCTGTTGCTTGTCATAATGATTCAGTTGTAAGTTGGGTTCCTTGCTGGTGCCTTCATGGGCTTACTTATTTATAAAGTTAAATCCCCGCTCAGAAACCCACAACAAACAATAAACAAACACACATTTGGTTAAAAAAAGGAAAGGAATCTGTGAAGTAAAGCAGCTGTATCTCAAGTCTCAGTCTCAGATGTTGCAGTTTCCTGGTAGCATTTGAATGCATCAACAAGGAAGACTTTTTTAAAAGTTGCCATTAGATGACAGTATAATTTTGATTCGATCAAAATAATTAATCGATTACAGAATTAATACCAAATTTTCAGCAAATAGGATCACTGGAATGTCTCTGTAGATGGATTTAAATACTATATTGGCGTATTAATCTAAATCAGTGGCTGTGTAGAATCTAGGAAATTAATTTAAGTACTAAAGATGCATTTTGGAATTTTTCTTTTTTCTTTTGTATCGGGCCACAACATACAAACCCCCCAGTATGATCCTTTAAAGGAGAGGTCTGGTGATATTATATATCTACGAGAAAAAAAAAAACTAAACCAACAATGAATCGACCCTTTTACCAAGTATCAACTCTATATCCAATGTCTGATATATTTTATTAGTGCTCGTTTATCTAAACGACATTAGTGAGCCACACTGTTGCACTGGGAGACTTGTCTCTCCGTTACGATGAACATGGACTCTAGTTTAATTTGAATTAATGCCACATACACCGTCCTGTTGCTGTAAATACTCACTACGACATCACAACACCGAGTGTGGCTCAAAACAGGCCCCAGCAAATCCACAATTTACTCCTGTTTACTAAAAACTACAGTGTCCAACATATTTGTGACTCATTTTGAGACAAACTAACAGTAACACAAATATAGAATATCACCAGCTTTATCCTCCAGCTCCTCCAGAGTAAACGTGAACGTAGATGATTTGGTCACTGCTCACTTTAACGCAAAGGCGAGATTAAAGAATCGCTGTGAGCTCATTTGAAGTTGTAAGGCATATGTCACATTTAGCAACAGTTATTAAAAAGGCTTTGAGAAACACTTCTATGGTGATTATAACTATTGATAATACATGTATAAGCGTAGCATCACCTGCAACACTTCCAATTCAAGTTAAAGCATCTGTATTCAGTACGTGGAGCTTTCAGGTGCGTCAGCAAGCATGTGCGATTAGGTGTGTATGAATGGAATGAGTGTCGGTGTGTGTGTGTGTGTGTGTGTGTGTGTGTGTGTGTACGTACATAATAAATATACACATACAGTATTAATACTTCCATGGTATATACGGGGGTGTTTACATTAAGTGTCAATATAGTATAAGTCAGAAATCGTCCCTGGCGTCTGTTCTTCCTCAGCGGGAGAATTTTCTGGGTCTGAACGGAGGAAGGACGAGCTGATGTGACGCCGTCCTCTCCTCCTCTATTGGAGCCAGCTCCTCTGCTGAGCCCCACTTCTTCTTGGAGTGGAACAACGATACCAGCTTCCTGTTCCTGTTCCGCTCCCGGGCCTGAGTGACTTGAAACTCTGGGAGCACAAGAAAAACATGTTGATTGATTTTAGGGAAAAACATAATTCACACATTAACCTCTAGTTACCTTGAAGCTGCAAGATTCTGTCTGCGATCGGAGCAGTTTTGAGAAAGCAGTTTTTATATTATAGATAGCAAAACTGAAATGTTGGGAGGCTCTGATGAGAAGAGACACAGGTGAGATGAGGTGAGGTGAGATGAGAATGTCTGCAGTAAAAATGAAGCTACAGCCAGCAGCTGGTTAGCTTAGCTTTGCATAAAGACTGGAAGCAGGGGGAAACTGCTAGCCTGGCTCTATCCAAAGCTACTAGCACCTATAAAGCTCAATAATTATGCATTTGTTTGTCTGCAGAAAACGACAAGTTGTAGTTTTACAGGGGGCTGGACTACTTCTTGGCTGAGAGCAGTAACTTCCTGGAATCTCCAGGAATATGCTTTTTTTATTTATTTTTTTCTTGGTAGGTGGATTCTGAACCTTTGGACAGGCCAGCTTTTTCTCGCTGTATCTAGTCTTGATGCTAAGCTAAACTAAGATAAACTAAGTTGACGGTAAATTTGTACTTGTCATTGTATTTGACATACAGACATGAGTGGTATTTATCTTCTCATTTATCTATTCTCATCTTTCACCAAGAAAATGAATAACATTTTCCAAAATGCTAAACTATTACTTCAAAGAAAAAAACGCTTATTTTATGTTTTAATTAGCCTTTTCTTCAGTTATTACAAAGACAACACAATTCAAAGACTTTATCTAACTGGTCATGCAAAAGCCACAGTGCTCTCCTTATATACTGTAGGATTAATAAAACTGATGGTCATTCATTAAATCATTTATAATTCATCAGCAGAAGAATGAGGCACTCACGCAGCTCGCACTCTTCCTCTACACCCTCTGTCTCTTTGATGTTTAGGTATTGGCAGGCAAGATGGCCGCTGTAGTCCCTCAAGTTTTCTTTGGCACCTGATAAGAGTAAAATTAAATCTCTGAGCTTTCTCTCTGGCACCTAACACCGAAAGCTGTGAGGAAAAAAACTCATCATCCAAAGGTAAACAAAAATAACTGCATGAGATTGAAACCTGCTGTAAAGTAAAAATCATGTCTCTCACTCACTCCTACAGTGAATGGAGTAAATTATCTCTGTAACCAACAGTTTAAATGAAAGCAGTTTTTACCATATGTCCCTATGAGCAGGTCGAGAATATGTTGATGACCGTGTAACGCTGCAATGTGTAAAGGTGTGTACCCCTGCAGAACAAAAACAAGAGGAAGACAGAGGGAAACATGCATACAGAAAATTGAAAAACGTGTATTCTGAAGTACTTTTCAGGGACACTTGTGATGCAAACACACTTTCAACACTTCATTGACACATAAAAGACTTAGCAGTTTAAAACTCCCCTCAACACAAAACTTTGTGTTGTGTTGAGGTGAGTGACTGTGGCAAAGTGCTGAAAGGCTTTAGTACCTACCCCCTAGAGTTTCCCAGACCCAAAGGCAGCCAATGAAAACAGCATGGAGAAAAAAAAGTATACAAATTAGCAAAGGTTATGGAAACACCAGATAATGATAAAAACATAATTGCTTGGTAATTCACTGAAAATTGCATAGTTTTGGAGTTGTGCATGCTGGCACATAGACGCACTGTTTTGGGAAACAATTAACATGACATGACATGATTTATTAGCGGAGCACTCCTGCGGCCCAACAACACGTGCTGCTGTAATACATTTGCACAGCTGGATCTTCATAGAGATCATTTAGGGAACATTACATCACTGAGGGCCACACCAGAAAGGAACCGGCAGCCATGTTGTTGTCCTGTTGTTAGACCATTGAGATTAAGACAGATACTGTACAAACCCGTCACCGACACTGGCAAAAGCCTGGATACTCACATGCTGCAAGGAAGAAGCATACCAAGAATAAATCGGTGTATGTTCGTGTCACAAGAAAAGCTAAATGCAACATAGGCTTAAAGGGGCGCTCCACTGATTTCACACACTAAGTTAAGACTCGTGGCTCCAGAGGCAGCTTTCTAAAGTCTATTAGTAACTGTATTAATTAACTAATTTTGTTCTCACAGAGGAATTTATACATGAGACATTTCTAATAGCAGGTGCTGTAGTGGATGCTGATTTGTCTCAACACCAAATGTACAGAGCATGTGACGGGCTCCGTGCTCTGGCTGCGATCAGGCTCCGTCATGGTTTCAATGTAAACAGGAAACATTTCAGAAGTGGAGCATCTGTTCATCAGCGGCCACATTTTATAATATTTATAATATAGTCCAGTGTTGTTTTAACCAAATAAATACAGCAGCTCATTTAGTGGCAGTAACAGATGCTCTTTGGCTGTATTTGAATATGAAAACTTTTTGACAGATCTTTGTCAGTTGGATTGCACACCTGCTAAGTTACGTGACTGAGTTTGACGATGGGTGTGGACTGAGTACTCAGGTAATAATGTAGTAATGACTACTGAGTTCTTGTGTGTTGTTGTTGTTGTTGTTTGATAAGAGAAAGGAAACATATGTAAATGAGAACAACTGTGTTGTGCATTAAAACACAGTACAGACGACCACAGAGAGCAGGAGGACACTGAACAGTGCCTCCCCCTTCCTCCCTCATTTTTCTCCTTTTCTCTCTCTCACTGGCTTCGAACTTGAAAAATTAAATTAGCTGTGTATGTATGAAATGGACCCCACATTTTTTTCCCAGAAAGACAGTTAAGACATACTGAATGACCATTAGCAGTGAGTTACAGGAGGTAGTGGAACAGACACCAGTCTGGACTTCATGTCAAGTCTCTGGTTCTCCATGAAAGATGCTGAAAGTAGGATAATCGGGCAATAAAAGTCACAATATTTTTGGCCTCCGCTGCTTCGATTTTGTTTTGCACAATTCCCCCTGATTTATTGATGTGCAATACTAAACAGCTGGAGTGAAAATAAAATGAGAGGGAGACATGAGAGGCATCAATCTTCTCACCTAACTCTTGGCAAGAAACTGAATAAGTGCATCACTGGAGTGCCCCTTCAAAATCCTTGTGTAGCAAAGAAAGAAAAAAAAAAACTCACTGATTTGGTGTTGACGTCAGCACCAGCATTCATCACCAGAGAGGCCATGTCCTGGTTGCCATGTTTGGCGGCCCAGTGCAGAGCTGTCTGTGTGGAACAAAGAGAGAGTTATTCATAAAGTATCCACTACAGTTATCAGCCGTGGTAATTGATGTAGCATCATTACAAGTTGTCTAAGCTGAGCAGTGCAGCGTCTTATTGGCTGTGCGAGGGCGGAGGGCCAGCTGCGCACGGAGGGGAGTGGACGGATGGAGGGATGGTGAGAAAAAGGGATGGAGAGAAGGTTTCCTGCCATCTAACGGAGCCTAATTACAAAACAACACAGCACTGTGCCCACAGTCAGGGGGCCTGGCCGCCTGTCACCAGGGGGAAGATTGATGATGTTAGTGTGACCCGCAGAGGGGAGACCCACCCAGACATCACCGCACTACTGTCAGCACACGTCAAGGAGGGAAACAACCCCCCTCCCCCCTCCCTCCCAGAGATACACCCACATGTTCGCATGCTAAGATCCTCCAAGTGTGCGTAGATGTTAAAATAATAGACACGTGCATGAAGCAGAAAACTCGAGTCACATGCAAATGCAAACCACATCCACCTGTTTGACCAGAACTGTGATCTCCTGTTTTTCCTACACACTTTAAGCTGCATAATTATGTGTTATCAACAGGTGAAAGCTGAGCGTCGGTGCAGATGTTGGCTAAGTTACCGCATGCGTCTGAGGTTGACCCCACAACTACATATTAACATTGGATAGATGAAAAGCTTATAACTTCACTTAACTACACAGCTGGGGGGGGGGGGGTCTTTAAAGAGCAAGATTAAACCTACTTTTCTTAGTTGTGGAGACGGAGGTTTTCACCCAGCAGCAGTAATATGGAACTTAAATGCATTTATACAATGATTTCTTTGTAAAATGCAGGTTCCATTAAGGAAGAAGTTCATTTTAAGTAAGATTCAGTGATGAAATGTAACCAGCCAAGTACATTGGCTGTACCTATACACAATTTTGAGCTACTTCTGCTTATTTCCATTTTCTTTTCTCTTTCTACTCTACTCTTCTACGCTACTATTCTACCACAGTTCAGATGGAAATATTGGACTTTTTACACTAAATTATTTATTTATTTGAAAGTTGTTACTTTGTAGATTAAGCTTTTACATTAAAAACATTCCTCATTAAGTTTTTAATTAATATTAGAACTAGCTCTACCTCAACAAGTTAAAACATTAACTTGCTGTGGATGGATCAAAAATAATTCTTTGCTCAGATAATGTAAATATAAATGAAGTTTGTTCACTGTCCATAAACCAGAAATGTCGCCTGCTGAGTTCATTTGTGAATATCATTCGCCATTCTCCATATATATATATATATATATATATGTGTGTGTATATATATATATATATATGTATATATATATGTGTTGTTATATGTGTTGTTAGCGCTAAAAACGATCAGCTCCACCAGCAAAGCTGTTTGATGACACGGCGAGTTGAGACGATACCTGCTGAGTGTTTGCTGACACATTTACCATCTGGAAGATTTTATATAAACAGTTTAGACAGTTTCTGATGCTGTTGAGTCACAGAGCTTCAAAGCTTCTTTGTCAGAAAAATAAATACCTGGTGGTAGTTGAAAAGCCCAGAAGGAACATAATACATAACACTTTTCTCAAGGTGTCTCCTAAATCCTCACAGACTCTTCTAACATGAAAAAAAGTTCTGTTTGCTGCACGATTGATTGTGTTAGGTTTTTTTTATGCATTTCCATATATGTAAGGGTATTTCCTAATCAGAACAAAGATGGATGCATGACAAGACATATGTCTTTGCTGAATTTATATAACACATATATGTTATGTTTGCCTATATCAGTGTTACTCTCTATTATTTTATATTTTCATACTAAATAAGCAAAGAGATATTTAATGGATAGGAAGTACAGTCACAGCTTAAAACAACAGGTTTGAGGATTTGGAAATCCCCTCAGAACAGCTGTAATAACATGACCAGGCATTTATTTTACAGAGAAATGAATGCTTAGTTCTGTGACTTGAGTATAATGATAATAAAAGGGAGAAACAAACTGGGACTCTCGCACTGCTTGAACAGGACATAAGTCTGTTTGTGCTTAGGTGCTATGACGCTAATCGTAGTACAACAGGCCTGTCCCACAGCTGGCAAGAAAAAAAATATCTGCTTGAGTCCACTGACGGGACTGAGGAAGCTACATCTCTCTACGTCAGGCGTCTGGGGGACAGATTGTGATAGATGCTGTCTGGCTGGAGTATCTCCATCTCTTTTGTCTGTCCCCTGTCACATCTGAAGACAGATTGGCCAGAGGGCTGTTTGACGGGCGGCTCGGCGGGTCTCCCCGCGGACAAGAGTGATGGACGAGGCTGAACAGGATGCGGCGTCTTCCCTTCCTGCGCCTCCTCTCGTTTCTGTTTCTACCCACCGGGGTGACCCCCCACCTGTCCGATCACTCAGGGGGGACGGCTGTGTCCCCTCCATGTGAGGCAAGTGGCGGCTAGAGAGGGCTCAGATCACCAGGAGACACTGACCACTGCCATGGATGTGGAGGAAAGACAGAGAGAGGAGTGATGGGCTAATGATGTACTTACAAACTGTGTGGCAGAGGAAGTCCGTCACAGCAGGGATGGAGGCCCACGTCACCAGGAGGAGAGCAGGAAGAGAAAAACAGAGTGAGACTTTGGAGCGAGGACCATTTGCCTTAGGTGAAATATAGGTGTTCTGACTTCAACCTTTTAAACCACTGTTTGAAGATCATATCTATAAAACCACCTGATCCCGACAAACATTTGGTGAGAACAGGAAACACTTAAGTCCTCCCAGGATGAAGAGTAATCCCTTCAGTCCCGGCCAAACATGTGACTTAGAGCCTGGTGTTTGGTACACTTAGCTCAAAGTCAGAACATGACAAATGTAGATCAAATATAACGACTCCTGGTTTAAACGCCTTTGGTTCTCGTTAGTCTTGTAACTTTTTCTTTTTTTTTCTGATTGAAGGTATCTCTGTGTGTTATCTGTGGAAAGGCATCCACCTCTGCTGAACATGCTGAACAGGGAAAGGCTGAAGGCTAAAGGGGAACATCAAAGAGGCCTGAGGGAGACTTAGCACCTTCCCAGGGACACAACCAGCATTGTTCTACAATTAATCCCAGCCTGCTCTATTACTTTCAGATTATCTTTAAGTGGGTGAAGTCTTTGTGGGGCATTAAGAGTCTCCTTAATCCCCCCCTCCCCTTCCCAATCTCCCTACACTTCAATGGCGGCCATGCTATCTTGTCCGGGTGGGGATGGCAGAGGCTTAGGGCCACTCTTAGAAGGTGGTCTGCCATGGCCACAGGACAGTGTGAGAACTGTGACACAGGGGAGGGACAACAAACATGAGCTCAAATCTCTTAAGCGCACAGGGAGACAAATAAAAGGATTTGGGTTGTCAGGGGGGCACAGGAGCTAAAAAGCTATCTTTCATAATCCTTTTGATAGTGGACCTTTGAAATGCATGATCTGGATGTTTTAACACAGGGTTCTCAGAATACTATTACAGGGAAAATCTCGACAGAATGAGCTTGTGAAAGTTACACAAGCAAAGCGCAGGTCTGAGAGCGAGGAAATCAGTTGATAAATAAAGAATCACAGATCCGAAATACGGTTTGTTGTTACCAAAGTGGTAAATAAACTTCCATTCTGATAATCTAAGTTTTATTACACACAAGGTGCAGATAGAGGTATGAATGATGAAACTTACCCCCTAACAGGACGGTCATGGTCACAGTCAGCAGCATCAGAATGAGAAAATAAGAGGCTTTAAATCAGACAAAAATCATAGACGATGTCCAACACAATGACTTAATAATAATTCATATAATTACAGTTACATACAGTCTGTGCCACATCAAATACTCACTGAGGTGAAGTCCTGGTTTGAGCCCCCAAGAGAAGATATAAAAAAAAAAAAAAAAATACAAATTAATAATGATTTCAATCACATGAAATAGTTTTTATTAAAAAAGATTTTTTTTTTACTTAGTATTTGTGATGCGTTTAAGGATAACAGAAGAGAATAGATGGTTGGTACATTAGTTAAAAACAATTAAAAGTGAAAAGCTTCACCCACATTAATATAAATAGATAAATATAAAGTGTCTCAGTGATTATGGCACGTGTAGATGTCCGTGGGGAACTTGCACAGGGATGATGAATGTTCCACCAGTAGTGTATTTCATTTTGCATGATTGTGTTGATTAAGAGTGCAAATGGTTTCAGGAAAGAAACGGTTCATTAAGTCTAGTGGACGGAGTTTTGAACGACCTGTAGCGCCTGCTGGAGGGCGACAGGTCAAACAGGGTGTGAACAGTCCTTTACAACATCTCTGTGGCTGTGGAGAGGTAGCGGGTGTTGGTAATGTCCTTCCAGGGACGGTTTTTGAGACACCTCATGTCTGATTTGTGTTGTTTTGATTATTGGCGCCGTGAGTTTTGATCACATTGGGAACACACGCAACATTTCTACAACAAAGTCTGACGAGACAAGAGACCGAGCAGTGACACGATCAGATCAGGTTTTAACCCTCGTTGACCAAATAGTTCCAGGGACTGTGGAGCCAAAGGAACTTAAGTACGTACTTTAAACGTCTGTTTACTTTTCCATCACATCTGAAGACCAGTGACGATTAGGGAAATTAGATTGAAGACATAGGCGACACAGTTTTCACACACTGAAGAACATCAACACAGTGTTGTATTGTTCTTTGTATTTTAAAGTTGTGTGACTGGACGTAATGAATGATTTATAAAAAACATATTTTTGAGCGACAATTAAACAGTGTAATACAGAAGTTAAAAGAGTCTGGTATTGAAGATACTGTATCCTTGAAGGGATTTTCAACATTTTCATAACTTCATCATAACTTTTATTTTGAGCATGTTGAACAGTGATAAAGCATTGCTTCATAAATAAGTTTGGCTAACCTGGGTGTTAAAGCTTCTTGCCCCATCATACTTTGTGGTAGCAATATCGCCACGTTCCCAGATGTTATTATTACCTGCACATGGCCATAAATATGAAAACAGTATTTGTAATAAAGCTGAATTCTCCTTTAAGACGCAGAGCTACCTTCTTGTTCGCCAGCGAGGGGTCCTGTCTGAGCAGCTGAGAGAGGTCAGGGACTCGAGCGCCAGCAGCAGAGTAGATCCACTCCTTTTCTATAGGATCCAGCTAGTACAGAGAGAATGAGGGGGGGAGGGGGTCAGACAGGCACACACACACACACACACACACACACACACCCTACCATCCACATCCTGTTGTGTGCTCTTTTGATAGTGCTGAAGCTACAAACCTCTAATCCATTTCCTACAAACCACTGAGTCACAACCAACTGACACATTGTGGGAGACACCCATGATGACGCTGCACAGACTTCCAACAGTTAATACTTGAACTTCTGATTTTGGCTTTTCTTAAAGCTGTCTCTAAAGCCACAGGAGAACCACAGGAAAAGACAGGAAAAGGACTTACGGCCACAGCAGCGGAGCCCATGCTGCCCGTACACTCCTCGTCCTGCTCCGACTCGGACTGAAAGACACAAAACAGGAGACGGACTTGTTGCTCAGTGGTGACAAGAAGCCGAACTGTGACTGTGACACAAGTTAACCGCACCGTATCGGTCATAATGCTCACTCAGCATGATCAAACATCACAGGGTACACACACTGCTGTGATGTTTTCCAGCTGACGAGACGTGACCAAAGGGTGTCAGACAGATAGAGAGAGGTAATGAGACAGCGAGGCAGAGGCGACACTTTCACACATAAGGGGTAATGAATAACAATCCAATTAACAATTAACCAAAAAACAACATGCCTACAGTCAGGCCATGTGCTTTCCTCATCATTTTAGTCTGAAGGGGTCGAGAGGAAAACTCCACATAATGAGCACAGCCTTGTAGGAGTGTATAAAAGTGTCACTTTGGCTGATTTATGTTAGAGGGGAGAGTTTGTTTCTTCTTTCTTGCCTCTTTTGAGGAGAACCTGATTGCAAATTGTTCTCAGATCATCCAGAGACATGATGTTAAAACACTCAGCCCTTTCATGTCTCTTGCACAAACTGTCACATGTCAGCGTGCTGAACATGAAAAGTGGAGGGATTGTATTTATCCAGCTTCCACTCTGACACTTTTGGTGGAGACCAATAATAACTGGCAGAAAAAAATGGGGCATGTCGGACATGAAGGGAAAGACTGAACAAGGGGGTCAGGAATTCCACAAAATACCCTCTCAGCACTTTGTGTTGTTTCATAGTCATTTTAATTAGCTTTTTATGGCTGCAACCATTATTTTCCCAATTTATTTATCTGATTATTTTCTCAAATATTTATCTAGTCCTTGACATTTCAGAAAATACTGAAAAATAGCTTGTCACAATTTTCCAGAGCTCAAAGTGACATCTTGGTCATGTCTGACCAACAATCCCAAACCCACGACGGAAAAAAGATGACGAAGCTGGAACTAGTGATTCTTTTTTGGCTTTCTTTGCCTCATAAATGACCTGAAGGATTAATTAATTATCAAAATAATTACATTGATTGATTATTTTAAATCTTAGGTAAATCGACTAACAGATTATTAACACAGTAACAGGGTTCACTAATTTCAAGAGCATTCTCAGAGTGAAAGGGGAAGTCAGATGACCACAGAGGTTAAATAATAATTAGATAACTAAACAAGATTAAGAGTCTACAGCCATGCTAAGAGCTCTGTGGCTACACTAAAGCACAGCAGCGCTGTGAGCTAAATGCTTTAGTCACACTGATAATGCTAATATGCTGATATTTAATTGCGAAATGTTCATGTTCACCGTCTTAGTTTTGTTAGCATTTGCTGAGGCTCATGGGAAAGTCAGTTTGGCAGGTATTTGGTCAGAAGCTCAAATATTGGACAAACTGAAATTTTTGATCTAAAGGATGGTGTTAGATGAAAGTTTAAAGAATCATCAGAGTTATTATAGTTCATCCTGAAGAGAACATGAATGCCTGTAAAGACTTTCATGGAAAATTCCTGTGTAGTTGTTTCACCCAAAACCACAAAAGTCAGATACCAAGGAAAGACAACTCCCTCCCCCTGATATACGTGTATTTAAATTGAAGGAACCAGGATGTATCTGCCCCAGATAATGATCCTTCGTTTGGGAGCATTAACGATATTATTAACGACATTTCCTATCCAGCTTTGGCAAACTAGTTTACAGCCTCAGGTGTTCTGATTAATAATGTAACACTACAAAGCATCCAGGTAGCTCCTGTGATACGAAACAACTGTCATCACTAGGTGTCCTGAATACAGAGTTCACTGGTGTGACTAATACCTTAAGCAAACACTGTTAATCTCATTGCAGTGCTACATTAACACACGCCAGCATATTTCATCTGTCTGTTGCGCCGGCCATCAAGGAAAGCTGCATACCTTTCTCTGGGATGAATCTCAATCTCTTTAATGGGCACAAATGATTATTATCTTTCTAATGAGTTCCAACATGTTGCTGCTTAACATAATAACAGGGCACTTAATTTAAATGCAGATTCTGACCCCCCCACCCCATGTCCCCCATGGGGGCGGTACCCCCCCCCCCCCACACACTCAAATTCAACATACTGTTGGTTACAGATCCAGGTAATTTACTTAGCACCACCTGGTGGGTGACAGAGGAACCACTGGAGGGCAGGTACTGAGCACAAAGTCAGTGTTTTCTCCATCAGTGGTGCTAGAAGTTCTCAGATCTTTCACTTAAGTAAAAGAAGCAATACCACAGTGTAGAAACGCTCCGATACAAGAAACAGTCCATCGTAATGTACTTAAAGTACCAAAAGTAAAATGACTCATTTTGCTGAATGGCCCACTTCAGAATTCAGAATTTTGATGTTAATTTACAAGCATCAGTTTGTTCATTAGATGGTCTTAACTACTGTTCCACAGACTCTAGATCCTGCCTGGAATAAAAGCCTGGTGGTTTAATAAGTGCATATTTCAGTAGGCTGTTTGTCTCATGTGCCCCCACAGTCCTCCAGTACCTCCTCATCTACATCACACTCCAAATGTGTTCTTTAAAATGGATTTTGAAGTGGATGTTACTCGACACTGCAAGTTGTTGGAATAATTTTTTTTTTTTAGACAAGACACAGGAGTCCTAGAACTGTTTAGTCTTGTTCTCTTTCACTTTTCTTTTTCAGTTGGTTTGGTCATGTTTGAATTCATATTACTGACACAACAATTACAGACAGAGTCTAATCTCATATTCTACACCTATCCATCTAAACCTAACTCTGCCTGAAACTACCAATTATTTTCCTTATGAACAAATCTGACGATTATTTTCTCAATTAGCACAAAGTGATGCCTTGAATAAGTTAAAACTTAAAGACATTCAATTTACTATCATAGAGGGATAAAAGGAGTATTCACATTCGAGAAGATGGAACCAGTTAATTGTTGATATTTTATCTTAGTAAATGGATTCATTGATTACCAAAATGATACCAGATTATTTTTCTGTGGTCAACTGTCAATTAATTACAGCAACGAGCAGCAACAAGCAGCAGCGTCATATTTCAGCCTTGTTTACTCAGAAAATCAAGTTCAAGACTTATATGCGATCTCTCATATGTACATTTGCTGGTAATTGGCTGTAAACAGAATTAACCTCACGCAGGTGAGCAAAAAAGCGACAGTGTTGCTGCTCCACACCAGCAGGTACAAGCCCATATTTAACCTTTGCCTCTCAGTCAGGCAAATTGTCACCTTTGACCCTGAATCTTTGTCCAGCTCATCCTCCGCGCTGCTTTGCACTGAGGGTACCTGGATACGGATGATGGGAGGCTGCAGAGGAGTGACTGCTCCTGTCTGCTGGTCCTACAGGAGCACAGACATCATGGGCTATAAACTCAAACTTTCTCTGCTCTGAATGTTCACAGGCCAAACATTCAGCTGTGTCAAGTGCTGGCTGAGGTCAACAGCCTCTTTTCTTTCCCTCCACCATCTGGGTGTGGATAGATAATGTTTACTTTAGAGCCTGTTTGAACAAATCATGTGTGAGGACGTTAAACCGGTGGCATGAAACATGTTAATCTTTCAAATCTTATGGTTAAATGCTCGTGTTTTATTGCAGGAACAATATGTAAAAGTACTTCTAGAGGATTACTGTGCATTAAACCGGCGCATAGTGTTTATTTTCACAACAGTCAAGTGCTTTAATGCATTAGTTTTACACATATCTGCCTTTTATGTAAAGACGTAAGCCCTTTGACCTTCCCTTTCTTCTCTGAGCGGCTAACTTAGATTTGCCCAAGCAAAAGAGCTTTTTCTTTTTTTCTTGTTCCACAGTGTTGCTCTGTGTAAATGTCTACGCCACAGGGCCATCATTAAATGCTGACACATGCTCGGAGAGAAAAGGCACCAGTGTACACCAACAAAGACGGTCTTGTATAGAGATAAACACGTCACTCACATGAAGAGTAAACATGGTGTTGCATTTCAGCATCCAGTGTTGTTGCTGAATCATCCCAGCTCTCCCCACAGTTTATTTTCTTTTTTCTTACAAAGAAAATAGAAAAACAAGTTGATTTCATATTCACCTCTGCAGCACCCTCGGGCTCCCCACATGACATCAGCTCATCCTGTTGTTCCTTGTGGTGGGGAGGAGAGGTCTTCGTCGTCGTCGTCGTCGTCGTCGAGGCGTCCGTTGCGTCCCACTGTGCAGTGGCCGTTGTCCTGGCTGGGCTCAAATGTTGATGTTTGGTGTCGCGCTCCTGCAGCAACTGCCTGTATTTCTTCTTTAGGACGAGGTACTTCTCACCCTGCGACAGTCAGAAAGCACAGTATGCCTTAGAGAAGCAGAAAAAAGTCTGAATGTTGTTGCGTTATTTGCGTGCTGCACACTAGAAGTCATCAGAGTAACTGTGTCGTTTTTTTGTTTTTTTTATGCATTTATCCTGGAATGTGAATTATATCTCTTTATTTTAAAGCGACAGCAGTACCTCACATGTCTAATGCCCTTTGAATCCAGTTATTCAGATGTCACATCAGGTTAGTTGCACATAAACTAGTTTCTAGCATCAGTGGATTACAAACTAATAAACCTAGCCCCATTTACATTTTCAAGTATTAATTACCTTTTAAATGGTTCATGTAATGTAAAATTTGTAGATATTTTATTATTAACATCTTGTATATGTGATTTAGTCAATTATCAATGTTTTTATGCAGAAATCAAAAAGAAAACTCAACATAACTCATAGTTTGACAAGCAGATTGATGCGACTCTAATATCTATCTTTAAAGTGTGAAGCTACAGCCTGGAGCTAATTAGCTTAGCTTAGCTTATCACAAAGACTAGAAGCAAGGTGGACATGTCTTGTCGGTATGTACATGAGAAGATGACTCTCATATCTATATGTCCCGTTCAGTTTTTTTTTTTTTATCCTTGGAAGTCTGACAAATGTAAAGAATGCATTTCCTCTCTCATAAACCATTTGCAAAGCTGATATTTCAAGTATTTATATCCTGCATTTTTTAAATGAATGTGTGCTAGGTAGCAGTCTTCTTTCGTTGGTATATTGCTGTAATTCTTAGTGCAATCCATCATCATCCTGAAGGTCATTGTAATAACGTGAGGATCCTGCAGGGCTGTCCTTGTTACAGCACAGAGTTTTACATTTGTACACAAACACAAATGTAAAAGAACAAATTGGTGTTTTATGATTTAAACAAATCAGATGTGTTGTGTTTTAGAGGTACTGGTAGGAAGATTTTATTTAGCAAGTCTTTGTGCTAAGCTAAACTAGAAGTTTATAGACAGATATGAGAGTGGCAGAGATCTTCTGATCTAATGCAAGAAAGCAAATAAAAGCATAATTTCTCAAAATGTCAAACTATTCCTTTAAGAAAAGATTGAAACAATTTCAAAACTAAAAACCAGTCCACACATAATAACTCAACTGAATCTGGAGAGATTAGTTTGGCAGTAACATTCTGTGGTAGTGTCAGAATGTGAAAATCTTTCATAAAGATAGTTTCAAGGAAAATGAAAACAGCAGCTGCACTCCCTCGGGGGAAACCAGTTCTGCAGAAAAAGACATCGGATGACTTCTTATTATGTCATGATAGTTAAACTGAAACAACCACTGATCATAGTGAAACAGTTGTGTTGTTATGCCTCAGTGCAGAAAATATAAATAGAGAAAACAGGGGAGCAGAGCTTTTCCCACAAAAGGTAAAAATATTTTAATAGCTTACTCACATTCTCTGACTTCACCACAGCGATCCGGTCAATGATGAGCTTGAACTCCTCTCTGTATTTAGCTGCAGGGAAAAATATTTGACATGAAAAACTGAAAACGAAACATAGCTTTTAATAGCTCACATACTGTAAGACTTTGACATGAGAGGGTCCAGTACCCACATTGTCAATCTAGGGCACAAAGAAATGGAACACACTCAGCTCAGCTGGTTTAAGTGGGTGACAGACATAAACAGGGATAAAAGAGCACAAAGTACAAGAAGTGAGAGAAACACATGAAGTATTTCCAGATAGAGACACGGCTAGAATGTACAATGTATTCGAAAAGTCTTCAGACCCCTTCAGTTTTTATTATGTTGCACATTATGCAAAAAAATAAAACTAAAAGAATCCCCTCATCAATCTAAACTATATAAACACCATAATGACAAAGTGAAAACATAATTGAAATATCACATTGACATAAGTATTCAGACACTTGAAATTTAGCTCAGGTGCCTCCAGATTCTCTTGATCATCTTTGAGATGTTTCTACACCTTGATTGGAGTCCACCTGTGGTAAATTCAGTGGCCTCCATAGTTCTTAGAAGGAAGAAGTCTGGAACAACCAGGACTCTTCCTACAGCTGATCGCCTGGCCATACTGAGCAATTAAGGGAGAAGGGCCTTGTTAAGGGAGGTGACCAAGAAGGTGATGGTCACTGTGGCTGAGCTCCAGAGATCCTGTGTGCCCAGACGAAGCCTCTCCTCAGTGAAGGTTTGCAAAAAGAAAAACAGCTAAAGGACACAGAGATCGTGAGAAACAAGATTCTCTGCTCTGATGAAACCAAGATTGAACTGTTTGACCTTAATTCTAAATGTCATGTCTGAAGGAAACCATACATGTTGTCCTTCTGTCATTGTGGGATATTGTTTGTAGATTAATGAGGAAAAGAAATCATATATTTTTTAATTTTAGCATGAGGCTGCAACATGACAAAGTGTGAAAAGATGCAGGGCTCTGACTACTTTTGAATGCACCGTATTAGTGCCTGTTTACAATACTGTAGATGTGTGGTTTGTGAGTGACAGTCTGCTGGATGAGCTGCTGGTTTTTATTTCTTCATGTGAGGTTAGATGAGGCAGGAACAGGAACAAAGTGTGCTCCAGCATACACTTGGCTGACCAAGCTAGATGTAGCTCACATTGCAGGAAAACAGTTGCTTCAACAAAAAAGCCACTGCAAGATGAGCTAAGGAGAGAAAAAACAGGATCCCCTCCAGTGTGAGCAGAGACACGAGCCGATCTTAGTGCATCCCCAAAGACAAAAACCTGAGTCACGTTAAATCTTTCCTATGGGAACCAAACAAGCTACAGCTGACGAGCCGATAGAGCTCATCAGATAAAGCCTTCTGTCTTTGTTTACACCAGTGAGCAGATATTCAGACGCGTGCAGATTGTGTGATTAAGAGCTGTTTCTCAGTGTAGACTCCCTGATTAACAAACAGCCAGTTCAGCTACGCAAGCACAACAATTTCCCAGGCGTAGGTATTCCATTCATGCCTAGGTGTACATGGGCATGCCGCTCAGGACAATTGGAAGTGTTTCCTTTTCCTGATGTGCACGGAAAGAACATTTGTAGTGAGGTAGCCGCTCGGCTCACAATCACAACAACAGGAAATCCAAAGGAAGCTGCCACTTACATCTGTCTCAACAAAAGAATTCTTTGCTTAGCACAGTGAGTAGCACTGTAGATGTGCTAGTTAATTATTAGCCAGAGGACTGCCAAAACAAGCAACTCGCACAAACACACACGTGCACGAAGCGCAACCCCCTCACCCCCCCCAAACACGGCTACACTTCCCAACCATGCCCCAGTTTTCCAATCTGATGAAAAAAGCGAGCCCATTAGAGGTCCACATCCAGTCATGCATGTGGACTTAATTATGATTAAAACGCTATCATCACAATTACGACATGAAAAGCTGCAACCACATGCTACGACAGACTTTAAATATGTGGGAAGCACTTTTCTAATTGGACGGCCATGTCAGATGGCTGATGAGTATCAAGGTTGCTCTATAAACCTCTGTCAACAACTGCAGTGCTGACATAGCATCTGGACTGTACATGCTGGCAACTGCAATCCAAGGTCACTTTGTATAATCAGTCTGGGAGGTTAAAATATGTTTGTATTTCAGGCAGTGCCAAAGGTAAAGGTGCAGCTGAGAGGATCAATGATGAATCATTACAAGCTCATTATTTGTTTTCTGGGCCAAAAAAAAGAAAAGTTAAACAGTTAAACAGCAAATATTCTGTGATTAGTCAGTAGACACACCTCACTAAAGCAAATGCAGGCTAATAACAGCCCTGCAATTCATTTCTGTGCATTCCACTTTACAGCTACATAACCTTTGAAATACGTTATAACACAATCAGCCTGTTACAAACACCAACAAGCAATTCATAAGCAAATTCAATATTGTTCTGCTAATATACTCAGCTACATGACAATATCTATTTTAAATTTGCTTACATTAACTAACTTTAGCTAACAATATTGAGTCTGTTAAAACAGCCAAGCAGAAAACAACAAACATGTCTTCTGCTGATTGTGTTTACTCTTTTATTAACTTTTGTAATAAGTCACTTAAATGTAAAATGCTAAAACTTAGTAGTAGAGACGAGTCAGCAAACTGGCTCAGTAATGTCAATTATGGCAATAGCTATCCAAAGATTGCTAACATCGGAGCTGCAGCTAACGATTATTGTTTATTAAATAATACAAAGAAACACAAACTGACCACAAAGGGATGCAAAATGACTACGAATGATGCAAAAAGACCACAAAGAGACATAAAACAACCACACGGTGTTGCAAAACGACGAAGACCTACAACATGACTTTGTAGTCATTTTGTCTTTGTTTCCATCTGGGGATCTTGGTCCTATATCGGGGGTTGGGGGGCCTTTTACCTGTGTGTCTTCATGGGCCCGTTGTGTCATAATCCATCCATGGCCACCAATAGCTACATTATATGGTCAGATTAGCAGCAAAACACTTGATGTATTAGCTAAGCAATATTATGTTTAATTGCTCATAACTACAACCTTTAATTTTTAACAGTAAGATTGTGTTACTCCTTTTAATAACTTGCATATTCTGGCTTTAAATCGTGATTTATTACAGAATTGTGTAATTTGATGGCTTCAATTTTAGTAAGGTGTAGCCTACCTAGCAAAGGTGCACAAACAGTCCACTGCAAAAAATAAAAAAAGCACATGTATACATAGTTACTCCCAAAACCATTTGTCAGTAGAAATATGGGAAGTACTTTGGTGTTGGCTATGATTCAGGACAGGATTGCACAAGCACAAGTACAGTTTGTGGGTGGAGAAGAACAGCAGAGAAAGGTCAGCCACACAGTGGAACACCCTTTACAGCTAATACAGTGGTCCTGGCCTAAGATGTTTGGGAAAAGAGAAATTTGAATCATTCCTCATTTTGCTGAGGGATCACAGGTTCTGCCTGAGGAGCCACAGGGCCTTCGTGTGACATATATTTAGGTGATGGGTTGGTTCAGGTCCCTCTCTGCTCAGTTACAACTGGCCTGAGGGAGGAAATGACACAATTCCTGCTGAAACTGTAGATCTATGGAGGGGCTTTTAATGCAAACCAGATGTCTGCTTTACAACAGAGAACAATGCAAGGACATACAAGTCGTTTGTTAAAGCGGGGCTGGGGACTGTTGCGTTTAATAAATGAATCATAGGCTATTTGTACAGGCTGGCAAACACGAGGTCAGTTGATATTTGTGCCATCCCACGGACAGTACCGACCAGTACCGGAGCCGATGCCGCATGACCACTCTCACACTTTCCCCCCGTTTTCGGGTTAATATTTCTCATCAAGCTGAATCCACGATAGAACGGCTCGCTACTTACCACGTAACTGCAAGTCACTATGGCCAATAAAAGGCTTAAATGTCTTCAGCATGTCTGCATTTTTGACTCTGCCTGAGTTGCCTCCGGTGGAGTAGAAATAATCCAGCAGCGACTCTTCGCTCACTTCACCCATCTCAGCTCAGTGTCTGTAAACGTCTCTGTAACGACCTGGATGGGTTTGTGATGAGATGTATTTTCAGATCTCTTAGTATTTCTCACTCAGCCATTACGCGCTCCTCTTGGCTAATTTGTTATAGTGCATGTCTGAACTTCACTCCACCCAGACGAGATGACCACTGCTGCGCCTCCTCCTGTTAACCCTTTACAGACACGCAGCTCACGCAGCTCACGCAGCTCACGCAGCCTCTGCTGCACGATGTGAGTTTCTTTCAGCACAAACGTTTCTGTTTTGCGTTTATTTTTGTGTGTTTTCTTTTTTTTTCCAGCGATATTTTTCATTCAGTAGCTGTGAAAATGCACTAAGCCACATCTAAAGCCTGAGCTCGTCATACTAATTTTTTTAAGTGTTCGTGAACATCTCATATCCATATACTTCTCAAAAAGACATATTTGTATTGTAGGAAAGTCAAGTATAGTATTGAGGTATTCTAGTATTTCCATCTTCTTCTATTTAACTACATTTCACTGGGAGTATTGTACTTTATACTCATTTACAAGTGTTGAACACCTTTAGCTACAAGTTTCACTTCATGATAACTAATATTTTTCACACAGCAGATATGATGAGCTTAAAACCATGATGTATGTTCATATATTAACGAGACAACATTATGTAAAATAGTTAGAATTATCTCCACCTCAACCAGCTGCAACATTAAAATACTACTTTCACATGAATGCACAAATAATAGTAATACAGTAAAGTAATATATGACAATAAAATGGTCTGGAAGGGGCTATTCTGTGAGAACTCTTTAAGAGGTTGTTTACATTGCATTATTTCTGCAGCCTTACAGTATTTATAAATGTAATAATAATAATATTAATTTATTGTAATGATACATTAGTTTTGATACTTAACATAAATTTTGCTGCTAAAATTTCCTTTTTTCAGTTAAGTCAAATGCTGAATGTAATATTTCTACTTATTTACTTATTTATTTCCACTTTTACTTCAGTAAAAGATTCAAATACTTCCTTTACCACTGAAATTATTAGAGGAATACTGTTGAAAAATGTTGCAGTAGGCTGATATAACTATAACAAGCAAAAATCTGGCAAAAACACTTTTCCTTCACACAGTGGTGGAAAGTATTTAAGTGCTTTCGCTCAAGTACTGTATATTTGGAGGTACTCTAGTATTTAGTATTTGGGAAACACATGTTGGACAGGGTGTGCTCAGACTAACCTTGACGTGACTCTTATCAATTATTTGTCCCACAAGAGACTTTGCAGAATGAAAACAGTTTTTTTTTTACAGTTTTCTTTGTTGTATCTAGTTGAGTAAATACATTTACCAACCTTTAGGGCAGGTTTTCTTTTTTTTCTAGTTTATGGTATGGAGATGGTCTACAAACCCCAGTTTGAACTAAATAAGAACTACATTCACTTTTCATGGTGAACATTATCGGTTAAAGAACTGAAAAAAAACCCACCCAACCCCCCACCGGCCCGCCAGTCAGTCAGTTCAGGTATTAGACACAGAACACATTGTCAGATTAATTGTGTGATTGCGCTGTAAATATTAAATGTGCTGGACTTACATATTAATCCCTCTGTCCTCCTCTAGTATAGCTTCTCTTTGAATACATTTTTCATTTAATTTAGAAATGAGTGATTTGTATTTCATGTTTTAGGCTGCTGCCCTAAGAAGACAATATTGGAATTACAGTAAGCTTCTTATAAGCTGATACAATTATTGAGGTGAGGAGTTTGTATTGTCGCGTGAAAGTGGGACCTTATGCTCTTTCAATTTAGAAAACACAACTTTTATCAGGCTAGAGAAATTTGATCTCCTAACATATGCCACTTCTTTGTGGGATGAATTTATGCCAGAGAGCAGCTGGCAATACATTTATCACCTTGCTACTGCTGTTTGGGGAGGGTTGTATAGAAGGAAAAAAAAAAAAAAAGAGGGAGAAGATTAGACATGATTAATTTTGTCGAGGCATTCAAAAAGACCAGAGTTGGAAGAAGTATTCAGATCTTTTACCTAAATCAAAGAACCAATATGAAAATGTAAAAATACTCCAGTCCTGCAAACATAAAAAAATTATCTAATGTATTACAAGTAAAGGTATGTGTTCTGCAGAAAAATGGCACCTGTGATCAATATATTATCATATCTGATATTATTTGATTGTTTATACTGATGCATTGGCTTGTAAGCAGCATTTTACTACTGCAGCTGGTACAGGTGCAGATAGTTCTATCTAGTATCTATTTTATATACAATTATGTAGTTTAGTCCATTGGTTCTCAACATAAGGGTCAGGCTTCTAAAGGGTCATAAGGTAAATATGAGATGATTGATGTAGCAGAAAAGAACAAAAACAAAGTTCTGCAACACAAAACTATTTGTTTCTCTAATGTTTGCTGTTAATTGTGCCTATTTGCGCCTTATTTAAAATCAAACTAAGACATTTACAGGGGAAATCACTTTTAATGTTGCTGTTAATAACTCATAGATACCTGAAATGGGACAAGTGGCCACAACTAGACACTGATTTGATTTTTTGATTTTTTTTTGTAAGGGTTACAAATCAAACAACTAGTTGTTACACCTATCAAATAAATGTGGTTGGGAAGAAAAAGGTTGAACAAAAAGGAAATGTTCAAGTAAAATACATGAACCTCAAAACTACTTAGGTGCAGTATCTGAGTAAAAGTACTTAGTAACATTCCATCAGCAAGAGATATAGCAATAGTGCAGTAACCTGAGGTGATGTTTTTAACTATTAAACCTTAAGTTTTCATTTCACTATGCTAGGAGAGCTAGACCAGTATATTGGCCAGGGTGAAATTAGCTTATCAGAGATATATTGAATTGCTGTATGTGTTGGGCTTGGGCTACAGCAGCGCAATGTGTCAAACTTTGAGGCAGTTTAGAAAGTGTCTCTGTTACACAGTTTGTCCACAGGAGAGTTGAGTTTTACACTGTAAAATATCCCGCTCAGTACATAACTCGCTACAAAATTATTATCGGTTAATATTTAGTTTTTTTTCTTCAAACCACCAAATACCAATATTATTATTAGCCTTAACAATCCTGTATCAGTTGAGTTGTATGAATCAACATTTTTTTATATCGATATTCCAAATAAAAAGATTTTCACATATTTTCTTTTAAATGTTTAGTTAAAAGTGAAAGTCTGAAGAACTGTGCTTTTATTTTTAATCATAAGAATTTGTAACATCAATCAAACAAATATATTTTGAACTTGGTGGGATCTGTTCCCTACAGTGAACCTGTCTTTAACATCATCAGTGTGTGTGCAAGGAGTAGGCCCATGAATATGAAGAGTTTTACAAATCACACACGGACTTTGCTGTCACTACTTGTCTGCTTAATACTATTTTCAGGGAAAAGGGCCAGATGTTCAGAAAGGGGCCAGATGATCCGTTCCTGTGCACCATGTGAAGGTCACAGCGACCGGTCTTATGGTAACGCAAGGTACTGATCGAGGGCAGATGTTCACAGGGTTATCCATTCCATATGGCCATCACTCGTCCGTGGGCCTTTTCACAGCACAGCGCTTGTAAACACGCTTTAGTTTGCTGTTCTCTTTTTTTCTGCCCCTGTGAAACATGTCCTAAATCCAATCACCTAGTCTTTCTAAAGGGGATGATGTTGATGAATGGGAATGTGTAGTGGTAGTAGTGACCTATAAGCCCCTACTGAAATTACAGGCAGGCAACCAGCCAGCCAACAGGACATCCAGCCAGCCAGGCCTGGCCAGGGCACCAGGAAACAGCTAGAGCTTAAAGAGGGGATTGTTTAGATAGACAATGGTGTCTACCTGGTTTTAATCCCTGCTCAGAAAGAGTACAGGGATTGGCAGAGTTTAATAAATGAAAGTGCTCCTATAATCAGGATTTGCCAAAGTGCCCCTTTGTGTTAATCGGACATTTTTTACAGCATGGTTTTTGACATCTGCCACAGCAAGTGGTGTTAACCCCTCAGCTGCCCCAGTTGCATCCACCGGTACATTTGCACCAGATCACTGGTGGAGAAGTCGCTGAGGACACATGACATAAATGCAGAGTGTGAACATTTTGCACACCAGTCAAGTGTCTGTTTCTAAACAGTGAAAATCATTAGAAAATTTTAAAATGAGGATTCATAAATTGGAAAGAGATTTAGTTAATTGCACTTGAGAAGTAGCTGCTTATTTTTGCCTTATCATGATATCTTTCTATGCGTCTTCACGTACCTGAAAATATTGTGCAGGATGCAGCCGACCTGCAGCCGTGATGGGGCTCCAGCTGACTGTGGCACGGCCTCATTACTTACTTAGCAGAGGCTAATAGAACAAGGATGTGTAATTACTTCATTGCTAAAATAGAAAGCTGCATTTTAATAATTAAAGTCCAGTGTATCAGCGGTAAAGCATGATAAAATTGTTTTAAAATCAAGGATTACAACAGTAAATCCTGACAGGCCAGATGTGAGAACGGGAGGGGCCGCTGCATTCTGGGACCAGATTAAACAGAAAATCCCACAGGACTGCACTGTCTTTTCTCTACAGCTTAGGGGCTTGTGTGGACTCAACATGCTGTAATCCACCGATTAGCTGATATAATCACCTGTAAATACACCTTATTCATGATGTTACTCTGGGCCATCAGGCCCTGCGTTGCCCTGCTCTCATGTCCCACATGTGTGTTGGACACAAGGGCATAGATTTGGACTCAACATTGGAAAGGACGCAACAAACCTGCCACAACTCCAATCAAAGAGTTTGACTTTTTAATGCTGTCAACCGAATGGTTTATTAATTATGAGATCTCAATTTAGAAATGCTTATACACAAATGAAATATATGTACGTGTATTACATTTCCACATATTAAAAAATAAATGAATAAAATTGCATAGCATGACAAGGCATCAAACAGCAGAGTACAGTATGGCATAAAAGGTCAAAAAAACATAATTGTATATTAAGGCATAAAATGTCATAAAATCGTCATAGATGAAACGACACAGTTTAGTTAGGCATAAAAATGT
Organism: Seriola aureovittata; assembly: GCF_021018895.1. Taxonomy (NCBI): domain Eukaryota; kingdom Metazoa; phylum Chordata; class Actinopteri; order Carangiformes; family Carangidae; genus Seriola; species Seriola aureovittata. Next base: position 27,734,360 of record NC_079372.1, read on the forward strand.
CAAATGTCATAGTATAGTATGGCATAAAAGGTCAAAAAAGGTCATTGTATATTAAGCAAGGAATGAAACGACACGGTATCGTTTGGCATAAAACGTCAAAAAAACATCATTGTATATTAAGGCATAAAATGTCATAAAAACGTCATAGTATGGTAAGGAATGAAACGACACAGTATAGTATGGTATAAAAATTTCAAAAAATGTCATAGTATAATATGGCATAAAAATGCCAAAAAACATCATAGTATAGTATGGCATAAAAGGTCAAAAAAACATTATGATATATTAAGGCATAAAAGGTCATAAGAACGTCATAGTATGGTAAGGAATGTAACGACACAGTATAGTATGGTATAAAAATGTCATAGTATAATATGGCATAAAAATGCCAAAAAACATCATAGTATAGTATGGCATAAAAGGTCAAAAAAACATAATTGTTTATTAAGGCATAAAATGTCATAAAATCGTCATAGTATGGTAAGTAATGAAACGACACAGTAGAGTTAGGCATAAAAATGTCAAAAAATGTCAAATGTCATAGTATAGTATGGCATAAAACGTCAAAAAATGTCATAGTATGGTATAAAAATGTCAAGAAATGTCATAGTATAGTATGGCATAAAACGTCAAAAAAACATCATTGTGTATTAAGGCATAAAATGTCATAAAAACGTAATAGTATGGTAAGGAATGAATCGACACAGTAGAGTTAGGCATAAAAATGTCAAAAAATGTCATAGTATAGTATGGCATAAAACGTCAATAAAACATTATGATATATTAAGGCATAAAAGGTCATAAGAACGTCATAGTATGGTAAGGAATGTAACGACACAGTATAGTATGGTATAAAAATGTCAACAAATGTCATAGTATATGGCATAAAAATGCCAAAAAATGTCATAGTATAGTATGGCATAAAAGGTCAAAAAAACATCATAGTATAGTAAGGCATAAAAGGTCAAAAAAACATCATAGTATATTAAGGCATAAAATGTCATAAGAACGTGTTGGTATGGTAAAGAATGGAATGACAGAGTATAGTTAAGCATAAAAATGTCATAGTATATGGCATAAAAATGTCAAAAAATGTCATAGTATGGTAAGGAATGAATCGACATAGTATAGTTAGGCATAAAAATGTCAAAAAATGTCATAGTATAGTATGGTATAAAAATGTCAAGAAATGTCATAGTATAGTATGGCATAAAACGTCAAAAAAACATCATTGTGTATTAAGGCATAAAATGTCATAAAAACGTCATAGTATGGTAAGGAATGAATCGACATAGTATAGTATGGCATACAAATGTCAAAAAATATCATAGTATAATATGGCATAAAAATGCTAAAAAATGTCCTAGTATAGTTTTGCATAAAAGGTAAAAAAAAACATCATTGTATATTAAGACATAAAAGGTCATAAGAACGTCATAGTATGGTAAGGAATGAAATGACACAGTATAGTTAAGTATAAAAATGTCAAAAAATGTCATAGTATAGTATGGCATAAAAGGTCAAAAAACATCATTGTATATTAAGGCATAAAATGTCATAAAAACGTGTTAGTATGGTAAAGAATGAAATGACACAGTATAGTTAAGCATAAAGATTTCAAAAAATGTCATAGTATAGTATGGCATAAAAATGCCAAAAAACACTATAATATATTAAGGCATAAAAGGTCATAAGAATGTCATAGTATGGTAAGGAATGAATCGACATAGTATAGTGTGGTATAAAAATATCAAAAAATGTCATGGTATAATGTGGCATAAAAATGTCAAAAAACATCATAGTATATATGGCATAAAAGGTCAAAAAAACATAATTGTATATTAAGGCATAAAAGGTCATAAAAACCTCATAGTATGGTAAGGAATGAATCGACATAGTATAGTATGGTATAAAAATGTCATAAAATGTCATAGTATAATATGGCATAAAAATGCCAAAAAACATCATAGTATAGTATGGCATAAAAGGTCAAAAAAACATAATTGTATATTAAGGCATAAAAGGTCATAAAAACCTCATAGTATGGTAAGGAATGAATCGACTTAGTATAGTATGGTATAAAAATGTCAAAAAATGTCATAGTATAATATGGCATAAAAATGGCAAAAAACATCATAGTATAGTATGGCATAAAACGTCAAAAAAACATCATTGTATATTAAGGCATAAAAGGTCATAAGAACGTCATAGTATGGTAAGGAATGAATCGACATAGTATAGTATGGTATAAAAATGTCAAAAAATGTCATAGTATAGTATGGTATAAAAATGTCAACAAATGTCATAGTATAGTATGGCATAAAACGTCAAAAAAACATCATTGTGTATTAAGGCATAAAATGTCATAAAAACGTCATAGTATGGTAAGGAATGAATCGACATAGTATAGTATGGTATAAAAATGTCATAGTATAGTATGGCATAAAAATGCCAAAAAACATCATAGTATAGTATGGCATAAAAGGTCAAAAAAACATAATTGTATATTAAGGCATAAAATGTCATAAAAACGTCATAGTAATGTAAGGAATGAATCGACATAGTATAGTATGGCATAAAAATGTCAAAAAATGTCATAGTGTAATATGACATAAAAATGCCAAAAAAAACATTTTATATTAAGGCATAAAATGTACTATGAACGTCATAGTATGGTAAGGAATGAAATAACACAATATAGTTAGGCATAAAAATGTCAAAAAATGTCATAGTATAGTATGGCATAAAAATGTCAAAAAATGTCATAGTATAGTATGGCATAAAACGTCAAAAAAACATTATGATATATTAAGGCATAAAATGTCATAAGAACGTCATAGTATGGTAAGGAATGTAACGACACAGTATAGTATGGTATAAAAATGTCAAAAAATGTCATAGTATAATATGGCATAAAAATGCCAAAAAACATCATAGTATAGTATGGCATAAAAGGTCAAAAAAACATCATTGTATATTAAGGCATAAAATGTCATAAAAACATCATAGTATGGTAAGGAATGAATCGACATAGTATAGTATGGTATAAAAATGTCAAAAAATGTCATATTATAATATGGCATAAAAATGCCAAAAAACATCATAGTATAGTATGGCATAAAAGGTCAAAAAAACATAATTGTATATTAAGGCATAAAAGGTCATAAAAACCTCATAGTATGGTAAGGAATGAATCGACATAGTATAGTATGGTATAAAAATGTCAAAAAATGTCATAGTATAATATGGCATAAAAATGGCAAAAAACATCATAGTATAGTATGGCATAAAACGTCAAAAAAACATCATTGTATATTAAGGCATAAAAATGTCATAGTATGGCATAAAAATGTCATAAGAACGTCGTAGTATGGTAAAGAATGGAATGACACAGTATAGTTGAGCATAAAAATGTCAACAAATGTCATAGTATAGTATGGCATAAAAGGTCAAAAAAACATCATTTTATATTAAGGCATAAAATGTCATAAGAACGTCATAGTATGGTAAGGAATGAAATGACATAGTATAATATGGCATAAAAATGACAAAAAACATTATAGTATAGTATGGCATAAAAGGTCAAAAAAACATCATTGTATATTAAGGCATAAAATGTCATAAGAACGTCATAGTATGGTAAAGAATGGAATGACACAGTATAGTTAAGCATAAAAATGTCAAAAAATGTCATAGTATAGTATGGCATAAAAATGTCAAAAAATGTCATAGTATAGTATGGCATAAAAGGTAAAAAAAAACATCATTGTATATTAAGGCATAAAAATGTCATAAAAACATCATAGTATGGTAAGGAATGAATCAACATAGTATAGTATGGTACAAAAATGTCAAAAAATGTCATAATATAATATGGCATAAAAATGCCAAAAAACATCATAGTATAGTATGGCATAAAAGGTCAAAAAAACATAATTGTTTATTAAGGCATAAAATGTCATAAGAACGTCATAGTATGGTAAAGAATGAATCGACATAGTATAGTATGGTATAAAAATGTCAAAAAATGTCATAGTATAATATGGCATAAAAATGGCAAAAAACATCATAGTATAGTATGGCATAAAAGGTCAAAAAAACATAATTGTTTATTAAGGCATAAAATGTCATAAGAACGTCATAGTATGGTAAAGAATGAATCGACATAGTATAGTATGGCATAAAAATGTCAAAAAATGTCATAGTATAGTATGGCATAAAAGGTAAAAAAAAACATCATTGTATATTAAAGCATAAAATGTCATAAAAACATCATAGTATGGTAAGGAATGAATCAACATAGTATAGTATGGTACAAAAATGTCAAAAAATGTCATAATATAATATGGCATAAAAATGCCAAAAAACATCATAGTATAGTATGGCATAAAACGTCAAAAAAACATCATTGTATATTAAGGCATAAAATGTCATAAGAACGTCATAGTATGGTAAAGAATGGAATGACACAGTATAGTTAAGCATAAAAATGTCAAAAAATGTCATAGTATAATATGGCATAAAAATGCCAAAAAACATCATAGTATAGTATGGCATAAAACGTCAAAAAAACATCATTGTATATTAAGGCATAAAATGTCATAAGAACGTCATAGTATGGTAAAGAATGGAATGACACAGTATAGTTAAGCATAAAAATGTCAAAAAATGTCATAGTATAGTATGGCATAAAAATGTCAAAAAAACCTCATAGTATGGTAAGGAATGTAACGACACAGTATAGTATGGCATAAAAATGTCAACAAATGTCATAGTATAGTAAGGCATAAAACGTCAAAAAAACATTATGATATATTAAGGCATAAAAGGTCATAAGAACGTCATAGTATGGTAAGGAATGTAACGACACAGTATAGTATGGTATAAAAATGTCATAGTATAATATGGCATAAAAATGCCAAAAAACATCATAGTATAGTATGGCATAAAAGGTCAAAAAAACATAATTGTTTATTAAGGCATAAAATGTCATAAAAACGTCATAGTATGGTAAGGAATGAATCGACATAGTATAGTTAAGCATAAAAATGCCAAAAAACATCATAGTATAGTATGGCATAAAAGGTCAAAAAAACATCATTGTATATTAAGGCATAAAAACATCATAGTATGGTAAGGAATGAATCGACATAGTATAGTATGGTATAAAAATGTCAAAAAATGTCATAGTATAATACGGCATAAAAATGCCAAAAAACATAATAGTATAGTATGGCATAAAAGGTCAAAAAAACATCATTGTATATTAAGGCATAAAATGTCATAAAAACATCATAGTATGGTAAGGAATGAATCGACATAGTATAGTATGGTATAAAAATGTCAAAAAATGTCATAGTATAGTATGGTATAAAAATGTCAAGAAATGTCATAGTATAGTATGGCATAAAATGTCATAAAAACATCATAGTACAGTAAGGAATGAATCAACATAGTATAGTATGGCATAAAAATGTCAACAAATGTCATAGTATAATATGGCATAAAAATGCCAAAAAACATCATAGTATAGTATGGCATAAAACGTCAAAAAAAAATTATGATATATTAAGGCATAAAAGGTCATAAGAACGTCATAGTATGGTAAAGAATGGAATGACACAGTATAGTTAAGCATAAAAATGTCAAAAAATGTCATAGTATAGTATGGCATAAAAGGTAAAAAAAAACATCAATGTATATTAAGGCATAAAATGTCATAAAAACATCATAGTATGGTAAGGAATGAATCAACATAGTATAGTATGGTACAAAAATGTCAAAAAATGTCATAATATAATATGGCATAAAAATGCCAAAAAACATCATAGTATAGTATGGCATAAAACGTCAAAAAAACATCATTGTATATTAAGGCATAAAATGTCATAAGAACGTCATAGTATGGTAAAGAATGGAATGACACAGTATAGTTAAGCATAAAAATGCCAAAAAACATCATAGTATAGTATGGCATAAAAGGTCAAAAAAACATCATTGTATATTAAGGCATAAAAGGTCATAAAAACCTCATAGTATGGTAAGGAATGAATCGACATAGTATAGTATGGTATAAAAATGTCAAAAAATGTCATAGTATAATATGGCATAAAAATGCCAAATAATCATAGTATAGTATGGCATAAAAGGTCAAAAAAACATAATTGTTTATTAAGGCATAAAATGTCATAAAAACGTCATAGTATGGTAAGGAATGAATCGACATAGTATAGTATGGTATAAAAATGTCAAAAAATGTCATAGTATAATATGGCATAAAAATGGCAAAAAACATCATAGTATAGTATGGCATAAAACGTCAAAAAAACATCATTGTATATTAAGGCATAAAAGGTCATAAGAACGTCATAGTATGGTAAGGAATGTAACGACACAGTATAGTATGGTATAAAAATGTCAAAAAATGTCATAGTATAGTATGGCATAAAACGTCAAAAAAACATTATGATATATTAAGGCATAAAAGGTCATAAGAACGTCACAGTATGGTAAGGAATGGAATGACACAGTATAGTTGAGCATAAAAATGTCAACAAATGTCATAGTATAGTATGGCATAAAAGGTCAAAAAAACATCATTGTATATTAAGGCATAAAATGTCATAAGAACGTCATAGTATGGTAAAGAATGGAATGACACAGTATAGTTAAGCATAAAAATGTCAAAAAATGTCATAGTATAGTATGGCATAAAAATGTCAAAAAATGTCATAGTATAGTATGGCATAAAAGGTAAAAAAAACATCATTGTATATTAAGGCATAAAATGTCATAAAAACATCATAGTATAGTATGGCATAAAAGGTCAAAAAAACATCATTGTATATTAAGGCATAAAAGGTCATAAAAACGTCATAGTATGGTAAGGAATGAATCGACATAGTATAGTATGGTATAAAAATGTCAAAAAATGTCATAGTATAATATGGCATAAAAATGCCAAAAAATCATAGTATAGTATGGCATAAAAGGTCAAAAAAACATAATTGTTTATTAAGGCATAAAATGTCATAAAAACGTCATAGTATGGTAAGGAATGAATCGACATAGTATAGTATGGTATAAAAATGTCAAAAAATGTCATAGTATAATATGGCATAAAAATGGCAAAAAACATCATAGTATAGTATGGCATAAAACGTCAAAAAAACATCATTGTATATTAAGGCATAAAAGGTCATAAGAACGTCATAGTATGGTAAGGAATGTAACGACACAGTATAGTATGGTATAAAAATGTCAAAAAATGTCATAGTATAGTATGGCATAAAACGTCAAAAAAACATTATGATATATTAAGGCATAAAAGGTCATAAGAACGTCACAGTATGGTAAGGAATGGAATGACACAGTATAGTTGAGCATAAAAATGTCAACAAATGTCATAGTATAGTATGGCATAAAAGGTCAAAAAAACATCATTGTATATTAAGGCATAAAATGTCATAAGAACGTCATAGTATGGTAAAGAATGGAATGACACAGTATAGTTAAGCATAAAAATGTCAAAAAATGTCATAGTATAGTATGGCATAAAAATGTCAAAAAATGTCATAGTATAGTATGGCATAAAAGGTAAAAAAAACATCATTGTATATTAAGGCATAAAATGTCATAAAAACATCATAGTATGGTAAGGAATGAATCAACATAGTATAGTATGGTACAAAAATGTCAAAAAATGTCATAATATAATATGGCATAAAAATGCCAAAAAACATCATAGTATAGTATGGCATAAAACGTCAAAAAAACATCATTGTATATTAAGGCATAAAATGTCATAAGAACGTCATAGTATGGTAAAGAATGGAATGACACAGTATAGTTAAGCATAAAAATGACAAAAAATGTCATAGTATAGTATGGCATAAAAATGCCAAAAAACATCATAGTATAGTATGGCATAAAAGGTCAAAAAAACATCATTGTATATTAAGGCATAAAATGTCATAAGAACGTCATAGTATGGTAAAGAATGGAATGACACAGTATAGTTAAGCATAAAAATGTCAAAAAATGTCATAGTATAGTATGGCATAAAAATGTCAAAAAATGTCATAGTATAGTATGGCATAAAAGGTAAAAAAAAAACATCATTGTATATTAAGGCATAAAAATGTCATAAAAACATCATAGTATGGTAAGGAATGAATCAACATAGTATAGTATGGTACAAAAATGTCAAAAAATGTCATAGTATAGTATGGCATAAAAATGTCAAAAAATGTCATAGTATATATGGCATAAAAGGTCAAAAAAACATCATTTTATATTAAGGCATAAAATGTCATAAGAACGTCATAGTATGGTAAAGAATGAATCGACATAGTATAGTATGGTATAAAAATGTCAAAAAATGTCATAGTATAATATGGCATAAAAATGGCAAAAAACATCATAGTATAGTATGGCATAAAAGGTCAAAAAAACATAATTGTTTATTAAGGCATAAAATGTCATAAGAACGTCATAGTATGGTAAAGAATGAATCGACATAGTATAGTATGGCATAAAAATGTCAAAAAATGTCATAGTATAGTATGGCATAAAAGGTAAAAAAAAACATTGTATATTAAAGCATAAAATGTCATAAAAACATCATAGTATGGTAAGGAATGAATCAACATAGTATAGTATGGTACAAAAATGTCAAAAAATGTCATAATATAATATGGCATAAAAATGCCAAAAAACATCACAGTATAGTATGGCATAAAACGTCAAAAAAACATCATTGTATATTAAGGCATAAAATGTCATAAGAACGTCATAGTATGGTAAAGAATGGAATGACACAGTATAGTTAAGCATAAAAATGACAAAAAATGTCATAGTATAGTATGGCATAAAAATGCCAAAAAACATCATAGTATAGTATGGCATAAAAGGTCAAAAAAACATCATTGTTTATTAAGGCATAAAATGTCATAAGAACGTCATAGTATGGTAAAGAATGGAATGACACAGTATAGTTAAGCATAAAAATGTCAAAAAATGTCATAGTATAGTATGGCATAAAAATGTCAAAAAAACCTCATAGTATGGTAAGGAATGTAACGACACAGTATAGTATGGCATAAAAATGTCAACAAATGTCATAGTATAGTATGGCATAAAACGTCAAAAAAACATTATGATATATTAAGGCATAAAAGGTCATAAGAACGTCATAGTATGGTAAGGAATGTAACGACACAGTATAGTATGGTATAAAAATGTCATAGTATAATGTGGCATAAAAATGCCAAAAAACATCATAGTATAGTATGGCATAAAAGGTCAAAAAAACATAATTGTTTATTAAGGCATAAAATGTCATAAAAACGTCATAGTATGGTAAGGAATGAATCGACATAGTATAGTATGGTATAAAAATGTCAAAAAATGTCATAATATAATATGGCATAAAAATGGCAAAAAACATCATAGTATAGTATGGCATAAAAGGTCAAAAAAACATAATTGTATATTAAGGCATAAAAGTTCATAAAAACCTCATAGTATGGTAAGGAATGAATCGACATAGTATAGTATGGTATAAAAATGTCATAAAATGTCATAGTATAATATGGCATAAAAATGCCAAAAAACATCATAGTATAGTATGGCATAAAAGGTCAAAAAAACATAATTGTATATTAAGGCATAAAAGGTCATAAAAACCTCATAGTATGGTAAGGAATGAATCGACTTAGTATAGTATGGTATAAAAATGTCAAAAAATGTCATAGTATAATATGGCATAAAAATGGCAAAAAACATCATAGTATGGCATAAAACGTCAAAAAAACATCATTGTATATTAAGGCATAAAAGGTCATAAGAACGTCATAGTATGGTAAGGAATGAATCGACATAGTATAGTATGGTATAAAAATGTCAAAAAATGTCATAGTATAGTATGGTATAAAAATGTCAACAAATGTCATAGTATAGTATGGCATAAAAGGTCAAAAAAACATCATTGTGTATTAAGGCATAAAATGTCATAAAAACGTCATAGTATGGTAAGGAATGAATCGACATAGTATAGTATGGCATAAAAATGTCAAAAAATGTCATAGTGTAATATGACATAAAACGCCAAAAAAACATTTTATATTAAGGCATAAAATGTACTATGAACGTCATAGTATGGTAAGGAATGAAATAACACAGTATAGTTAGGCATAAAAATGTCAAAAAATGTCATAGTATAGTATGGCATAAAAATGTCAAAAAATGTCATAGTATAGTATGGCATAAAACGTCAAAAAAACATTATGATATATTAAGGCATAAAATGTCATAAGAACGTCATAGTATGGTAAGGAATGTAACGACACAGTATAGTATGGTATAAAAATGTCAAAAAATGTCATAGTATAATATGGCATAAAAATGCCAAAAAACATCATAGTATAGTATGGCATAAAAGGTCAAAAAAACATCATTGTATATTAAGGCATAAAATGTCATAAAAACATCATAGTATGGTAAGGAATGAATCGACATAGTATAGTATGGTATAAAAATGTCAAAAAATGTCATAGTATAATATGGCATAAAAATGCCAAAAAACATCATAGTATAGTATGGCATAAAAGGTCAAAAAAACATAATTGTATATTAAGGCATAAAAGGTCATAAAAACCTCATAGTATGGTAAGGAATGAATCGACATAGTATAGTATGGTATAAAAATGTCAAAAAATGTCATAGTATAATATGGCATAAAAATGGCAAAAAACATCATAGTATAGTATGGCATAAAACGTCAAAAAAACATCATTGTATATTAAGGCATGAAATGTCATAAGAACGTCGTAGTATGGTAAAGAATGGAATGACACAGTATAGTTGAGCATAAAAATGTCAACAAATGTCATAGTATAGTATGGCATAAAACGTCAAAAAAACATCATTTTATATTAAGGCATAAAATGTCATAAGAACGTCATAGTATGGTAAGGAATGAAATGACATAGTATAATATGGCATAAAAATGACAAAAAACATTATAGTATAGTATGGCATAAAAGGTCAAAAAAACATCATTGTATATTAAGGCATAAAATGTCATAAGAACGTCATAGTATGGTAAAGAATGGAATGACACAGTATAGTTAAGCATAAAAATGTCAAAAAATGTCATAGTATAGTATGGCATAAAAATGTCAAAAAATGTCATAGTATAGTATGGCATAAAACGTCAAAAAGACATCATTGTATATTAAGTCATAAAATGTCATAAGAACGTCGTACTATGGTAAAGAATGGAATGACACAGTATAGTTAAGCATAAAAATGTCAAAAAATGTCATAGTATAGTATGGCATAAAAATGTCAACAAATGTCATAGTATAGTATGGCATAAAACGTCAAAAAAACATTATGATATATTAAGGCATAAAAGGTCATAAGAACGTCATAGTATGGTAAGGAATGTAATGACACAGTATAGTATGGTATAAAAATGTCATAGTATAATATGGCATAAAACATCAAAAAAACATCATTATTTATTAAGGCATAAAATGTCATAAAAACATCATAGTAAAGTAAGGAATGAATCGACATAGTATAGTATGGTACAAAAATGTCAGAAAATGTCATAGTATAACATGACATAAAAATGCCAAAAAAACATCATTTTATATTGAGGCATAAAATGTCATAAGAACGTCATAGTATGGTAAAGAATGGAATGACACAGTATAGTTGAGCATAAAAATGTCAACAAATGTCATAGTATAGTATGGCATAAAAGGTCAAAAAAACATCATTGTATATTAAGACATAAAATGTCATAAGAACGTCATAGTATGGTAAAGAATGGAATGACACAGTATAGTTAAGCATAAAAATGTCAAAAAATGTCATAGTATAGTATGGCATAAAAATGTCAAAAAATGTCATAGTATAGAATGGCATAAAAGGTAAAAAAAAACATCAATGTATATTAAGGCATAAAATGTCATAAAAACATCATAGTATGGTAAAGAATGGAATGACACAGTATAGTTAAGCATAAAAATGCCAAAAAACATCATAGTATAGTATGGCATAAAACGTCAAAAAAACATCATTGTATATTAAGGCATAAAAACATCATAGTATGGTAAGGAATGAATCGACATAGTATAGTATGGTATAAAAATGTCAAAAAATGTCATAGTATAATACGGCATAAAAATGCCAAAAAACATCATAGTATAGTATGGCATAAAAGGTCAAAAAAAACATCATTGTATATTAAGGCATAAAAGGTCATAAGAACGTCATAGTATGGTAAGGAATGTAATGACACAGTATAGTATGGTATAAAAATGTCATAGTATAATATGGCATAAAACATCAAAAAAACATCATTATTTATTAAGGCATAAAATGTCATAAAAACATCATAGTAAAGTAAGGAATGAATCGACATAGTATAGTATGGTACAAAAATGTCAAAAAATGTCATAGTATAATATGGCATAAAAATGCCAAAAAACATCATTGTATATTAAGGCATAAAATGTCATAAGAACGTCATAGTATGGTAAAGAATGGAATGACACAGTATAGTTAAGCATAAAAATGTCAAAAAATGTCATAGTATAGTATGGCATAAAAGGTCAAAAAAACATCATTGTATATTAAGGCATAAAATGTCATAAGAACGTCATAGTATGGTAAAGAATGGAATGACACAGTATAGTTAAGCATAAAAATGTCAAAAAATGTCATAGTATAGTATGGCATAAAAATGTCAAAAAATGTCATAGTATAGAATGGCATAAAAGGTAAAAAAAAACATCAATGTATATTAAGGCATAAAATGTCATAAAAACATCATAGTATGGTAAAGAATGGAATGACACAGTATAGTTAAGCATAAAAATGCCAAAAAACATCATAGTATAGTATGGCATAAAACGTCAAAAAAACATCATTGTATATTAAGGCATAAAAACATCATAGTATGGTAAGGAATGAATCGACATAGTATAGTATGGTATAAAAATGTCAAAAAATGTCATAGTATAATACGGCATAAAAATGCCAAAAAACATCATAGTATAGTATGGCATAAAAGGTCAAAAAAAACATCATTGTATATTAAGGCATAAAATGTCATAAAAACATCATAGTATGGTAAGGAATGAATCGACATAGTATAGTATGGTATAAAAATGTCAAAAAATGTCATAGTATAGTATGGTATAAAAATGTCAAGAAATGTCATAGTATAGTATGGCATAAAATGTCATAAAAACATCATAGTACAGTAAGGAATGAATCAACATAGTATAGTATGGCATAAAAATGTCAACAAATGTCATAGTATAATATGGCATAAAAATGCCAAAAAACATCATAGTATAGTATGGCATAAAACGTCAAAAAAACATTATGATATATTAAGGCATAAAAGGTCATAAGAACGTCATAGTATGGTAAAGAATGGAATGACACAGTATAGTTGAGCATAAAAATGTCAACAAATGTCATAGTATAGTATGGCATAAAAGGTCAAAAAAACATCATTGTATATTAAGGCATAAAATGTCATAAGAACGTCATAGTATGGTAAAGAATGGAATGACACAGTATAGTTAAGCATAAAAATGTGAAAAAATGTCATAGTATAGTATGGCATAAAAGGTAAAAAAAACATCAATGTATATTAAGGCATAAAATGTCATAAAAACATCATAGTATGGTAAGGAATGAATCAACATAGTATAGTATGGTACAAAAATGTCAAAAAATGTCATAATATAATATGGCATAAAAATGCCAAAAAACATCATAGTATAGTATGGCATAAAACGTCAAAAAAACATCATTGTATATTAAGGCATAAAATGTCATAAGAACGTCATAGTATGGTAAAGAATGGAATGACACAGTATAGTTAAGCATAAAAATGCCAAAAAACATCATAGTATAGTATGGCATAAAACGTCAAAAAAACATCATTGTATATTAAGCATAAAAATGCCAAAAAACATCATAGTATGGTAAGGAATGAATCGACATAGTATAGTATGGTATGAAAATGTCAAAAAATGTCATAGTATAATACGGCATAAAAATGCCAAAAAACATCATAGTATAGTATGGCATAAAAGGTCAAAAAAACATCATTGTATATTAAGGCATAAAATGTCATAAAAACATCATAGTATGGTAAGGAATGAATCGACATAGTATAGTATGGTATAAAAATGTCAAAAAATGTCATAGTATAGTATGGTATAAAAATGTCAAGAAATGTCATAGTATAGTATGGCATAAAATGTCATAAAAACATCATAGTACAGTAAGGAATGAATCAACATAGTATAGTATGGCATAAAATGTCAACAAATGTCATAGTATAATATGGCATAAAAATGCCAAAAAACATCATAGTATAGTATGGCATAAAACGTCAAAAAAACATTATGATATATTAAGGCATAAAAGGTCATAAGAACGTCATAGTATGGTAAAGAATGGAATGACACAGTATAGTTGAGCATAAAAATGTCAACAAATGTCATAGTATAGTATGGCATAAAAGGTCAAAAAAACATCATTGTATATTAAGGCATAAAAATGTCATAAGAACGTCATAGTATGGTAAAGAATGGAATGACACAGTATAGTTAAGCATAAAAATGTCAAAAAATGTCATAGTATAGTATGGCATAAAAGGTAAAAAAAACATCAATGTATATTAAGGCATAAAAATGTCATAAAAACATCATAGTATGGTAAGGAATGAATCAACATAGTATAGTATGGTACAAAAATGTCAAAAAATGTCATAATATAATATGGCATAAAAATGCCAAAAAACATCATAGTATAGTATGGCATAAAACGTCAAAAAAACATCATTGTATATTAAGGCATAAAAATGTCATAAGAACGTCATAGTATGGTAAAGAATGGAATGACACAGTATAGTTAAGCATAAAAATGCCAAAAAACATCATAGTATAGTATGGCATAAAAGGTCAAAAAAACATCATTGTATATTAAGGCATAAAAGGTCATAAAAACCTCATAGTATGGTAAGGAATGAATCGACATAGTATAGTATGGTATAAAAATGTCAAAAAATGTCATAGTATAATATGGCATAAAAATGCCAAATAATCATAGTATAGTATGGCATAAAACGTCAAAAAAACATCATTGTATATTAAGGCATAAAAGGTCATAAGAACGTCATAGTATGGTAAGGAATGTAACGACACAGTATAGTATGGTATAAAAATGTCAAAAAAATGTCATAGTATAGTATGGCATAAAACGTCAAAAAAACATTATGATATATTAAGGCATAAAAGGTCATAAGAACGTCACAGTATGGTAAGGAATGAATGACACAGTATAGTTGAGCATAAAAATGTCAACAAATGTCATAGTATAGTATGGCATAAAAGGTCAAAAAAACATCATTGTATATTAAGGCATAAAATGTCATAAGAACGTCATAGTATGGTAAAGAATGGAATGACACAGTATAGTTAAGCATAAAAATGTCAAAAAATGTCATAGTATAGTATGGCATAAAAATGTCAAAAAATGTCATAGTATAGTATGGCATAAAAGGTAAAAAAAAACATCATTGTATATTAAGGCATAAAATGTCATAAAAACATCATAGTATGGTAAGGAATGAATCAACATAGTATAGTATGGTACAAAAATGTCAAAAAATGTCATAATATAATATGGCATAAAAATGCCAAAAAACATCATAGTATAGTATGGCATAAAACGTCAAAAAAACATCATTGTATATTAAGGCATAAAATGTCATAAGAACGTCATAGTATGGTAAAGAATGGAATGACACAGTAAAGCATAAAAATGTCAAAAAATGTCATAGTATAGTATGGCATAAAAATGTCAAAAAATGTCATAGTATAGTATGGCATAAAAGGTAAAAAAAAACATCATTGTATATTAAAGCATAAAATGTCATAAAAACATCATAGTATGGTAAGGAATGAATCAACATAGTATAGTATGGTACAAAAATGTCAAAAAATGTCATAATATAATATGGCATAAAAATGCCAAAAAACATCATAGTATAGTATGGCATAAAACGTCAAAAAAACATAATTGTTTATTAAGGCATAAAATGTCATAAGAACGTCATAGTATGGTAAAGAATGAATCGACATAGTATAGTATGGTATAAAAATGTCAAAAAATGTCATAGTATAATATGGCATAAAAATGTCAAAAAACATCATAGTATAGTATGGCATAAAAGGTCAAAAAAACATAATTGTATATTAAGGCATAAAATGTCATAAGAACGTCATAGTAATGTAAGGAATGAATCGACATAGTATAGTATGGCATAAAAATGTCAAAAAATGTCATAGTATAGTATGGCATAAAAGGTAAAAAAAAACATCATTGTATATTAAAGCATAAAATGTCATAAAAACATCATAGTATGGTAAGGAATGAATCAACATAGTATAGTATGGTACAAAAATGTCAAAAAATGTCATAATATAATATGGCATAAAAATGCCAAAAAACATCATAGTATAGTATGGCATAAAACGTCAAAAAAACATCATTGTATATTAAGGCATAAAATGTCATAAGAACGTCATAGTATGGTAAAGAATGGAATGACACAGTATAGTTAAGCATAAAAATGACAAAAAATGTCATAGTATAGTATGGCATAAAAATGCCAAAAAACATCATAGTATAGTATGGCATAAAACGTCAAAAAAACATCATTGTATATTAAGGCATAAAATGTCATAAGAACGTCATAGTATGGTAAAGAATGGAATGACACAGTATAGTTAAGCATAAAAATGTCAAAAAATGTCATAGTATAGTATGGCATAAAAATGTCAAAAAATGTCATAGTATAGTATGGCATAAAAGGTAAAAAAAACATCATTGTATATTAAGGCATAAAATGTCATAAAAACCTCATAGTATGGTAAGGAATGAATCGACATAGTATAGTATGGTATAAAAATGTCATAAAATGTCATCGTATAATATGGCATAAAAATGCCAAAAAACATCATAGTATAGTATGGCATAAAAGGTCATAAAAACCTCATAGTATGGTAAGGAATGTAACGACACAGTATAGTATGGCATAAAAATGTCAGCAAATGTCATAGTATAGTATGGCATAAAATGTCATAAAAACGTCAAAAAAACATTATGATATATTAAGGCATAAAAGGTCATAAGAACGTCATAGTATGGTAAGGAATGTAACGACACAGTATAGTATGGTATAAAAATGTCATAGTATAATATGGCATAAAAATGCCAAAAAACATCATAGTATAGTATGGCATAAAAGGTCAAAAAAACATAATTGTTTATTAAGGCATAAAATGTCATAAAAACGTCATAGTATGGTAAGGAATGAATCGACATAGTATAGTATGGTATAAAAATGTCAAAAAATGTCATAATATAATATGGCATAAAAATGGCAAAAAACATCATAGTATAGTATGGCATAAAAGGTAAAAAAAACATAATTGTATATTAAGGCATAAAAGGTCATAAAAACCTCATAGTATGGTAAGGAATGAATCGACATAGTATAGTATGGTA
Organism: Seriola aureovittata; assembly: GCF_021018895.1. NCBI lineage: Eukaryota > Metazoa > Chordata > Actinopteri > Carangiformes > Carangidae > Seriola > Seriola aureovittata. The sequence goes on from NC_079372.1 coordinate 27,751,970, forward strand.
TAAAAATGTCATAAAATGTCATAGTATAATATGGCATAAAAATGCCAAAAAACATCATAGTATAGTATGGCATAAAAGGTCAAAAAAACATAATTGTATATTAAGGCATAAAAGGTCATAAAAACCTCATAGTATGGTAAAGAATGAATCGACTTAGTATAGTATGGTATAAAAATGTCAAAAAATGTCATAGTATAATATGGCATAAAAATGGCAAAAAACATCATAGTATAGTATGGCATAAAACGTCAAAAAAACATCATTGTATATTAAGGCATAAAAGGTCATAAGAACGTCATAGTATGGTAAGGAATGAATCGACATAGTATAGTATGGTATAAAAATGTCAAAAAATGTCATAGTATAGTATGGTATAAAAATGTCAACAAATGTCATAGTATAGTATGGCATAAAACGTCAAAAAAACATCATTGTGTATTAAGGCATAAAATGTCATAAAAACGTCATAGTATGGTAAGGAATGAATCGACATAGTATAGTATGGTATAAAAATGTCATAGTATAATATGGCATAAAAATGCCAAAAAACATCATAGTATAGTATGGCATAAAAGGTCAAAAAAACATAATTGTTTATTAAGGCATAAAATGTCATAAAAACGTCATAGTATGGTAAGGAATGAATCGACATAGTATAGTATGGTATAAAAATGTCAAAAAATGTCATAGTATAATATGGCATAAAAATGGCAAAAAACATCATAGTATAGTATGGCATAAAAGGTCAAAAAAACATAATTGTATATTAAGGCATAAAAGGTCATAAAAACCTCATAGTATGGTAAGGAATGAATCGACTTAGTATAGTATGGTATAAAAATGTCAAAAAATGTCATGGTATAATGTGGCATAAAAATGCCAAAAAACATCATAGTATAGTATGGCATAAAAGGTCAAAAAAACATAATTGTTTATTAAGGCATAAAATGTCATAAAAACGTCATAGTATGGTAAGGAATGAATCGACATAGTATAGTATGGTATAAAAATGTCATAGTATAATATGGCATAAAAATGCCAAAAAACATCATAGTATAGTATGGCATAAAAGGTCAAAAAAAACATAATTGTTTATTAAGGCATAAAATGTCAAAAAAACATCATAGTATGGTAAGGAATGAATCGACATAGTATAGTATGGTATAAAAATGTCAAAAAATGTCATAGTATAATATGGCATAAAAATGGCAAAAAACATCATAGTATAGTATGGCATAAAAGGTCAAAAAAACATAATTGTATATTAAGGCATAAAAGGTCATAAAAACCTCATAGTATGGTAAGGAATGAATCGACATAGTATAATATGGTATAAAAATGTCATAAAATGTCATAGTATAATATGGCATAAAAATGCCAAAAAACATCATAGTATAGTATGGCATAAAAGGTCAAAAAAACATCATTGTATATTAAGGCATAAAAGGTCATAAGAACGTCATAGTATGGTAAGGAATGAATCGACATAGTATAGTATGGTATAAAAATGTCAAAAAATGTCATAGTATAATATGGCATAAAAATGGCAAAAAATGTCATAGTATAGTATGGCATAAAACGTCAAAAAAACATCATTGTATATTAAGGCATAAAAGGTCATAAGAACGTCATAGTATGGTAAGGAATGTAACGACACAGTATAGTATGGTATAAAAATGTCAAAAAATGTCATAGTATAGTATGGCATAAAACGTCAAAAAAACATTATGATATATTAAGGCATAAAAGGTCATAAGAACGTCACAGTATGGTAAGGAATGGAATGACACAGTATAGTTAAGCATAAAAATGTCAAAAAATGTCATAGTATAGTATGGCATAAAAATGTCAAAAAATGTCATAGTATAGTATGGCATAAAAGGTAAAAAAAACATCATTGTATATTAAGGCATAAAATGTCATAAAAACATCATAGTATGGTAAGGAATGAATCGACATAGTATAGTATGGTACAAAAATGTCAAAAAATGTCATAATATAATATGGCATAAAAATGCCAAAAAACATCATAGTATAGTATGGCATAAAACGTCAAAAAAACATCATTGTATATTAAGGCATAAAAATGTCATAAGAACGTCATAGTATGGTAAAGAATGGAATGACACAGTAAAGCATAAAAATGTCAAAAAATGTCATAGTATAGTATGGCATAAAAGGTCAAAAAAACATCATTGTATATTAAGGCATAAAAATGTCATAAGAACGTCATAGTATGGTAAAGAATGGAATGACACAGTATAGTTAAGCATAAAAATGTCAAAAAATGTCATAGTATAGTATGGCATAAAAATGTCAAAAAATGTCATAGTATAGTATGGCATAAAAGGTAAAAAAAACATCATTGTATATTAAGGCATAAAATGTCATAAAAACATCATAGTATGGTAAGGAATGAATCGACATAGTATAGTATGGTACAAAAATGTCAAAAAATGTCATAATATAATATGGCATAAAAATGCCAAAAAACATCATAGTATAGTATGGCATAAAAGGTCAAAAAAACATCATTGTATATTAAGGCATAAAATGTCATAAGAACGTCATAGTATGGTAAAGAATGGAATGACACAGTAAAGCATAAAAATGTCAAAAAATGTCATAGTATAGTATGGCATAAAAATGTCATAAAAACGTCAAAAAAACATCATAGTATAGTATGGCATAAAAGGTAAAAAAAAACATCATTGTATATTAAGGCATAAAAATGTCATAAAAACATCATAGTATGGTAAGGAATGAATCAACATAGTATAGTATGGTACAAAAATGTCAAAAAATGTCATAATATAATATGGCATAAAAATGCCAAAAAACATCATAGTATAGTATGGCATAAAACGTCAAAAAAACATCATTGTATATTAAGGCATAAAAATGTCATAAGAACGTCATAGTATGGTAAAGAATGGAATGACACAGTATAGTTAAGCATAAAAATGACAAAAAATGTCATAGTATAGTATGGCATAAAAATGCCAAAAAATATCATAGTATAGTATGGCATAAAACGTCAAAAAAACATCATTGTATATTAAGGCATAAAATGTCATAAGAACGTCATAGTGTGGTAAAGAATGGAATGACACAGTATAGTTAAGCATAAAAATGTCAAAAAATGTCATAGTATAGTATGGCATAAAAATGTCAAAAAATGTCATCGTATAGTATGGCATAAAAGGTAAAAAAAACATCATTGTATATTAAGGCATAAAATGTCATAAAAACATCATAGTATGGTAAGGAATGAATCAACATAGTATAGTATGGTACAAAAATGTCAAAAAATGTCATAATATAATATGGCATAAAAATGCCAAAAAACATCATAGTATAGTATGGCATAAAAGGTCAAAAAAACATAATTGTTTATTAAGGCATAAAATGTCATAAGAACGTCATAGTATGGTAAAGAATGAATCGACATAGTATAGTATGGTATAAAAATGTCAAAAAATGTCATAGTATAATATGGCATAAAAATGGCAAAAAACATCATAGTATAGTATGGCATAAAAGGTCAAAAAAAACATCATTGTATATTAAGGCATAAAAGGTCATAAGAACGTCATAGTATGGTAAGGAATGAATCGACATAGTATAGTATGGTATAAAAATGTCATAAAAACGTCATAGTATAGTATGGCATAAAAATGCCAAAAAACATCATAGTATAGTATGGCATAAAAGGTCAAAAAAACATAATTGTATATTAAGGCATAAAAGGTCATAAAAACCTCATAGTATGGTAAGGAATGAATCGACTTAGTATAGTATGGTATAAAAATGTCAAAAAATGTCATAGTATAATATGGCATAAAAATGGCAAAAAACATCATAGTATAGTATGGCATAAAAGGTCAAAAAAACATAATTGTTTATTAAGGCATAAAATGTCATAAAAACGTCATAGTATGGTAAGGAATGAATCGACATCGTATAGTATGGTATAAAAATGTCAAAAATGTCATAGTATAATATGGCATAAAAATGCCAAAAAACATCATAGTCTAGTATGGCATAAAACGTCAAAAAAACATCATTGTATATTAAGGCATAAAAGGTCATAAGAACGTCATAGTATGGTAAAGAATGAATCGACATAGTATAGTATGGTAAGGAATGTAACGACACAGTATAGTATGGTATAAAAATGTCAAAAAATGTCATAGTATAGTATGGCATAAAACGTCAAAAAAACATTATGATATATTAAGGCATAAAAGGTCATAAGAACGTCATAGTATGGTAAAGAATGGAATGACACAGTATAGTTGAGCATAAAAATGTCAAAAAATGTCATAGTATAGTATGGCATAAAAGGTCAAAAAAACATCAATGTATATTAAGGCATAAAATGTCATAAAAACATCATAGTATGGTAAAGAATGGAATGACACAGTATAGTTAGGCATAAAAATGTCAAAAAATGTCATAGTATAGTATGGTATAAAAATGTCAAGAAATGTCAGTGTAGTATGGCATAAAAATGCTAAAAAATATCATAGTATGGTAAGGAATGAAACCACATAGTATATTAAGCCATCAAAATACCAATTAACGTCATAGTATAGTACGGTATAAAAATGTCAAAATGTCACAGTATGGCATAAAACGTCAAAAAAACATTATAGTATCTCAAGGCATAAAAGGTCATAAAAACGTCATTATGGTAAGGCATCAATAGAAATAGTATTGTAAGGCATAAAAATGTCAAAAAAACTGAGTGTAGTATGGCATAAAACATAGCATAGTAAGGCATAAAAATGTGATAGCATAGTGTGGCATAAAATTGTCATAGTATTTGTAGAGGCTACAGTCCTTGCTGCAGTTGGCCCCGGTTCGAATCCCGCATTGGACGGCCTTTCGCTGCATGTCATTCCCCCTCTCTCCGCCTCCCCGTTTCCTGTCTCTCTCCACTATACTGTCAAATAAAGGCATAAAAAGCCCCAAAAAATATACTTTAAAAAATGTCATAGTATAATATGGCATAAAACATCTTAGTATATCGATGCATAAAAGGTCATAAAAACGTCATATTATGGTAAGGCATCAATAGAAGTAGTATTGTTAGGCATAAAAATGTCAAAAAACTGAGTGTACTATGGCATAAAACATAGTACAGTAAGGCATAAAAATGTGATAGCATAGTGTGGCATAAAATTGTCATAGTATAGTAAGGCACAAAAAAACATCTAAAAAGCACATAGTATAGTATGGCATGAATATGTCAAAAAAACATCAAAAAAGTCATAGTATAGCATGACACAAAACTTTATAGTACTTTAAGGCTTAAAATTGTCAAAAAATTTGATAGTATAGTATGGCATAAAAATGTCAAAGTACAGTAAGGCATAAAATTGCCAAAAAATCTCATTGTAAAGCATAAAAACACCCCAAATAGCTCAAAGTACAGCATAAAATGTCAAAAAACTTAATGGTATAGTAAGGCATTAAAATCTCAAAAACATCACTGTGTAGTATGGCAAGAAGCATCATAGTATTTTATAGCATAAAACCTAAAAAACTACTACATTCAAATAATGTGTACCTTCATTTACAATACATAAAAAATACTTGCTGCTCTACGTTGTTGTGTTATTGCCACACCACTACTTTTCTCCAGTGCAGGCTTTTGTGATAAACTAGTCCACTGCTTTGCTGAAATGACCCAATGCAACAAGTTAAGCTTAACATCATGACATAGAAAGAGAATGATGCAATGAATTACTGGTACACGCACTCATGACCTTTTTGGTGTAATTCTTCTTCACCTCCCTAAACATTTTTCGCCACCTGCTGTCTGTCTGTTAAAAACACGACAGACGAGAGTGGCATGACCTTTTCATGTTGTTTTAATGCGATGCCATCCAGATTCAGCCTTTCTCCTGAAATCACTCCATTACAATGGATTAAACCATTAACACAGGGATTGTAAAGTATTTTAGCATTTTTATTTTTGTAAGACACTTTAAAGTCATTCCTGAAAGAGGAAACACATGATTTTGGTTCATAGCACATTCATGCCTGGCAAGAAAAAAAAGATTAAGACTACATCAACAAAAAAAATACAAACAAGGAAGCAAACAATATAAACAATATCTTATATATAAAACATAGCAGGCATAATAAATATTACACAAACAAAAAAACTAAAAGTAAACAGAGTTAACCTATTTGGTTTTGGACAAAGTTTGGAATAAGGTTATAAATCACCGATCTGTGAATGTTAAGTTTCTGTGTTGTTTTTTTAATCTCCTGGAAAATGTCTTAAACAAAAGCCAGCTCTGCAGATTCACTCATTACATAATATCCAACCCAAACCATGTCAATCTCTTTTCAATGTTACCACTGTAAAACACAAGAAATGAAATGTCTGTGTGGAAGGTGCTCCAACACAGGCATTACTCATGTGTAGACTTCTTTCTTTGTGTGTTTGTTTTTCCTATGACCGAGTTCTTGTTTGTGCACTTGTATGTGGTTTTAATACACCCAAGCCATAATATATATAGTGCAGGAAACTCCTCAAAACAGCTTTAGTCACCCATATTCAGTCATTGTTTTATAGGAAGTCAACTCATCGTCTCATTAGTTCAACATACCAGATGACATTAGTTCAATCAAAAAATTAACAGGAAATAAGGAAGTCCGTCTCTATGGTAACATAGCTGTTTTCTGATTGGCTGTATTGGACTGCTTTTGTCTTTGGGTGTGTTAGCGTATTCACAGGAGATGGGAATCAGTTTTGGTTCAGTCAGGAATCGAGGACCATGAATCATTCAAACAGACATTCACTCATTCATTCACACACATATCTGTACACAAGCAGACAAAAACAGCAAACAATAAACTCACTTATTGCGTGACTGTGTATGTAATTTCACTCCATAGTGATTTTTCTACTTAACAAAGATAACTGTGCAATTTTTTTTTTTTCAAACCAGGAGTAGTACAAATATTAGGAGGACATCCTAGGTGCCATGTTTTTTTTGCCACGTGTAGAGAGTATATTCAAGACTTGGTGTTGCTCTCTTTGACAGGGAAGGTGCAGGATTCAACCCCACCTATTCTCCATTACAGAGTGCAGGGATAAAGTTTGAAGACTTCTGTCTGTATGACTCCTCCAAGCCCCTGCACACTCCCCTCCAGTCCACCTTAAGGTCCCAGCCCCCCGTAATGCTACTTCCGTTGCAAAGTGCAAACAGTTAATGTCTCTCTGCCTCTCCTTTCCGTTTGAGAAAATTAGAAACCGATGCAACAGCAAAGGAAAAAAGGATTATTGGTATTGTTCAAATGTAAAAATGGTAGAGTCACTGTCCAATAAAGCAACAGGAAGGGAGAGGGCAGCAAGAGAGAGTGCATTTGTGTCTCAAGAAATTCAGTCCATCCACGCAAAACAAGTGTTGTTCCTCATCATGTCTGCATGCCACTGGTCAGCGGTTTGGAAGAGTGGTTATACCTCCCTGGAAAAAAACAAAAACAAAACAAATGTATTAATTATTACATTTACAACCAAACTTAATGTAATTTGTTTAAAATTAAAGGAATACTTCAGTGTTATGTCAGGGGATTGATACCACTCATGCTGCAACCAGCAGCCGGTTAGCTTATTTTAGCTCTGCTCAAATGTGTCAAAATACAGCTCCAAGTACCTCTAAAGCTCAGCAAGCTAATTGAAATGTTATATCTCGTTTGTTTAATCTGGACAAGTGTAAAATCAACAAGTTGTGATTTTACAGAGGATCATTTACTGGATTATTTCTTGGTCGGGTACATTTACTTCCTGGTTTCCTTGGATTAATGAAATGAGATATAACATGTTAATTATTGAGCTTTAAAGGCACTGTGAGGTGGATATTGTTGAATGTGAGCAGAGCCAGACTAGTTGTTACTAAACTAACCTCTTTGCCACTCTATCTTGTACATATGAAATTGGTATTAATCTTAATTAATTCATCTAATTCTCAACAACCCAAAAGTGTATTCTCAGAATGTCAAACTGTTCCTTTAAATGTAGAAAAACCCAGAAGCAGGTATTTCAGGAGAAAATACTTACGATGCAGTGAGTGTGGAGTTGAGGACGAGAGTGGTGCGTATCTTGTACAGCTGAGCCAGTGTCAGCTTTTTGTGCTGCTGGGCTGGAGATTTCCTCTTCTTGGGCGACACCTCCCCTGAATCACCCGTGGCTGTTGACTCATTTTTCTGTTCTACGCAGGCAGAAGGAGCCGTTTCCCCGTCCGAGCTGTTGCTTTGGGACTCGTTACCCTCGCATTGTCCTGCAGGCGCCTTGTGGCTGTGCCCGGCCTCCAACCTCCTCAGACTGGCACAGAGTTTGTCAGCCGGCATGCTCATGCTCAAGCAGTCGTCAGACTGGTCGAGGGCACTGGAAAGAGGCTCCATGCAGTTTTGGCCCAGCTCTGATAGACTCTTACTGTGTGCCAGCGATGATGTGTCCATGTCCCTACACTGTGATTGGTCCTGCTCCTCCTCGCTGAGCAAGTGTTTGTGGGATACAGGGGTTTTGTGGATGCCGTGGAAACGCTGCAGGAGATTGTCCTCAGAGCGGGATAAGGCCAGAGTGGACAGCCTCTGGAGGCAGTGGACACGTGACTGAACATGAGGCCGACGGCGTGGTTTGGAGGACTGGACTACTGACAGCTGGGACCCCAGCGAGGCAGCATCCCCCTCCTCCTCCTCTTCTTCCGCCTGCTCTCCCTCTACCTCCTCTATTCCTCCTTCTATCCGCTCCACCTCCTGGCCGTCCTGATCTCCCTCCTCCTCCTCGGTCTCCTCTCCTTCACTTTGGCCAGGCTGTGGCTGAAGTTCTCTCAGGAGGGATTCAGGGGAGAGCGTGCCGTAGGCGCTGTCCATGGAGAGAGAGCGACACTGGGGGTCCAGCTCCTCGCTGTCAGGCCTCACCTCCTGATCGTGCTCAGAATAAATACTGGAGTGGACTCTGTTGGCGTTTGTAGACTGAGACTGCTGGACCTCAGACCTTTCAGACGGTGGGGCCACATCTGCATCTGGGTCTGTCTTAGTGGTTCCCTTGAGGTTCATGTTGGGGGCAGGAGGCTCTTGGTGTTCACCTGGTTCGTCAACGTCCATCACTGACAGGGTCTCAGTGGAGCCATCTGATTGACTGAAATGAGAGGTTGCATTGGTTCATTTGATGGTTCAGCAGCAACAACAACTTGGAGCTCATGTGAAAGAAAGTAAGGAGTACAATAGCTCAACTGTAGCTACATTCATACATCATTTTAAAAGAATACAGTTATTTGCTTTTTTTGCAGAGAATTAGATATATATATAATATCTTATCTGTCCATTCAACATAAAGACTGGAAACAGTTAGCCTGGCTCTGTCCAAAGGTAACAAAACACACGTGCCTGCACTACTAAAGCTCACTGGTCAGTTCTAAACTTGATTTTGGTGTGGATGAAACAAACATGATATTAGGTGTTAATTATTAAGGTTTAGAGGTGCTTGTTGGCAGATTGTGTCATATATTATAACTGATGAAATTACAGATTTATCTACAGTTTTGAACACTGTTATACCTTGAGTTCTGCTGGTCTTTGTGCCTCAGGCATGGGGAGCTCGTGGTGGAGTTGCTGCTTTCATCTTCCTCCTCCTCCTCCTCTTCTTCACCCATACATCTCTTTCGACTGTTCTGCTGTCGGAGGACCTCCTCGGTGCGAAGCCTCTGGAGCTGGTTCTGCAGCATAACGAAAAAAATCACAGTAAGTACATAAACCATAGCTGCTGATTTTTAATTTAAATACATATAAAGTTATGAAACAGAATGATGCCCTCTTGAAATCTTATCTCCCAGCTGCTTCTGTTTAAGATCTAATGAGATATAAAGTGGCTCTCCAACCTGGACATTGCAGATTGCATCGATCCAGCTTCGCCCCTGGGTGGCGCTGTTGGCTTGGAAAGTGTAGGCTGCCACTGCACTCTTGAACTCATTGAGGTAGATGAGGATGAATGAGCCTACAGAGACAAAAAATTGAATATAAAATGTGAGCAAACATTACTTTAGCTCATTTTAATAGCTCTAAATTTGTGCTGAAATAATCAAATTTCATAGATCTCGTATCTCAGATTTCATAGAGTTAGTTGTAGCTTGTCAAATGTGGCAATTTCCTGCTTTACTGTTTCACATCAAGACATGAAATTTATTAAAATGTTTAATGTTTTATCGACTAGATGATTCATCTAAAAATTGCTCAATAAAGCATCAACGACAGTATTGATTAGCTATATCCATGCTCCAGATTTAAGTCCTCACCAGTGTCTTTCAGCTCCTTACAGACGACATTGTGCATGAGGAGAGGCTGGCGGATGATTTTGACTTTCTCCACTCTTTTGACTGGCTTGGTGATTAGCAGCAGGTCAGTGAACAGGAAACAGTAGACATCCATCTGTAGGGTGGGAAATAAAACTCATCTTAGTACTGACAGCAACACATGTGGTGTTTCATAGGTCATCCGTTTTCACTCTGTGAAATATGAGACGGCTGTAAAGTAAAATGTGAGATACCAGTTGTGAGCTGAGTGTAAAGATAAGAGCTCATCATGTGTTTCCGAGCCGTCATGTGAGTCAGACTCACCCTACTGTCTTTGCCCTCTTTCATCCTCAGCGCCCCCTCAAGATGCAGCTGTCGAGTCTCCTCTGGTGATATTCCTCTCATGGGAGCCATAAGGTCGAAGCGGTTGTACTCCTTGAGGATCTGAGAGGGGAAAAGACAAAAACATGAAGCCGGATCTTGAATTGAAAGTTTAACGTCTTGCTGTCCTTTTTTGAAGACTTGGGAAGTCCCATAAATCCTTTTCTTACTTTCTCCACCTCCTCACTGCTGCCCTCTACAGCCTCGTAGGAGTCTATACGGGCAGAGATGGTGGCCAGCTTCTGTTGTTCCTGACGCTGTCGCATCTGGGAGTCCACGCTGTTGATGAAGCCCTCTACTGTGGCCACCTTGAGGCGGAAAAACACAGGAATACATTCATGTTCAGACTGTAGACAACAGGCTTTGAAAGACAGTATATTTCATCAATTTTTCAACACCCTTACCATGTTATTGACAATGTCGCGGGCTGACGGATCATCCGTCTTCTTGAGGACACTCTTCAGCAGTAGTGGATATTTAGTCAGCCTCTGGTGAGGCTTTGCCAACATGTCGGCCAGCTTCAGACGGTTACACTGCTTGTGTGTCTCTGCCCACTGAAATAAGCCAAACAAAGACAGGAAATCAAACATTTTAATGAGCCAGAAATATGAGAAGAAAACTAACAAGTGCAACAGGAGAGGGTGTGTGCTTTAGGTGCTGGCTACGAGGTGAGGGGAGCAGAGAGAAACTGACCGTGACGTAGGTCCTGAACAGCTCATTGTCCCTGAGAAGTGTGCGCATGTACTCCATGCAGCCCTCCTCCTCCATGCAGTACCGGATGTAGGGCTGGAACCTGGAGCCAAACTGAATACACAGACATGTGTCAGAGATATTACTACGTCAACATGAGGGAAAAACATGTTTACTTCTACCTCAGTCTGTAGGCAGTGTATTAAAGGCAATTTTATGGAGTTAGTTCAAAAGAAATACAGGTGTCCTCTATTGGCTCTTATGAAGGTACAGACAAACTGTTAATCTGACTTTTTATGTGCACACAGATGTAAAACCAGCAATGATTTACTGTTATACACGCTCTGTATACAGTATATGGTGTTAAGGTTGTGTAGCTTAAAAATGTTTTAATGTTAAAGTTCTGCCAAAACACAAAGCTGAATCAATAAAATAATACAGTTGGTTTAATAATTAAAAATGGTATAAAGATATGAAGCTTTAAGTTTTAACCTATAGTCAGTTGGTAAGAAGAGAGATCCGCTAATTCATTCAATTCAGCTCATTTTGTCCCAGCACATGTGTGACCATGTCTGTGTGTGTATGCAGACATACACCTAAATAAAATAAGTCTTTTTCATAAAGGACCACAATCTCTGCCCCCACCCCAATGTTGAAGAACCTTTAAACTGTTTTTAATCTGTTTATTTTATCATATCTTGTAAAGCACTTTGAAAGGTGCTATATAAATAAAGCTTATTATTATTATATACAGTAACGTACACAACTGTATGTCTGCACGTAGATGCAGAAAGATGATTAAATGTGTAACACCAAATAAATAAAAAAAAAACAGTAAATGAAACTGTTACTTTAAGTACAAAGCTTTATATTTCTTTTTCAATGATTAAACCAACTGCATTATTTAGTGATGTATTCAGTTATATTTTTGACTTCACTGCCTTCTCAGCATTTTATCCATAATATCCAACACACAGCTTACAAACCATATTGTACTCAAAGTTTCAGTGTTTTACTGAGACCTATAGTAGAGCAATTAATGACTTAATAAAGTAGCTTGGATAGCTGGCTAACAGCATCATGGCTTTTTGATAACCCTTTTTTGTGGTACCTATGGACTCTGAATATTCTGTTTATTATTTACCATGCAACATTGACTCACCGTCCTGAAGCCGTGGTGCAGGTCAGTGGGGTCGAGCAGAGCCCGGGCCTGTCTGGCCTTCTCCAGGACAGGCTGCATGACCTGGTTCCACAGGGATGTGTGGAGGCGGACGATCTCCTGGATGTTACTGAACAGCTTGGGGGGCTCCACCTCCGTCAGCAGTCCGCTCTCCTGCAGGTTCAGCAGCCCGCTCAGGAACAACTGCAGAGGATGATACAAAAAATGTTTATCCTCACAAGAATAAGACACTAAGCTGACATGGAGCCTTAAAAGCCAAAGGTTATCAGCCTTCCTGTTAAAACACAATTCACTTTCTCATCATACAGCTCACTAGAGTTGTGATAAAGATAAAAAAATAAAAAAAAGCTGGGTATTTTTACACCTCAACAACAGGTTCATTGTGTGCCTATCTGTCACAGCCAGTTCACCTTATGTAACAGTCGGACCTGTATCAGTATGTGATCTTTATGTGTGAGTCAGCAGCTAACTACAGTAGCCGTCTCTGCACTTACATCAGTAATGACTCTGAGTTTCTTTATGTAGGTAGCCTCCGTGTGCAGCAGCTCCCATATTGCCTCCTGCTGGTGGAACTGTCGCCTCGTCAATGTCTGCGCACACACAGATTATATTAATAAATATAACAAACATCAAATGGGCTTCACTAAGCTCTCCTGCAAGACAATAATGATTTGTTGTCATGTAAAAGTGTTGATTATTGACATTTTGACATGTTCAGCATGTCAGAAATATAATAACAAGGAATAAACACACACTGAAAATAAAAAAAACAAGAAAGCAAACAAAAGAAAAAAGGAAAGGGGCTTTACATGAAATTAAAAAGCTTGAGGGTTCTGATAGATTTCACTAACTTGGAGCTGAATAATGTCAATCTTTTTTTCATTAACATTTTGACTACTAAAGACAAAAAAAGAGACCAATACTTCACAAATACAAAACATAAGGATTGTATGCCAGAGGTTGCAGACATACAACAAATTAAATATTGTACCAATAATTTTTTCTATAATAATGTTTGTTTTGAAAAGTGTTAATTATTGTTATTATTGAAATAAATGAGCAGGGGCCGTGTTATTTTACGCAATTGTAATACCAGCCAGACGACAGCCTTGTCATATGTCGTCAAAACATATGCTCATAAAAACCTGAATACCTTTCTGGCAATGTTCTGATACGCTCCAGTAATTTACATCACCAGCCTGATTACAGGACAGCATTGGGAAATAACCACCATTCCAGTCAGTAATATGACTTATGTAACCAACCATCAGGGATGAACGTACGGTATGTAGTGCTGTATAACAGCTGAGCAGTGATACCGCTCTGTATATAGCCCCTGATTAGTCATGTACACATTAACAGGTGGAAGCCAGCGACAATGTTCAGTGGGTGTTATCATGCACAGTATGGTTCATGACAGCTGTGTAATAATTAAGTGATTTGTAAGCTTCATTCTGGGAAAACAGGCATCAGAGAAAGTATGGCACAGATAAATGATAAGGAAGTGAAAGTCTGGAAGCAGGATGCAAGTATGCATGAAGGTAATACGATGCCACTGACTGTAAGGGACTTTTATTTTCAAATTATTAGAATGGGAGGGTGGTCAGAAAAGGGGGAAAGTTGATGTATTTTTTCTTTTTGCTGAATCCTAATCTCAGAGCAGGGGAGCGTCTTCAATGTTTTTGTATTTAATTTTTTTTTTTTTCTTGCAAATTAATTGTAGAAAAAGGACCAAATGCTGAAAAATGTAAAAAAAAAAAAAATATTATTTCATTAACATAGTATGGTTAAATGTTAATTTTAGGGTTCGGGAATACTATCTTCCATCCTTGGCATTCTTTACTTCCATCTGTTTTAGTTATAAATGGTGAATCGAGATTATAGTAGAGAGTATAAATCCTTAATTTGCTCATTTGTACGTTGTGTCTGCCAAATGAATTAAAAAAATAAATTTAAAATGTACATGTAGCACTGTTATTTTAATATATATTAATATAATAACACTGTGGTCTTGATTTTTTTTAAAAGTTAAACATAAGGTTCAACCTCCCTCCAAACATCAATGATTTTCATACAGTCCCTAAGTATTTTAGTCTTGTTTTGACCAAATTTTTCTTGTAATTTTAGCTTAATTTTTTATTTAATTTTACAGTCTGGGTATACAATATAAAATGAGTATGTATGTTTGTGTGGCCTGTGTGTGCTATACCTCTGAGTTGTCCAGTAGTGACTGCCAGCTGTCCTCCAGGGCCAGGTTGGTCTCCTCCTCCTCCTCTTCCCAGGAGTCCTGGTGGAAGGAGAGCTGCCGCGGCACCTTGGGCAGCCCGAACAACGTGTAGGAGTGGAGCTTGCTTTGGAGCTGCTCCAGTCGGTCCACCTCCTGTTACAAGACAGGAACAAAACACAAGCCTAATTAGTTTGAACAAGGTTAACAGCATGGCAGTGAGGGGAGACGCGAAAGTGAGTGTCCATTTCTGTCCTTTCTGTGACAGTGTGTTGGTACATTCAAACTGTAAAAAAAAAAAAAAAAGATGAGTCCATGTATTAGCATATAAACCCTGTCCTGACTGGCGCCTTAACTGTTAAATCCAACAGTAGCTGCTATTCAGGTCTTTGTTCAAGCTGGCAGCCCTGATGCAGTTATGAAAATGAGCTCTGTGTATTGAGACCATTTTAACAATAGAAGACGGGGGGGAGTGGGGGCAGGAGCTACAGCAGGGAGAAGGAAGATGGGCCATTGATTTACAGCTCTTGAAACCTTTCAGAAAGTACTGATACACGTTCATTAAAACTGTGCAGCAGATTCAGGAGAAAAATGATCAGAAATTAGCCTTAGTCTTTTCAAAGCTTTGTGACAGGAGGGGCTGGCAGTCATTTAACCCCTGCAAAATGGAGGGTGCCAGAGGTCCAGGTCCCAGCGGAAGATCTCTGGCCCTAAAGGGGTTAAAGGGAACGGACAGGGTGAATAGAGATGAGCCCGACGCTGACAGGTGACTGACAGATACTGTCTCTATGTGACATCTGCTACTGTGCAGCATGTGACCTCGGGGAGGGAGAACACAATGGGAGCGTGTGTGGGTGTGTGTGCGCCTCATTACAATGAAAGTTGATTATTATTGTTGAAACCCTCTGATATAGAAGTAAAAGGAAAGGTTTGACATTTTGGGGTATACGCTTATTCCCTTTTGTGTTAATTAGTGACCTTCGGGGTTGCTGGTGGGCGGTGGTGTTTTGTTGCGTTTGGACAGAGCCGGGCTAGCTGTTTCCATCCCATTTCCAGTCTTTATGCTAAGCTAAGTTAGCCAGCTGCTGGACATGGTATCGATGTTCTCTAACTCTCTGCAAGAAAATGAATATCTACTCCTCTAAGCTTTGAGTTTTTTTTTTTTTTTTAAATAAAAGGAAAATGATGGATACAGCTGAGTGAGCGCGTGAAGCTTTTCTTCCACCTACTCATTTCCAGAACTGCTGGGAGGGAAGTGTGTGAGCCTACAATTCAGGAGACTCTGAAGGGAAATGACCTCACCAGGGCTCGGGGGATCTGGCCCTCTGGCCTCCTCCCACTGCTGCTCGCTACTGTTTTGTTTGTTTTTTTAAAGCTGAGACACGCCTGGGCAACAATCCTGCCCCCAGCTGCTTTTAAAATCTCAGTTTTATGGCCAGGAGAAAGTGCAGCACTTTACTTGCAATCACACACACTTGTATTTAATGTGATCAGCATTTACCTTGCCAAAGGGCCCTGCTCCGGCGTTGGAGCTGAAGAAGCCACTGAAGCGACTGGCGGCGCGGTTCTTCCAGCTGTCAGGCCCGGCCCCGGCGCTGGGCAGGGAGCCACCGATCTGTCCCAGAGCATCCGGGGTTGGAATATTTGTCTCCCCCAGGAACTCTGTCATGTTCTTCCTCCGTCGTGCCTGACCCTGAAAGGATAGATGCAGAGAAAAAAATTTACACAGTGTACAAGGGCACAAAACAGAAAATGAAAGAGCAGATATGAGTGACATGAGCGGTTTTGTCACCTCAACGGGAAATACAAACTTAACAAAACTTAGACAGATGGAAAGAGACAATGAAGGAGAGGGAGAGATATACAAGGACAGGATAAACAGGAAATCAGAGGGGAATTCTGTGCAAGGGATGACATCAGCAGGTCCGTTAAAGCTGTCCTAATGGTCAGAGACAAACAGGAGAGGGAAGGACTGCCACTTCCTCGCAGTGAATGCTCATTACATCACAAGGAGCGGGCGGGCGGGAGGTTGTTCCATAAGAACAGACAGCCTGGGTCTGAGCCATTGTCCCCCCCCCCCCCTCCATTGTTACCCTGTCAGCAGGCCCTGCCGCGCACCCTCACTCATGCAATCTCTGTCCACTTTACGAGCAGCGGCAAAGCAAACAAACAGGGGCCACCTCAGTATCTGAGGAAGCAGTTGTTTTTGCCGTTAAGAGTGTCAGTCCTGAGGAATCTGCTGGTGGGGAGTTGGTGAGGGTCAGGCCGCTGAACACCCCCCCACCCCTTCAAAAACAGCGACAAGGAACTTGCATTCCAGGACACTGACACTGTTGCTGAAACTGAGCAGCCATTCCAACGAAATTCTTTTACTGATCACCCCCCCCCCCACACACACACACACACACACACACACACACACACACACTGCAATCAAAACACTTAAGCACAAAGACTTTGTTACATCACTTGAGCGCATTTATCAGATTTCAGTTCCCTCTGAGGCCACAAGAGCTCACATAATCAGTAGTGCTGCCCAAACAGACTTTGATTTACCTTTAAAAATCACCTTTGTTTTTGTTGATAGAGATCTCAAACTATACTAAACATTGTACCGGTATTTTCAGCTTTACTTTTACTGTCCTGCAGTCCACGACTCAGGCTGCAGGTACAACCTCCACCATCAGAGGGTAAGCTGCTGCGTGGACTCTAAGAAGCGAGAGGCACAGACAGACGGCTAATTACAGAGCTTTGAGTGAGTTAATCAAAGTAAAAGTGTAAAACTGAGCGGGACAAACCCTTGATTTTAAAAAAAGTGCGGGGGACATGTCTCCTCTATCCCCAGCCAGAACTACAGCCTCTAACAGAGATACACTCTGTTGAATCAATGCAGACAAACTGCATGAACAAGCAGACTGCATAAAAACTACTGATAAAGACTTATCATAGTGTATAGTTTGTGGCATGTATATGTAACTGAAAACTAAAACAAAACTGAAATGTAAATATTATGAATAGCTCCTGTTCTGAATTACACAAACACCTCACTGCAAATAGACATGTTAGGATAGAGAAAGGGTAAATGGGACAAATTTAGAGTCACCTCAGTGAAAGGGAAACCAGCCTGGACCCATTTATGGTTTTTTTGTTTTGTTTTGTTTTTTTTTTTTAAAATGGGAATATCTGGTCCAAGAGTTCAAGCACACAGGTGTCAGGAAGCGTTCAGTCTCCATGGACAAACAGGCAAAGTCTGGACCCTGTTCTACTGCCAGCACACTCATGGCCAAAACCAAAACCTGGGCAGTTTAGTTTGTGTGTGCAGTACGTGACAGCACGCGGAAAAGAGTTATGGAAATTTAAAACAGGTGTGCTGAAGGCAGAAAAAAGCTGATACTGGAGCTTTTCTAATGAGGCGTTTCCACATACATGTCTGACAAACCTCACAATAAATATACTGTAGTTACAGATAAAGAAAAGTCACTTTAACAAGAAACTAGTTTCTCAAAGACAAAGACAAGGCCAGGGAGTTGTAATTATAAGCACACAGGGATAGAAGCTACCAACAGTTTCCCACCACATTAACAGTGCTCACCATTGAAGCCAGAGGCATGTCAAAAGTAACAAAAACCATCCTAATCCTTCAATTGGATTCATGGATCGCAGCCCATTCTGGAGCCAGCTGCTGCTCTCTCTCAACTTCTCGCCTCCCCTCTCTCTCTCCACTTCCACCGTGCAGCACACACATCCACGCCGTCCCGACTCAGATAGTCCACAACGACTGTGACACCGCCACGTTATTCCAAGATCGAGAGACTTTGCGTTGAACTTCACTCAGTCTTGAAACGTCCCGTTCCAGCTGACAGGGTCCGGGTTAACCCAACCAGGCGCCGTGTCTGGCTGCCGCCTCCTGCCGTGTCTTGTCTGATCGGCAGCTTCTTCTTTTTTTGAACCGGGACGTATCTGTGTCCTGTCCTGCTGTCCAAACAGTCAGTGGTGAAACCTTCTTTCTTGAGGCACCCAAGTCTGCTTGCATTTCATACAGGCTCTGGACTGAAGTCATAGCAACCAGGAGGATCCTGCCTCATTGTGTTGGGCAGGAAAGCAAAGGCAGGGCCAGGACAAAAAAAAAAAAAAAAAAAAGAGGCTGATCTGAATATTTGGAGGTGGAGTCAGGGTGACAGCTTGTAGGGAGCTCCCTGGTTCAAACACACACATCCTGGAGCTTGTGAAGATGCCAAATGCTCTTTAGGTCAGTCTCAACAGGCTGAAGTAGAAACAAACTAATCACTCACTGCCTGAAGACGCACCATCTTTTTGGTATCTTTTTTGCTCCTTTGATAATCTTTGTGCTTTCATTTCAAGCAATTACCTGAATAAAAGCAGGACAATTACAGTGTGACTGTAAAGGGATGGAACACTTCATTCTTTACTCTTATTTGGAAGTTGGTCCACCATTCTTTACCTTATCTTCAATCACTGTTTTGCCTGGAGACCTTTGAACAATGCCATGCTAGTTGGCCAAAACAAAGAAAGAAATGCCCCGATAATGGCCAAACGGGAAATTCCCTTTGTTTACTTGCTTTTTTCAGCACATTTAATAGGCTGCTTACGGCCAGCAGATAAGCACAAACACACTGCCTCCTCCTGGAGCAGCAAGAAGGTCTGAAAACTTCCTCCATCTGAAAATGAACCTGCAACTATTTTTGTAACCTTTTCAGATGTTTAATATCCAGCTTTTAAAATGTATAAGTATGCTCTTTAATATCTGTATAAACTGAAAATCTCTGTTGGTCACTGGTCATATAAAAAGAGGCAATTTGAATGTCTGTAGGTAAAAACACTTCAGCCCAGGCAAATATACCCTCACAGTTAACACTAAGCCACTAATTATGTTTACAAGGTTTCCCTTGTGCCTCCTGTGTAAACCTGTCAGTCAGGACCGAGGGCAGCGAGATCCTGAGGAGCTCTCTATTGTCTAAAGCCACTCCATCTGGGAACTACGGCTTGCACAGTGGGTCTAAGAGGGGGGCCATTCAGGTTAATGATATCAAGCCCTGTGCCTGCTCAAAGCCTTATCTTATCACAGTGGTTTGTTGCATTAACCTTGGCCTGGAAAGGAGAAAATCTTTAAATGGGAAGGGATTGTATTAAAATAAGTGGTGACAAAGGAAGCAGCATCACCAACCCCCTCATCCCCTTCTCTCTCTTCCCCATTGCTACTGCTTTTATGTTAGTTTACTGATAACAGCTCCCCTTGATCAGGTAGGTTTGATTAACGATAGGAAAACAGCATGACACTGACCTTCCTGAAAGCCTGGACACACACAAACACAGGGGGATACACACACACACACACACACACACGCGCATAACCAGGAAATAGAAACTAAAAGAAACCCCCCAAGTGGTCAACACAAGCTGCATGTTTCAAGGCCACTTCAGTTCCAATAATCAAGGCCCTGACGGAGCAAACAGAAGCTCTCAGCCTGAGGTGAGACATGAGCATTGTCAAAACAATGCTCCTTTTCCCATCATTGTAGCAATGAGTGTAATGAGATCCCAGCCATCATCACACTTCACCCTTCAAACACACACACACACACATTTTAACTCTGATGCTTCTAGGAGGGAAGATGAGATTATTTCAAAACAAAACCAAGTATAATGGTTGAATAGTTTTCAGGATTCATCTGCCGATTATTTCATCAATTAATCACTTCATTGTTTTACTTTAAAAATTTCAGACAATAGTGAAAAATGTCTGTTATAATTCCTCCACAAGCCCAAGATGATGTCTTCACATGTCCCAAAAACCCAAAGACATTCAGTTCCCATTTTAAACCAGTCTGATACAACAGTCCTGCAATAAATCCTGGCTTCATGAAGGTTATACTGTTAGGTTTTTGTTGAAACTGTTTTATTTTACTGTATTTAGTTTCTCCATATTGTTACAATTTTTTGGACAAAATACTAAAAACAGTGTAATTCAACTGCACCACAAACAGCAGCTTCCAAAAATGACCATAAAGTTGAATTAACACCTGCCTTTTTTTACGAGACTGAAAAAGACTAAACAAAGGAAGGTAGAATTCATCTCAGGACTGTTGTTATTAGACTGTGTGGTGTACCTAATAAACGGGCAACTTAGTGTATATTCAGGTTACTATCATGAATGAAAAAGAAAAACATCACATCCTTGCATTTGGGAACTGGAACCAACAAATGTTTGTCATTTCTTGCTTTAAAAAAATATATAAAAAAAACTATTATTATGTGCAATGTAGATCTAAACATATTATTGCCACTGCCAAGAGAAACAGCAAGGAATAGCAACTTATCCCCTACATCTCCAGTCTTGGCGATGCGCACAGTCGCGTCAGCAAACCTCTCACCTGACAGTCAGTTGGTGTTGGTTTCGTGTCAAGAGGAGGCGACTCAGGAATCTCTGAGTCCACATGCAGCAGGTCCCAGCTGCGCCAGGATGACAGACGACCAAAACGAACCATTTTCCGCAGAAACAAAAAGAAAAAAAATCCCCCAAACCAAAAAAATAAATTAAAAAATTAAAAAAAAAAGGCTTTGAGTGATCAGAAGTAAAGCACAGATGTAATTCCAAAAGTCAGGAAGAATCCATTTCCAGGAAATCACAGTCCAGATTGAAGTGCAGAGCAGAGTGAAGCATCGCAGCTACTTCCCCTCTGTGTGACAGCCTGCAGATACTGTAACTGTAGGCCAACGGTCACACACACATAACAATCATAAAGGTGTGTTCAGCCTGCAGTTACCTCCACCTTTAGGCATTATGGGAAGTTCTTTGTTTTTCCAGTACACACACACAAACACACACACACCTCTTGAGTCTGCTCAGCTTGTAGCTCCTCCCACACCATATGGGGAATAAATAATAGTCTTCTAGCACCTGATATAATTAGTTTAATTAGAGAGTTCCTCCAAACATGACTCATTTCAATTCTTAACACACACACACACACACACACACACACACACACACACACACACACACACACACACACACACACACACAGACTGGATGAGCTGGATTGAGCAGTTACATGATTCTAATATTAGATCAAAACAGAAACAGAGGCCGGTCTGAATATTGTTAGTTTCATTTGAAATAAAGGTCAACATGATCCTTAAACTGAATGATTATAATATATATATATACTATATATAAGTATACTATTATTTTCCATTATCAAGTGAACTGTCAAATAATCGATTCAATATCAGATAATCTGTGAAAAAAAATAAATCAGTTTCTGAGAGTCCAAAGTAACGTCTTAAAATGTCTCAATTTGTCTGACAAACAGTCGAAAAAAAAACACCCTAAAGATTCAGTTTACAATAATAAAAAACTAAAAAGCAGCAAATCACAATTAAAATCAGAGAATATTTAGCCATTCGTGCTTGAAAAATGCCCAAAACAATGAATCAATTATTAAAATAGCGGCTGTTTATTGTTACATACAGTAACATTTGCGGGTCTAATTCTAGTTTTACAGTATATCCATTGTGTGTATATGTATGTGCATGATGGATGTGTATTACTGTATCTTATTATTATGAAATTTTAACATTAAATCCAATAAGGTTTTCTCTCCTTTATTTTATAAATGAGCATTGATGTCAGAAGTAAAACTAAAATTGCATGCGCACTTGACAGCAAACTTTACAGTCTAATATTTATGCCAACGATCTTATCAAGTCAATCACTGATACTTCTCACTCTATTAACAAACTATAGCGACTGTTGTGTAGAACACTTCATGTTTCAGTTCAGTTCTTCAGATCAAACGAGGCCCCGTGTGACCGCCACTGATTCAGCCATTGTCATTCAAAGTGGCTCTGTGTTAATTCGACAATTGTGCCCATTGTGAGCTATCACAGAGGTCAGATAGTGAGAGAGGCAGGGATGGCTGCTGGACGTGATACCCAAGCTGGGAAACTCCACACGCTGCCATCCTCCAGTTGTGTAATGCGGGAAGGAAAAATGCATGACCCAGTTTGAAATAGAGGAAATAGATAATGACAATTGTTTCTACTAACATCTGCCACCCTCCTAGACAAAGCATACTGACTGAGTGTATTGTATGAGCTGCATTCAAGCCTCATGAATACAATATCACTCAAGACGGATTTTAATCCGTCTGTGGTGGAGGAAATACATGTGTTACTGTATTTCAGGTTCAGTAATGCAGACAGTAAGAAAACGAGACACATACCACTCCCTCCACTGTCTCACCAGGTGAAATGTGGGCTCTCTGCGTCACCATGTGTTTTCAGCCCTGAAGGCTTTTCTGGGGCATTTGTCAGCTATTTCCCCAGCACTGATTCCTTGTCTATTATGAGACAATACTATCTACCTCTCTCATCTTCTACATAACAAACTCTTCCATCCCGAGGCGATGCCACAAGTCTCTGCTCTCTATGTAGACATGTTAACAAGGACTGAAACTGATGTTTGTTCTCATTATCAACCAATCTGCATTTTATGTTTTGACTTTGGTCTGTAAACGGTGAGAAAACGGTGAAAAATTCACACAACTGATTCATTAGATATTTCAATATTAGTATGGAAACGACACCTGAGTGTCAGTAGAAATACCAGAACAATGAAAAATAATAATGTTCTTTGAGATGAATACTTTTTTTTTTTTCAAATCCCTTTTGTCATTTAACAAAAGAGGCAAAACAGAACTGAATTTTGCTTAATATATGAATAATATAATGAAATATTGATTTAAATCAGATTACATCTAGGGTTGCAAATAAAAATTTTTTTTTTTATTGATTAATCTGCTAATAATTCTTTCGATTAATTGGTTGATTATTTTGGCTATGAAATGTCTATCACAAGTTTTGACTGACCAACAATTCAAAACCCAAAGAAATTCACTTTATGTTTATTTAAATCAAAGAAAAGAAGAATCCTGAGATCTGTTTCAACATTAGTGTGGATATGATACCCGAGTTTCCGTAATGATACGACAGTAAAAATAATTTTAATAACATTTTTTCTCTTAAAACCTGTGTTTTATTTTAAAAAGACAGGCCAGATGTCTCAGATGTTGAACGTTGCCTACACACAAAGTAGTACATTACATTTTCCAGGATAAAAATGGTAAATCTGGAGAAAATCTTGATTTAAAGATGAGTAGATATGAACTCTCTGGTCAGAGAAGTTTAGGGATCTGACCAGAAGGAACCATTCTTAAGAACAGGAAAGTTTTACTCACTTGCACAAGTATAGCGCTTGTTCTGAGAATATTAGGTCTTTGAGAGAGTGCATTATGGGAAATCCCGAGCACTGTTACACATGTGGAGGATCCATTAGCTGACATTAACTCTGTGGGAAAGCTAAAACTATCCAATGCAAACTGTAATGTGACTCTAGTCGCTATGATTTCCAATCTCTGGATCAAATAATCTTACTGTAAATTAACAGACGTTTGTTGTTTTACACAGGTTTTATGTATTTAACTTGACTCAGATACAGTCGGTGGAGCGTGACACAACGGCAGCTCTGGCGCGCCACACAACTGTTGTATTCACTGTGCTATGGCAACTGATGGACGTGTGTTATATAAAGAGGGCTGACTGACAGGGAGCGAGGATCACTGTACTCAAAGTGCTTACTGAAAATCACAAGGTCCTAGACGGATGAGTAATCTTTATCACAGTAGAGATTGTAAACGCTGCTCTCAGTTTCTGTTCTCAGGAAAAGGAAAGACAAGCAAGTGCTTGAACCCTGTGTTTCCCCAAAAGTCACTGTGATTAAGCCACAGGTATGTAAATATTTTTGTGTGGTATTAATGACCTCCAACTTCCCGAGCAGGTAAAATTAGTCTCAGCTACGAGTGTATACGGAAAGGGAAGTCTGAGTGTGCATGTGACACTAACTTTCAGGTTTCTGTTTTAGTTTAGTTAAGTTATGTGAAATTAGCATGATTCCTGGACAGATGCAGTGAGCCTAAGAACAGGTTTTTAAATTTTTCTTCAAAGTCATAAATGTGTTTTTTTCAATCACATGCCAAGTCGTGCAGGTTAAAAGTTCTTTTTAGGTCAGTGTGTATTAAAGGAGATACACTGCTGATACTGTAACGGCGTAAAAGGATGCATATTATTTGTGGATGGTGCAATAAGTGCGAGGCACAGACGGGAAGCGGTGCTTTATGGGAACTATCGTCAGGCCTGGAATGCGTTCTCGACCAATCAGAGATCTTGGCTGAGGCTCCCCTGTCGTAAAATAATCAATCCAGATCATCAAAGCTCACTGCAGCCTATCACAACGCTGCCAGAGACTATAAATTGTAACATGCACGCAACAATAAACTTGAAATACCCCAATCAAACAAAAGAGTAACTTTATACATAAAGGAGCAGAGCTTGGCTGCTTTTCCTCTGAAGTTTGGCACAAGCCACTGTGATGCCAGGCCATGAGTCCGGTCACTGGGCAAATATCAAAACTTTTTTGGAGCAAAGCACTTGATTCCATAAAAACAAGCCACGCATGCATTTAACGGTGAGTGCCAAAGCTGCTGCCATAGAAACTCAAAGAGCGCACTCAGTGCCCACATGTCCAAGCAGAGCTTTGTGCTCCAAACAGCTTTCATAAAATATGGGCCAGCACCCAAAAACGGAGCGCAGGGTTTTTGCTGTGGAGTCTGTTAAAGATTAAAGTATCAGTAGACGTCAATGAGCGATAGTGATTTAGCATTGCACTCTTTTAATACTGTCATAATAATGAACTGTAAAAAAAAAAGGATCGAAATCAATGCAGCAGCACCAGACGTTGTCTTGATTCCACACATTCTTCTTCTTCAAAAACTGGTGCCTACATTACCCACAATGCAACTCCACTGCCCTCAGTTCAGAGATTCGGGCGTAGCATCTGGCCACAAGCAGAGCCCTCTTTCCAACTCCAGATCACTTTCTCTCAGACTTCACACGGCGCCCTCTGGAGCCACAAACGGCTTTATACAACTTCTTTTTCACATATGCAGTAACACGCCACAAAACCTGTAAAGACACTGTGATGTATTAAATCTGCAGTTCCTCAATCAGAGTTCCTTCCTCTAACTTACTTGTTATTTTGCAGATGTAGATTTCCCATACAAAACATAAGCTTATCAGAAATGATGCTGTATTATAGATTAAACAACCAAACAGAATATAAATGAATTAAAACCAAATGCAACATTAATCACATTTCACATTATTTCATCACTAATAATACTATTATATACAGTTTTATGATGTAACACTGCCCTGATCCAGGAGGGCATTTTCTGTCTAATGACTACTTGTACTTTCTAGGTATATCTATTATATTTATATTTATTATATAAGGGTTTTATATTTTTATGTTTGGTGATAATTGGAGGGTCTGAGCACAGAGGGTTTCGTATCTTGATCACATTATAAAACACACTGAGGCAAATTTGTGATTTTGGGCTACATAAATAAAATAGACTTGATTTGAACTAATGCTTCTGTACTTTTACTCCAGTAATATTCTGAAGTCAAGTCAAGTTAGTTTTTTATTTATATAGCACCAAATCACAAAAGAAATTATGTCAAGACACTTTTCAAATAGAGCAGGTCTAGACCATACTCTTTACAGAGACCTATTCCCACTGCGATCAAGCACTTGCACTTGGCGACAGTGAAAAGGGAAAACTTCTTTTTAAGAGGCAGAAACCTGGAGCAGGACCAGATGAGGACATTGCAGGATGTTTTACTTGTGGGTGTGTATTTTTACACTGTGCTGTTACACGTTTTATTCAAGGATCTGAATGCTTCTTCCACTGATGAGTAATGGATTTTCTCATGTCATACAGCTACACTGCATATTGTAACAGTGTAGATGCTTCTCTGTTGTCCTGTCAGATCTCACCAGCTTTCCTCAGAGGATCAGAGGCGACACATTATTGCCCCCCTGAGGACTGCACGGGAGTTCCTATCACTGACATCATCTTTCCACATTCACAGTCAAATGATGCCACGAACAAAATAAAATACAGCAATGCCAAACAGCAACAGGAGGTCAGATACTGCAGGACCATGACTCTGTTTTCCTCAGCAACCTACAGTGTTTATGTCTCCGCTTGATGACTAACCTTAGTGACTTACCGCCACAGATGGCAGTAAAACGCTTTCACCGAGCCTCTACCTGTTTCTTTGCCCAAAGCAACGATGACAATGAGAATAGTCTGTTTACAATGTGTGTGCGTATTACATAATCAAACTCACCTAAGTTGGTCTAGACTTGCCTGGAGGGTGTTTAACAGCCAATTTGAAACTTGTAAAAGGGCTGAAAATGAGAATAAACACTAGAAGGTCCACAGTGACACAACGAAAACTACAGTGCTCGCAGTTCATCCATTAGACACAAAAAAATTTGCACTAATGCTTTAGGTTAAGCGGTTTGATTGCCTCTGTTTTCCCAATCTGTACATGCATCCACTTGTGCAATTCCATCATGGTGATTCAGGTTTGAGCAACCGTGAAACATCTGGCTTCGATACACACCAGTGACTGTTGATGTAAATATTATTGTGATGCACAAAAATCAACGCTCATAATGGAGGGGATGTTGGCTTGCAACCGCTTTGTTCATCTCTTCTTCATTGACAACACCATTATGTAGAGGAAGTTTTTTTTTTTTTTAGTTTGTCATTTTTAAATAACATCCTTTATAAAATATTCAAGTGCTGAATTGTGTTACCATTGTAGTGCAAGAGAAAGCCAGTGAGCCCACAAACCTGTACTGTAAAAAGGCATTTTGACAACAAGTCTCATATCTTAAACAATTGATTATATAATTTATGAAGCAAATATACAAAACATTTGCTGGTTCCAGTTTCTCAAATGAGAGGATTTTCTTTTCTTAGTTTCACATCTGTGTAAATGGAATTATCTTTGGGTTTTATGCTGTTGGTTGCACAAAACAAGCCATTGACTAGCTTGGATGCTGAATATGTGTTACAAGAGAATGAAAATTGAACACATGTAGCGACAGTTACTAAGGGGGGCAGGGCTAAGCGAAAATTTGAATGCTGTTATAATAAAATAAAGTACCAACACACTGAGCATGAGTCTCCATGACTATCATAACAGTAAAATGGGCAGCTGATCCCGGTGCTGTGTGGGCAGAGAGCTGTTCTAATTCAGCACTACTATGTAATTAGAGGTTCATGTTTATTGGACTGCCGTTGAAGAAAGTCTCATTTTCTTCCAGCTTTGTCAGTTCTTCACACTTTATATTATGAAACTGGTCAGTTATTTGCTAAAATGTAGACACAAGATGATCACAAGCAACAGATGCTGCTGAAACACACAAACTCAACAGACTAAATGAATCCATTAATAATTAAAAAACAATAACTGACAATAAATATAATCCTTAGTTGCAGCCCTGGTGCTAAAGCATGTGTCTTCTAGCTCAAACACAAGTTTTACAGTTTTTATTTGCCACTGCATGAACCTCATGACTGTCTGCCCCAGCTCCATGTTTGGCTGCCGAGCTGATCGGGATCCTGCAGGCCTCCGTCAGCCTCTCAGCACCTCTCACCAGTAACAAAACAGCCACTTCCTGTAGCTGCAGGAAGCGCTGGAGTGAACACAGAGTGTTCCCGAGTGAACTCATCGTCATATGAGATCGAAAGGCTCAGTCAGGAGCACCGAGCAGCCTGGCATGTACATACATGAGTGCGCGCGCAAAAAACACACAACGCAGCCGGTGGTAGGCTGGGGCGGAAATCCAGGAATACATTCCCAGGTTTGAGCTGGACAGATAAAGGTAATGGCAGATATGAGGTCATGATGGGATTACCATGAGATACTACACTAGCCCAAGGCATCATGGGACTGGAGGAAGAGGAGATGAAGTTATGGAAAAATAGTGACGGGTGTGGCAAAACAGTAAGACTCACAGGGTGTGCACTGTGTGGTTTATAGGGGTGGTGTATTTTGGTTTGATGAGTCTGAGAGACAGTTTTGTATAAGTGTCACATGAAAAATGACCACACTGCTATCCTGTTCAGCCAGATGTTAACTCACCAGCAGATCTACGCTCTCTTTGCGTCCCAGAGACCCATGCTCCACCCTCTCGCTGCCCGGGGTGAGGATGTAGGGGCTCTGACCTCCAGAGGGCTTCATGTTGGGCAAGCTGAGTGACCTCAAGTCCTTCACGCCCTGCTCCACCTTCAGCTCATCACCTGGCCTTGCTAAAATGGAAAAATACAAAAAAAAAAAGAGAGGTTGAGTTGGGAATCCTTTGAAACTGAAAACTTGCACAGGAGCAGTATTTATTTATTTTTACAGAGGAAGCCACTGTGGTTAAAATGTCCCGAAAAGTTTCCTTTTTTTCAGTTTTGAGTCATGTTGAATTCAGCACCACACCCTAAGTTTTAGACTTTCTGTTTTTTTCATGAACTCAAATACTTCAACAGGCTTTTGCAAAGATGGTAGGAAGGATAATACCAACAATGTATTTTTAAGTCATACCTGCATTGGCTGATTTTATTGGCCACTTGGGGGCAGCAAAAACAAGCTGTAAACTATGACATGTTATCACCTTTTGAAGTTGAAGTTGATGGTTGTCTGTTAGCAAACAGTTGTCTATTTACACATCAAACATATATGGAGCAATTTTATTATTAATTTGAAGTTGTGTGGCTGGCCAGAATCAATGTTTTTCAAGTAATTTTTTAGAGCCATTTCACTAAAAAATATTAAAAATGTTGGACATAAACCCCCCCAAAAAAAACAAAGATGAGTTCATCACCATGAGCAAACCCTTTCACATACAACTAGCCTTTTGATCCATTGTAAATATAAAAAAAATGATGATAGCTGAATAAATATATGTTAAAGCTTGGGGGAAGTAACAGAGATTTGATAGAAAGTGTTTAGCTTATAGAACAAAACAGAGCAGAACAAAATAGATTCTCAGACGTCACATGACTGAACAGCTGTGAATTGTTTGCCCTCGACCTCTGTGGCTCAGACTGTATGTAACTCCAGACTGTGGTCGAGAGGTGCGACAATTTCAAAAGAATACCAATTAGTCATGGCATTGGATCTCTTTTAAGACATGCTTAAATGGGCCTTTGATGCACAAACAAGTGTAACCGCAGAGAAGAGGCACCCTTCCCACTTTCCAATAAGAAAAAAAAAAAAAAGCTAGTAGTGTTATCATGTTTTCCCACTATTAATGTGTTTCTTTGATTCAACACTTTTGTCACAAGATTGAACAAATCAGTAACACATTTTCACGTAGTTCTGATCACGTTTATGGATACAGTCTGCTGCTTTTCAAACAAGGGTGTGTCCTTCATCTGTCCTGCTCAGTCATTGTTAAAGGCTGCGATGTCTAAAATACACCATGACTGCTAAGTACAAGACTGAAAGGCAACTCACTTTCCATCAACAATCTGTGGCTGATTTTATTGGGCTATTGTTCTATTATTTGCCCATGGCCCTTTCACCAATGTCCAACAAATGAAAGATCATTAAAACAGAAATACATATAAGGAAGAAATGCCAACATGACCAATCTGCTACAAGTAGTGTTGTTAGTTATTTACAAGACAAAAACCTGTTTGGCACATAACTTCTATTATCTGTCAATTTTGGATTTATGACTTCAAATTTTTTTTACATTTAGTTGTTTCCTCTTTACCAATTTGAAATGTCATGCCTGACTTTTTTCTTTTGGCAGAATAAAACACAAGGGATTTAACAGAGAAAGACAGTGGGGGACATTTAATAAGATTGCTGCAAATATCCATCAGGGTCTACTTAGTATAGTCGCAGTTCATCTGATTTGCATAAAATGCAGCTAAACAAAACCTGATGCTGGGCTGTTTTAACACATGTTGCACATGTCTGGGAAGCAACGGCCTGTAAAATAAAGTGTAATTGTGTATTTATTCTGCGATAGGAAGGAAACGGTTAAATATCCTCAGCTCAACCAAAAAAAAAATGTTTGAAAGAGCAAATAAAAATCCATGTGGGAGAACAACATTGAAATGAAATTGAAATTATTGCAATAAACAATGAAAATAAAAATAATATATAACAGGCCTATGAAGAAGAAAAATGAAATAAAAATATTTTGCCAATGAAAAGGGCTATTTCTGTATTTTTACACTTATTAAATGTATGTATTTCTACATTCATTCATTTATTTATTTATTTATAATTATGTAATTTCTGGTCTTCCATACAGGCCTACTTAATAAGTACTGACTACTTCAATCACATTTCACTGGAGTTGACCTGCTATAAGTCATTAAAAGGTCAGGAGAAATTTATATTCATGCAGGAGAAAAATTATGATAAGTGTCACATTGCTGCTTTTTTGTCTTGAGTGAAGTATTTTGTAATGAATCTTGTTCCAAGTGTTTATTATATCTGACCTTTAACGGTTTCTATCTGGCTGGATTTTCTGCCTCAGTGTGTGTCCAATCAAACTGTACTACAAATTTTATACCAGCTTTTCCCTGACGTTAGACTTCAGACACTATTTCTTCTGCCGCAGTGCTCAGTCTGCAGTGATAAATCACAGGCTGTTTATATGAATTTCCATTCTAGATCCTTCCATATTTTGTTCCTCCAAACACATTGAAATAAATATTGCATGAGCCCAAACGCAAGGTTTTCTTTTATTTTACCTGCAGTAAATAAAGACAAAAACATTTCCTGTTTAACACCTAGAAAGAGTTGCAAATCCTTGATAGATGAATCCCAATGACTCAGTCAGAGGATAAAGCATTACTGCAAAGTGCGGTTGAGTCTGTGCCGTGTTGATGAGGGTTTTTCTTTATTTTTACCTTTGACTTTGAGGTAGTGTCCTCCAAAACGGTAAGCCTCAAAGTTGAGGGACAGAGGTGTGTTGGACTGATCCAGGAACAAGTCGACCCGGGACAGCTCAATGCCATTCCTCTCAAACACTGGGCCTAGAACCTCTCTGGTAACACATCACAAAGAAAATAAAAGAAGCTGTTAACTTTTGGTTCTCATCAATCTCTTGCGATAGAGTTTATGTGGCCACTCTCCCCCTCCTCTCACCTCAGCGTCTTCTTTTTCATTGCAGGTACAATTTCTGTGTTTATGTCCACGTTGAGATCAAACTTGAGGCTGAAGCACTCCTTACTGGGGTCCTGCAGGGGGAACAGACACACTGTTAGTTTACACAGGTGGGGCTGCAGCTCTGCGGGCCGGGCCCCTGGGCTCGTGCTGTATGTGTGCTCTCAGCGGATCCACAGGGGGGCTCCTTCTCACTGCACTGGCTGCCTCAGACAAAGAGCAGCCTGGGAGATACCATTGTATTATATCATCGTTGCAGAGAATAATGGTGGCTGCTTTCATAACCACACATAACCCTCTGCTAGTCTCATACACCATTTGTGAAAAACAATGCTTCTGCAAATAACTCTTGAGTCACACAACAGGTGACAAATACACCGATTCCCCCCCTGCCAGAAATCTTGTAAAGTCTTTCAAGGAACAGAAATGAGAGTGTGGTTTCATGTGGGGGACTTTTTTCATGTTGCACACTGCAGCCCACATGTCTGTGTGATTACTTACATCAGTGTGTCGTCTCCGTGGCTTCTTTTTCACCAACTTCAGACCCCCTGTTTTACGCTCCCTGCAAAACAGTTGCACACACATTATCATACACCAGCTCTTCAAAAGAACACAGCATATGAGAAACTGTTTAACGTGACCATCGAGGCTTAAAGAGAAGTAATTAAAATCTGCAGACGCACATTTCATGGCTGTAAATTATCCTCCAGTGTGAGAGGACAAGATCTCCTCTGACAGGCAGCAGGAATACATGAACACTAGCAATGATATAATGGATGTTTACTGACCCACGGTCATTGCTCCCCTCATCCTCTTCCTCCAGGTCGGAGGGGGGGCTGGTGCGGGGGGGACAGGAGCGCGTGGACACGTTCCGAGCCAGGATGGAGGCTAAAGGTTAAGAAAACACAACAGTCATTCCTTCTGTTACATCACATCCAGGGCAACCTTTAATATCAAGCTTTAAAAAAGGGTTCGGTTCACTCAAATTTTCTCCAGCCATAGCCGGCCATTCAGAAAGATAGCCTGGCTTTAGCTTGTCCAGGTTTTGGTATATTTGAGATTTCTGGAACAGAGGGGTTGGGATTTTGTTCGTGGTGTTCACATTACATTCAAAATATTCAACAGTATCATCTCTTTCTAGAAACAGCGTCTTTGTTAGTCTGGATCAGAGGTTTATGATTATCATTATCTCCGATGTCTATCATGAATAAAGGTTTATAAATCTATTTAGAAATCATAGAAAAGACATTCCTTATCACTCTAAAACTTGACATTTTTAGGTTTTCTTCAGTATCAGTGAAATCCAGTGATTGTTGCCTGTTCATCCATGGATACATTGCAAGCAGGAACTGCTAAAAGATAATTCGGCATACTTTTAATGGCGTGCTAATAAGCAGAAATGTAGATAACACTGTAGATTAAGATAAACAGAGTTTATATTGTAGCATGTGTCTGACTTTTAAAATCCCTGCACTGGAAAGTTTTCAAACAGACCATTTCGTCGGTAGAAAGTATTTCCAATAAAAAAATGTTCACAGCGAGGTCC
This sequence comes from Seriola aureovittata, assembly GCF_021018895.1. NCBI lineage: Eukaryota > Metazoa > Chordata > Actinopteri > Carangiformes > Carangidae > Seriola > Seriola aureovittata. The sequence continues at coordinate 27,785,422 of NC_079372.1, forward strand.
ACAAAAACACACTGTTTGTGGAGAAACACGTTGCTGTTGAATTGTTTTTGTGCTGTCAGTTTGACAAACTAAACTCAATTTACCTCCAATGTGCTGGAGTGAAGGCAAAAATCTCAGTGATGGATATCTCAAAGCCTGGGCAAAGAGTATAGAACACTGCATCGCTGGTTAGCACTAGCCTGGCTCCAGACTTGCACGATTGAGTGCAGTGACTCGAATAGATCTGGTACTGTGCACATTTGACGGCTGTTTCTGCCAGTCGGAGAAAACAGTCAACCAATCCAAGCTTTGCAGGCAGGATTAAAAAATATAATGTCATCTTCCTGCAGCTACAGCTGTGACGATAACAGAAAAATAGTCACAAAAATGAGGGTAAGTGTGGATGAGATTGTCACAGCTGTACAGGTTGTTGCAAGCTACCACAGCTTCAATGCCACTTGCTCCTCATTGGTCAGAGCAAAAAAACAAACAAAAATCAAACAAAAAACTCACTCATCCAAACAAGCAATCAGCTAACATGAACATATTGTCAAACTAAATAAATTAAGTATGACAAAATAGCAATGAAATCAGATTATATGGCTAAATTAGCACTAAAGGTAAGTGAGATAAACCAACCCTTTAATAACAGTCACAATGACAGTGTTTTCATACATAAACTGAATGATCACACAAATCACAAAAGTCAAACCTTGAATTTCCAAGTCAAACATGTGAGATGAAAGTGTTTGCCTTATTTAGACACAATAGAAACTCAATGTCCTTGATATTTACACAGTGAAATCCTGTAATGAGGCAATGGGTATGACATCACTGTCAGAGGAGGAATACCAAATACAGAAATCATGAAAGTCTACCTTGAGGTTGTAAGTCAAATCGGGGGTGCCGGTCAAAGTGCATGTTGTCTGTGTTCTCTGAATGGTAGCGTGAGTCACATGACTCACACAGGTGAAGGGGGCTTTTGCTATTCAGGTCTTGGCAGTCTGGGTGGTGGCAAACCTAGACACAGAAACAAAACACAAAGGGGGAGAGAGGACAAGAGAAAGTCAGATCAACATAACTCTCAAGTACACAAGGTCCCTACATTAAATACGAAAGCATTTTTAAAGACAGGGCCAAAGTGAAAAGGGTAAAACAGTCACACACATTTAGAATAAACAGCTCCCTGCCTCACTATTGTTTCTGCCACAATTAAATGACCACAGAGGCTGCCATGGGCATTCCTGAGGTTTGGTGACTCCCACCTTCCCACCATCTGTCCCCCTCTGTGGGATGAAAACTAATTGACTTAGAGTCAGTTTTTCACCTTGTGTGCTGATCTGGAAACAGCTTACCGTTACATAATCCAAAATCGCCTCCCAAGAAGTGACAATGAAACTGACCACAGGTCAGCAACTGGAAGACTTCCAGGCCTCAGAGCTCCAAAAGCTACTGGAGCCAAGGCGACAGGCAGCAGAAGGATACAGGATTAAGGATCTCTCTGGCCAGACAGATCCGACCCCCCCCCCCCCCCGCTCTTTCCCTCACCTCAGCAATGGACTGGGCAGCACCAGGGGGATCCTCCACATCTACCTCACCCCCCCCCAAATCACACACACCCAGCTCAGGAAGTGGGGATGTATGGGGAGATACAATGGAGGTCCTGCTAATGTTCTTCCTGTAATTGTTTCCATGTACTTAGGAGGAGCTGTGTGTCTGTGCATGTGTGTGTAAATATGTGTGTATGTGAACAACCAGGGTTTGAGTGCAAGCTAGGGAGTCAAGCTTCCATGTAAACACAACAACTATAGATATGCAAGAAGACTGAGCAGCCCTGCAGACACAACGCCGTTACATAGGCCCTCTTTAATTCATTATATTGTTGTAATACACAAATATTCATTACCACATGGCTCTACCTACACATAACACAGTTAAAGTTCAGTCAAGTGACTCAGAATTTAACACAAATTACCCCTTTTCTCCCCACCCCTGGTACTCTACCGTCATTTTCTGCAGATTGGAGCAGGAGTCTCTGGAAATCGACTCCATATCCATGCCAGCAGACACCCACGACCCCAATAAACATCCAACTCGCCACCTTGTTGGCCTGCTAAACTCGCTCTGCAGTGTGCCCCTGTCAAGCCACACTGACGAGCTGCCTGCTTTATTAATCCACTCCTCTCAATGTCTAGCCAGGTATAATCGCAGATTTTAAGGAGGTCGCAGGGCTGGTGGAGGACAGAAGGGGGTAGAAGGGAGGGAGGGATAAGGTTAAAGGAGGGTGAGGAGTCCCAGTAAAGATATAAACCCAAGGCAGGAAGGAAGAAAAAAAAAAAGTCCATCCAGAAGCTTTTCAGAAGTACAAAGCCCCCCTAATCTTGCACCCTAATTGGTGCCTGTGCTCTGTCAAAACCATCTGACAGTCCTGCAGAGATTAAACAGCCCGCTCTGAGCTCCGCCAGCCAGGGTCTTCTCTTCTTTTTCCTCTCTCTCCCTTTCTTCTCTGTCCTCTGCCACCACCAGCGCCGACTCCTCCCTTCCTCTCACAAACCCAGGGTCACTATACCCAGGCAGAGCCCCAACCAGAGAGAGGTTTTAAATAGAAAGAGACGGAGACAAGAGGAGTCAGTCAGTGAGCTCTGAGGCTAAACAAAATAAGAGGATGGCCTTGTTTACTGTAGTGAATATGACATGCTTTCCTCCAATAAGCACAGTGGGGTTAAAGGATAATTCCAGTTTATTACAACTTGGGCCTTATTTTCATAGTTTTGGATATCATTTCTATCGGTTATGATAACATTGTACTTAGTAAAGTAATTGCTGGGATCTGGGAACATGGTAACACCACTGCAATAAAATGTGACACAATAGAAGAAATATGAGCAGTCAGACCAGTCTGGTGTTATATTAATACTGATAGGGAATATTGGCTAAATCTGCAACAATAAGATTCAAGCTCTAAATAAACCAGAATGATCATTTAAAGCTGCTATGAATCAATACTTTTATAATAACAATGGATCACATGAACACAGAGAATTAACACTCTGTAGTTCCCTTCAGCTCTACAGAGCAATTTAGCATCTTTCTGCTCATAACACACACAATCTACTCATAACCAAACAGCACACAGACACAATGGAGAATTTAGCAGCTAAAGAGCTAGCTAAAAGGAGAGTCAATATCAGACTTACATTATCTCAGGTGAACACAAACACGACTTCAAATTGATGCTAATGTTGGCAACATTCAGCTAACAAGCCCACTGTGTCAACTTTAAACGTTAAATACTTGACAATGTTATGGTTTGCAGCTTCTCTCTCTCTTCTCTCAAGTGGCCAAAAAAATGTTATTGCAGGTTAAAGGAACTTATATAATCACTCTGTTAGCAAAACTAAGCCATGCAATGACAATGCTAACATGCTGAAGGTTAGCAGGCAGAATGCTTGCTGTTTATCTTGTGTTAGCATGCTAACATTTTCTAATTAGCACTGAACAGGAAGAGCAGCTGAGGCAGGTGGGAATACCTGTTTTGCAGATATTTGATCACAAAACACACACAGGAAAGTTAAGGGATCACCAAAGTTACTACAATTCATCCTGAGTGGGACATGAATGTCCAAATTTCATGGCAGCACATCCAGATGTCGGGATATTTCATTCTGGGCCAAAGTGGTAGAAGGATGGACGGATGGACAGATCAAGTAAACAACTGAATGACTGACATCCCCATTCCTAAGCCCGAGCCACGTTGCTACGATAGCTGAAGAGACTGACAGGCAGTTCTTACTCAGTCTTTTTCCTTATTAATTGAGATCCTGTTCAGTCTTGTGCTCACTGAGTGGTGACTATTGTAAAGGAGGACAGTGTGAAAATTCAGTGTAAGATATTTCCCAATCGTTGCAGTTGATGACGTTCGACAGGTTGCAGGTACACATGAGTGTTTCACCTCTGACTGACTCACTGACCTCAACCCACAGGGACCGCTTCATGGCAGTCACAGAAATCTGTTACAACACCACCTACTTATGCTTCTCTGAAGTCAACGTCAACTTCTGCGCAGACATTTTCACGTAGCAGAGTTGAATGTCCCATCGCACACAGGTGGTATGTTCTCTATGAGGTGCGGAGACAGTCAGCCTGGCCAGACAAATACGAGCAAATCAGATGCCATATTTAGACAATAGCCCAGATAGGTAGGCCTCCTTACTATCAAGATGGGGCGTTCACATTCCTGCTGCAACAGAAAATATCTGACGTTTTAGCCAAGACAAACGAGTGCATCATAGGATGAAGAAAAGACCAAAAAGCACCAAACGGGGGGAAAAAAAAACCTTAAAGGAAAACCTAAAAAAGCCTGACAGATACCTGAAGATATACACCTCAGAGATTTTTGCAATACTGAACATTCCTATCAATGAGAGGGATGATTGATACTTGGGTATGAGGACGACCTGACTTTCATTATCTGGCCTTTTCTGGAATCTGAACCCCCAAACACAATATGAGGCAGCGTGTAAGTGAAGCTGAATGTAAGAGACGGTTATGGTGCAGAGGACAGCTGACGGGAAGCCATGCGTGCCTCATACTGCCAGTTTATGAATGTGTTGCGAGACAACATGTGTCATGTGAGTGTGTCGTGTGGATTAGTGGGGAGGTTCGGGGGAGCATGAGGGACTGTAGATGAAACATTTCATGCACACACATGCACACCACGCACGCACGCACACACACACCCCCACACAAAGCCCCACCTTCACCCCCCACCCCCCCCCGCCAAACAGCTGAAAACACACACCAGCCCCACAGCGACCCTCGTCTCGGCTTAGCACATCCAATGCCACGTGGCACCTGCTTATGGACCCTTGTTTCCACACATCCTGCAAACACGCCAATTCACCCACACCCACACACACACACACACACACACACACACACACACACACACACACACATATACATACATGGACTTACAAACACAGGCATGCCCGTTCCAAAGCTGTGTCATCAACCAGCACACCAGTCACTCAGCTATAATAAAGCTGTTCTTGTTTGAAAGAAGATGACTGGAGTCTTCTGAGGTGAATCAGGATTATTACTTTAACACTTAATCCTCCAAACACTGGCACGCAACATATGAAGGGTGTACTCACACACTTTACAGATCAAACACTGAGAGTTTGGTGTTATTTATCTTATAAGAATCACAAGAAAAAGTACTTCACACAGCAGCTGATGCTAAAGACATTAAACTGCAGTGCAGTTGTATTAAGTTAAGATTCAAATGTCTTAAACATGATTTATAATTAACGATGGAACTTGTGGGTTTAGAGCAACAACCTGGCAGCTCAATCTGGCTGCAATTTCCTCACCACCATCACAATATTGGCTCCTGAGGACAGTTTTAAATAAGTTTGGAAGGTTTGTCGAGTCCTCGTGAGCTGGAAAATCTGCGGGTGATCGGTCTTTGTGTATGGAATTATATGACGCATTGAGGGAAAGGCCGCAGATAAATTCAAATCCAGATTACATATCTGACTCAATACGATACGAGGCCCATCCATCACAGGGCTGCCGCTCTCAGATCTGAGTAGCAAGAGAATCTGCTCAGTAATGCTCTTACTGGTTTTGCAAAAGCCAGAACTAAACTGGATAAAACCTCCTGACTGCTTGCGACCTGACAGCATTTCCCTCTCCGACCTCAGTCAGCCTTCCTCCGGAACAGCTTGTCCTGCCAAAGCACACCTAGCGCTTATGTAATCGCATGTATCACAGAGTGCACGTGTGTGTTTGCATCAGGTCAAAGGAGGAGCAGAAGGAGCGTATGTGAGCTGCAGGCTATAGCTTCTCTCACAACTTATCTTCAGAGGTGTAATATGCTCTCACTGCTCTGTTGCGTAAAGGGTTGAAAGGGCTCGAGTAGCATGATAGCATTTTATCAAACCTCTTATTTCTTATTTAATCTAATTAGGTTCAGTTTTCAACATTTGTATGCAACTAAATTCATAAATAACAAATGCTCAAAGATGCAGTTTGGATCTGTAGCTGCCTTTTGCTGGCTGAGAAGCCAGAAACACCAAAGTTTAGTGATTTTAGCTACAACCTGAAAATGAGGTGAGGAGCACAAAACATGAAATACTTAAATGCATGTGATGCATTTCAACAATTATATCCTTAATTTAGTTAATTGATTCAAATCCTGAGGTCTAGATGCAGATATAATAAGGTGATAAGCTTGAAATATTGATATCATGCGATTCTTGTGAAACTGACATGGCACAGTTGCGTAGATCATTGGTTACACCACCGCTCACTCACGGTCGGTGGTGTAACACAGTGGCGTCCCAGCATTCGAGACTGTGTCATCCACTGCGTGGTAGACAATCCCAAATGGTTTCCATAGAAAAAGCTCAGGAAAGTGGGTGTGCCCACTCTTTGGCAGAGGAGGGTCAGTTAACCAGACACACATTTGCCAAACCAGCCAGTTTGGTCTTCATCTTTAAAGTCTTTTCTCTTGTAAAAAACAAAAATACTGTCTGGAAATATCACTTCAGATAAAGTATAAATCTTCCCTTTGTGTTTTTGAACAAGGCGAAGAAGACACCGTACTCAAACACAGACAAGTCACACAAAGAGGGAGATTTGTTCTTTATAGGAAGTGTTTTTTTCCAGACGACATCTTTTTTACTTTTACAAGAGAAAAAGACTTTAAGGATGAGGACTAAGTGGTTGTTTTGGCAGATGCACTGCCTGGTCAACTGCCCCACCTCTGTTAAAGAGCAGCTCACATCCACTGAGCTTTTTCTATGGGAACCATGGACTGAGCCGAGTACAGACAGTCTTGCAGAGAGCACACTATCGAGAAAACATCAGCAAAAACTATCATTCTAGCCATTATGGATTGAACATTAATTAGCTACAGCTGATCTCATCTGCCACTGCTAACGTTTGTCATTTTAACAGCTCGAAGCAACAGCCAGCGAAGACTAAAAATAAGTAGCTTTTTATGTTTTCTACATTGCTCTTTGCTAATAAAAAAAGAGGGAGTGGAGGTGAAAGGTTCGATAAGATATCAGTGTCTGAGTTTGAAGAATCTGGATTCAAAATGGAGCCAGAACTTAATCCTAAAGATGGATAAATTAATGCCAATGACAAGCACAACCAGATGTAAATAATTAAAAGCGAGAATTAACAAGTAGAGCAAGCCAGGAGGAAACACACTCCAGCTAGAGCTTTTAATAAAGCCTTTATTGTGTATGTTTACTGCTAGAGTGTGAGTATATATCAGGCTGCAAGTGTGTGTGTGGGTTAGCTTCAGGAGGTGGAGGTTAATGTACAGTATCTAATAAAAAAACAGCAAAAGAATAATTAAAAAAAAAAAAATGTCTTATCTGTTATTGACATACTGTGAAAACTGGAGTTTTCCCATACATTTATTACACTACTATAACACACACACACACACACACCACTTTTTGTCATAGTGGTGCCCACACCCATAGAGCAAACTCAATACCCTGTCATTGTTCCAAGAGGCCATCATCAACCTCCACACAATCACACACACTATAGAAAACATGAAATCAAAGCCAACCTGAATCAACACAAAACACAACAGCCCAACTAATGCTTCATACGGGAAACAATGGATATATACTGTTTGGTTACGTTGAGCACAAAACATATTGTTTGGGCCAACTATCTGTCCGACACTGAAAGGTCTCACTGAACTTCAGTCTTTGTTGAGACTGCGGGTGACATCCAGGTACACTGTGTTTAATTACACGGGCCAACTGTAATACTTACCATCACTCCACTCCCAGAGAAAAGGGCTGCGTTAAGGTCCTGTCCTGACATGCAAGCCATCACCGATTTGGCAACTGGACTGGACTTCTCCTCAGCAGTAAGTTATGTTAGCATTAACACCACTCCTCATCAGTCATGAGGGGCTACAGGAGTCGGCTCACGGTAGCTTCAAGTCAACCTTTTTTTTTTTCCTTTTTCTTTCCTCTCAAAAACCCACCCCAGCCTTGTTGTTCCTCCCTTGTTCTCCTCGCAAACAAAAAGAAAAAAAGCGCTCTGGTGCATCCCAATAAACACACCTACGCACGCAAATGATTGGTTAGCACCAGACGAGGCAGAATCATGCAGAGTCTTGTTCAAATAGTATGAGTGAAGTCAGTCAAATACTCAGACACGACTTTGGCCAGACCAACTCACGCAGTCTACAGCACAAACTACTCAAAGACAACCCAAAAGTCAGACACACAAACACATCATCAGTGATTCACAGTCTACATGTGAAGGAAAGACAACCACTGTCTCATTTTCACAGTCAAATACACTAATGCACTGACCATTTACCTGCGTACAGACATCGGTACAAGACAGTACAGACTGCAAAGACTACACGAACACAACATGTCTAATGCAAAAATATTTCCTTGTTGATCGTAAACTAATTTTACTGTAATCACTGCAACAACTTCACTTGTAGTTTATCTCTGTAAAAAACAGATCTAATGATTTTCCTCAGATAACTGATTTTGTTCTGCAAAGAAAAAAGTGCAACGTCGACATTAGAGCAGAGCAATGATGATTTTTTTTATTATTCAACTAATAATTTAGTCTATAAAATGTCAGAGGCACAAATGGCATTTGCAAGTTCCAAGATCCCAAGGTATCATCTTCCAATTGTTTATTCAATATATTTTAATCAAAAAACCTAATACCATTTTCATTTGATGAACTAAAATGAACAGCTATTGAAACTCTTTATAATATTCTGTTGATTTACTATTATCATTGTATGACGGCCAGGCTGTTAGAGATTATCTGACTGTCTGTGAAAGAATAAAATGTTATCATATAAATGTATTCCAACCTTTAAGATTTCCCGAGATGGTATTAACATTATATCAGAAAATTCCAGTGTCAAAAATCGACATCCGCACTTCCCAGCATTGAGGTCAGTTGGTAGTAACTTCCTCTCCAGCCACTTGCCATCCTGCATGCAGCTGTCCTATAGGGGACATCGATTACTTTTTAACTGCAACTAAAACAACAATATCAGCTACTGCATTGAGCATAATGGACTGTCAAATAAGAAGTTTGAAGAATTAAATACCTGCAGAGCGCCCATGCTTTTCATCAAGCTGAGCTGACAGAGACTGAGACAGGTCAAACTCTGCTACATGTAACTTTTTCACTACCTTTTTCTTAAGAGACTATCTTTATTGTCCTCTTGGGAGCAGAGCACATGACCCCATAGGGCCTCCCCATGTTTGCTGGAGAGGGCCTGCTTTCCTAAACATTACACAGAGTTGCAATTAGCTTTGGCCCAGCAGGTGGGATTGAAAACAGCGCCCAGTAAGGCTGCAGGAGATCAAAGCGGGAGCCTGGGCAGGCCTGGCCCAGGTCTGATTTATTTTTCAATAAATAAGCGATGCATCTGTTGAGGAGTGGCATGGGAGAGAGCCGCTGCCGCCCGCTCGCTTTCTTCTGCCGCCATCTGTCCTCTGGCCGGGTGAGGAGGCGGAGGAGGAGAGCCAGAGCTTAGCTTTTTTACTGCGGCCCTTATGCAACAACACTGCCTGCCTGTCTGCATGTCTGTTCCCTATTAACCGACTCTCCCTCATTCTGGTACTGTACAGTCCCGACGCCTCGCACACATATGGATTTACTCAAACAGAGGCACTTGCTGTGTTTCATCCTCCCCTGAGAGAAGCGTGAGTGCGACTGTGTGTGTTTTACCCAAACACATGTGAAGTATGTTCATATAATGACCCGCAGCGGTAAGTTCTGTTGAATGGCGATCATTTACTAACAGACAACAAATGTAGGATGAGGAGGGATGATGTCACTTTAAGCATCTGTAAGTGAAAATAAAATTATTAAGACAGCTGTATGTAGTGATCCCTGTAAGAGATAATTCAACCAATGAGCAACTGTAATTTCAACTTATTACAACTTTCCTCTCGCTGCCCCCCTAAAGTTACTGTTGCTATGCTTGTCAAGCTTTCAATGCTAGCAGAGCACATATGCAGTGCTAGGTGGCATATTTCCTCAAAATGAGTGAAAATTTTTGAACACATCTTTGATTTCACAAAGAAGTAGGCTGCTCATTTCAAGCCTGTCTGTTTTGTTGGCTGAAATAACAACTGTCGCAGTAAAAGATAAAAAAGACTTTATCTGCTGTAGCTAACAAGCTATTTAACGCTAGCTAGTGTGTTAGCTAGCTAAAAAAAACTCTTTCTGTAGCTAAGCTTTTAATGTTTCAAATGCAAACCCTGTTTTGATGCTTACTATAGAAAACCATACTTGGATGGGCAACAAAGATATTAGATTTATACTTTATTCCCTAGGTTTTCAAATAGTGGTATATCGAGGTATAGATAATAGAGGTTGGTAAATTTACTGGAGGGTGAGCTAACGTTATGCTAAACTTAGACATAGTAGCATCTTTTCTCTGTGGGATGTACCAGGCCTGACCAAGGCTTTTTCTAACTGTTACTGCTTGGCTGTGGAGGTTATGGTAAGTTACTGATGTACAGTAGGTGGTAAGGCTACTTACTTACATAACATATGAAGTTTTATCCTTTCCTTACACTTTTACTGTTGTGTTTTGGCTTTGGTAAAAAAAAAAAAAAAAAACGACACCCCCCCCTTTAAACTTGAGTATGACTCCATACCTAACACTTTATCATGTAGAGAAAGCCAGCATGCTCTGCCTTGTTACGGTTGCTAAAGCTATATGGACAATTACCTTTCTGAGCAAACTGTCAGTTAGCAAACAAGCAAACAAGCAAACAGTTTAGTCACTAACTGAATGTGCTGCTGAGAATGGTCTGTAAACTGTGAAGGATGTTTAGTGAACACTTTGGGTAATAACTGTACTATTTGTTTTTGTTTGCACTCCCAAATAAGTTTTATATGATCGTCCGACTGCTTATGTATGTTGTCCTCAAGCCTCTTCTCAGCAATGTCACAGCTTCCACAAATCTCTCCCACTAACTTGATGAGTAAGTCATTTTTACCAGCAGCAGTGGTGGCCAAGTCTGAGTTGCGATGAACTGGACTGTTATTATGAGACGGAAATACCCAACAATATAACATCCAGTTTATCAGACACATTTAAAGAGTCCACATCATTTTGTGTGACTCATTTACTTGTTCGATAGTGTTTGGACACCAGATAAGACTGCAGACTGTGTAATTGTTCACAGTATTTCATAATGTCATCCGCCTCTGTACTGTGACACATACTGTGGAAGGTTTTTTTTCCCCAGATTTCACACTATAGACACTTAGGAGAAATTGGCCAGTTTCCCATCACTAACATCAGTTTCATATTCCCACTGTCACATGGCTATGGATGGATTATGAGAAAATGGGTCCTTGAGCACAGACAAGCAAAAGGTCCCCCACACAAAACAGGTACAAATGAGGCATTGTCATAGTCACTTGGTGTGTCCTTATGTTTGTTTTGTGTCCTCATTTGGTAGTTCTGCATCTGTTTTTGGTTGCTTTGTGTTTCGGTTCGGCTAATTTTCATCTCTTTGTAGTCATTTTAACTGTCCGCATTCATTTAGTCTCTTTACGGTAGTTTTGCATGTCTTTATGGTATATTTGTGTTTCTTTGTGGGTCTTTTGTAGGTCTCATTGTGGTTATTCTGCTTCTTTTCCTTATCATTTTGCATCTCTTTGTATCTTTTAATTAATGTCTTTGACTTTCAAACATGAACTATTAACACCTCTGGCCCAGGGACTCCCAACCCAGTCCGACCCAGCCCGTTCTGTAATCTATACATGAACATAGCAGCATTTGCATTTCCTCTTCTGGTAATCACTATGCAATTCACTGTTGTGTTGACTACAGATATTCATTAACTCTCCAGTGAATGTCTGCCCTGATGGTACGTCCATTTATAACCTTTGTCACATCTCTTATCCCTGCCACTACCCCACACAGCAGATCACCACACACACAATCTAAAGGTAAAGTCACAAACTGCCTGAAGATTCATCTGACAGCAAACAGACACTGCAGGTTTGAGCATTTGCCACAGAAAGCAAGAAACTCAAGAACAAACAAGCACACAGGAAATACTGTAACTCCTTTTTTGTGAACTAAACTATGCATTCCAGTCAAAGGTATGTTTCAACATGCACTGTAGTTTGCCCAAGAAAAACATTACCTCCTCATTTTTCACAACTAATTTCCCCATTAGACAACTGGATACAGTTGTTTTTTTTTCAACTAAATCAAAGCACAAATTGAAACTGGCAACATGAAATTATTTTTCTATTCCTTTATAAATTGCATTTGGAAGAACTTTAAAGCAAAAGCTGATGAGATTTAAATGTTATTTAATTGTTTTGAGTTCCACTCAAGCTGAAACACAACTGATCCCAACCCCCCGCAGCACAATCAAATATTTACATGACACCCAAAATGACATACGCCAATGTCACAGTGTCGTCACAGAGAAAAACAGCACATTCAAGCTACACCACTAAATCCTCTTAGACCTGAAGAACCAAACACATCCAGGCTCAACACTATTCATCTCAGGGTGATCAATACGGCTACATGAGAAAAGCACCACTCACCGGCAGCTGGTCTCTCTCCGCTCTAACACAGTCAAGTGTACTGACTGCTGTCTCAGGCAATGTTGCCTGGACTATGACGCAACCAGCCTTCCTAACCATAGCTTCAGGGTAGGAGAAGGAGAGATAGACAGGAGGGCGGTGAACAAGACCAAAAAAGGAGGAAGTGAGAGGAAAAAAATAGAAAAAAAAGAACTAGGTATTCAAAGTCAAATTTGAACTTCCACTGAATGCTGATGTGGGCGCAAGCGCGTCCAAATATGACATGGAAATTGATTATTTGGAAACCACTTCCAATTTGGTACAAGTAATATGGAAAGGAGAGAACGCCGGTGGGTGCCAGGGGGTACCGCTGGTCTGTTGATATAAGAAGCAGATGTGAAATATGCAGACATAGGAGGAAAAACAGAGTTTTAAGTGCTGCTCCTCACAGATGTGGATGTGTGCTACCTTCACAGTCTCACACAGCAAGAGAAAAGTCGAGATAAAAGACAATCAGTGAAGAGGCGCTGCAATGGTATATCAATCAAAAATACCAAACATTTGACAGTTACACCGTCTCAAATCAGAGAATCTGCTGCTTTTCCTTGTTTTACAGTATAAATCACTTCAATATCTTTGGGCTTTGGACTGTTGAACAAAACAAGACATCTGATGATGTCACATTTAGCCCATGGAAATTAAAACAGACACTTTTCACTGTATTATTGACCTGACCATTAATCAAATAATGAAAATACATGTTAATTGCAGCCCTAGTTTACCTCTGCTTTCCTTTACTTTAACAGAGAATGAATGACAACTGCAACAACACAAGCATACCTATGATGTTTATAGAGGGAGACTCCAGCAAATCATTCTCAGAACATCAAATTTTCTTTAATGAAACTGCCTTCAAGCTCACTTGGTCCTTAATTATTTACATACCATAGAAAAACTCCACTTCCCGGGAAAAGCAACCCCTTTGAGTTTCAGTGGAAGAACCAATCAATAGCTCCAAGGTCCAATAGACAGCAGGTGGTAAAAGTTTTAGTCCGCAGCCTGAAATCGAACTTGCTCTGTAGTCCCCCTCAGATGAGCGTGTCAGTGCGTTTCAAGTTCCTAAAATAATCCCGAGCTTCAAGGTGAAAACGCCGGACGGAGTTAATCTGACGGACGGTGGGATCGAATGAACGTGACGGAGGCTGAGAGGCTCCTTGTGTTTACTACAGCTGTCTACTGGGAAGACGCAGAGAAAGAAAATCAGCAACCCCGCCTACCTTCTCAATCACACCCCCACAACCTCACACACATCCTGGCTGACTCATGTGGACTGAAACTGATCTCTTTTTTGAGAACCAGAAAAGTTTTCCATCTGACGAACACTTCTTTGATGTTTCATCTGATCCAGATCCAAGTCGAATCCAGTGAGCAGTCATCAAACTTTCTCTTATACATGTCCGTGTTAAACTGTTCAGCTTGACTTAGTGCTTCATTTGAACTCTGACCCTGCAGGGACAAAAGGCCAAATGAGTTCAGCTAGGTCTCCTTTAAATGTGCTGACCAGTGGAAGAGTGGGAAGTAAATCTGTTCGAACAAAAACAACATTACCAACACACAGTTATAATACCACATTCTTTGTCTACCTCCTGTTTGGTATGGATCAGTTTTGAAATCAAAAATGTACAAATTGAATAAGGAAAAATGAAAGTCAATGACTTTGGTGTGGCATAGTGTTAGTTGATTGACAGAACATTAATAACAATTCTGATAATGTATTAATCAAATCAGTCCTGTCTGTTATGGCTCTCAAAGAACTTTAGGTTCTTTTCCACCAAAAGTTCAAGGAACTTTAATTTTCCAAGAACTCATTTCCTGGAAGTTTGTCAGGGGAGTAAAAGTTCCTCCAGCACATTGAGATTTGCATTTCATCAGCAGGGCCAAAGATCTGTGAGTGATTATGCAAATTAATTCACTGATGTATCAAAACGGTCACTTTTAATATCATTTAAATACACACAAAATGGACAACAAAGCCTGGAATTTGTCATCAATGCATTCGGCGTAAAATCTCTGGCGCTGTCCTAATTGTTGTCAGCCACAACATTCAAGCAAAACGTGTTTGTAGAAAGCGCTGGCATAATTTGACCAATCAGCAACGTTCAGCTCTGCGAGCCCCACCCTGAAATTTCCAAACAGTGGATTTTTTTTTGGCGGAAGAACTATGTCCCTGAAGCTAAAATTAAAGGAGTTCCTCCAATGAAAACACAAATAGGTGAAGTGAGTTCCCTCAAAGGTTATCGTTTTCTGCTTTTCCTGGTTCCAGCTTCTCAAATATGAGGATTTGCTCTGTGCATTTATTATAGACAATAATAAATGACATGTTTCTTGGTTTTGGTCTGTTACTCACTTAGCACTGAGCAATTTAAGGAAATCACTTCGGCCTTCTAGGAAGTTGTGAAAGGGCATTTCTATTTTCAAGAAAATAATCTGCAGATTAATCAATGAAATACTGTATGTGGCAGTTGCAGCCCAACCTGTATTTCAAACTGGAGGTGAGGAAGACAAAGGTTTGGGTGAAGGGACAGTATCCAAGTGCATTGTGGGAAAAGGAGTCAGGAGTCACGATTATCTCAGCCTCTGGCCATTCTTCTTTCTTTTGTTCCAGTCCACCAAATGTAGTGAGTTGCAACACTCCATCTCTGGAGTTCCCCCTTAAAACTATTCTTGTAATTGCTGCATTTCTCTGTAATATATTATTGTAAACTGAATATCTTTGTGTTTGGGGCTACAGGTCAGACAAAACAAGACATCTGAAGATGAACTTATAAGATGATGTTTTATAATCAAGAAAATAATAGGCAAATGAATTGATATTGAAATTCTGGTGCAACTTTTTACTTTAGATGAATCTGTCGATTGTTTTCTCAATTTATCTTTTAGTCATCTGGTCAAATGTAAGAAAATTGTGAAAAATGTCCATCACTGGGTGATGATTAAAGAAAACAGAAATCAGAAAAGCAAAAACTAGAACATTTTGACATTTTGTCTTACAAAAGGAATATCAACAATTCATCGATCATCAATACAGTTGTTGATTAATTTTCTGTGAGTCGACTAATCGTTGCAGCCCTAGTGTGATGCCGTGTGTGTGTGTGTGTGTGTGTGTGTGTGTGTGTGTGTTGGGTGCAGTGTTGTGTGGGAGCACGAATGTTTTATATCCTAAATGTCCTGTCACAGTCTGCTGCGCTGACCACAAACACTCAGCCCAATACTCTCTGTTCTTTTGTCATTCAAGTTAATCCAAGATGAACCGTGTTTAAATCCCTCGTAATTAGTTAGCTCGCAAAAACAATTCAGACCTCCGGGGGCCTTGGGCCACATGTTTGGAATAAGAGGAGGGGGGAGGTCTTAATGCACAAACTCCACCTCTCCTTGTCCTCTGTCTTCAAAACAAGGCAACCTGTTTGAATCCATGTCTGCCCGCCCCCCCACCGTCAGCCTTAATTAGGGGAGGCTATATTTAAAGGAGTGGACAACAGCGACGCAATTACCCTGAGGGATTAGACCCCACTGGCACTGCCACTGTTGGTGGGGTGGGGGAGGGGTGGGGGGTTGAAAATGAGTGACCTCTCTTGATGCCTGACCTTGGCATTAACCCCTCAATAACCATAAGCTCTAAATTCTTTCAAGTCTTCAAGGGAACGGTTAAATAAAGGGGGGAAAACAAAGGGAGGTGTAGGCACGAAGATAACACGGATGAGCAAGTCGCTGTGAGAAAAAGACGTGTGGGAAGCGGGAGAGAGAAAAGGACTAAAGCCCAATATTTCACACGTGATGCTGCTGGAAGTTCCAGTTTTTCGTGGCTGGCTTCAGTTAAGAGCGATTTAGGGAGCGAGCGTTACACACTTCCACAGCCATAATGACAGATTCTGAATTGGAGACTGTTCAAAGCTTATTATCGCCTCTCTAACTAAAGCCGAGCAGACTGTGATTCTCAGAGCGTTTCATTAAGCAGCGGTTGTTTACATTCTCCAAACACTCAAAGCAAACCAACAATTAGTGAGGTTTGCCATGAGAAGACTCTTCGCATGCGAGGGATTTAGGTGTGTGTGTGTGTGTGGGGGGGGGGTGAAGGTTGTTTTCTCAGCCCATCTCCTCACTGGGGGCCTTCTCTTAAGTCTTTGAACCCTGGGTGTACCGGTCGGCCCATACAAGGCCATTTCCATTGGAGCATCAGTCAGGTACCCTCTTCCTGTTATTCCCTTGTCTGCCGTGATGCTGTTTCCTGACTAGGATGCTCCTGGGGGGGTTAAACTGGCGTCACTGCTACCCCACTAGTGTTTGTACTTCCCTGACGAGACATACATTCTATGGAGGGACACTCATAAGTCCAGCTTGTTTGTTATCTTTCCACTAACCATGATGGACAGCCGTCTGCTTTTCCCACATTTCGGTAGTGTTGCATCATTGCTTTGTGTCTGTGATCTTCAATTCTGAGGGGCAAAAAGTACCAGGAAGTTTTTTTTGTTTTGTTTTTTTTTTTTAAACACAGTGCATAACTGATGCACAGACTATACGCCTATCATTTTTGATGAACAACAGCCACTGTGGCCACATTTCTAAATTACAGGATGATGACATTTAAATTACCTTCATTTCCCAAAATCCTTCTCAGTCGGTTTCTCTAATAAATATTTTTATATCAACACTGGATGAACTGACTATGAGTAATAGGAAAGGGGTCACACATGGTGACTCACCCACAGATAATTATCTGTAGATATCCTCAGCTCTATGGAGTTTGAACATAATGTTTTGGATCGCTTAAATCACTCTCATTAGGTTTGTAATTGGGCCAGAGTAAAACAACTATTTTCAGTAAAAATAACAAAAAAAACAAAACACATAATACCACTGTGCGCTACCTGCCCGACACCAAATGACAGCTGGAGCAGACAACACCATCGGAGCATTTAGCAGCTGAAGAGACATATTTCCATCAGGAGTTGGTGTGGAACAAAAACAGAAAGAGAGTGAATTTTGGATCAGGCGGCCACAAACACAACTCCAAATGAAAGATAATATTGCATCATATCTGCTGGATGTATAATTAGGCAACTGCTTGTTAATACAATTACCATATCATCTTCATATGATGATAACATTGTGTCAGTCTTTTGTTTACAGGTTGTTGCGCATAATATCATTAGGTTACATGACTGAGAGTCTACACGCAAGCAGGAAAAGACAAATATGTTCCTTATTGTTTTACTTTTGTGATAAAAAAATCAGTGAAATATTTATCGACGACAGGCTAAAATGCAGCTTAACAGTGGCAACGTGCAGAGGAGTCACCTGACTGCAGCAAACTGACTCAGTAATGTTGCTGTCTAAAGTACGCTAACACTAGCTTACATTAGCCATCTTAAGCTACTGGTTATAAAAGACCAAGTCAAGCTGAGGTGTGTATATGAATTCATGAATTCAGCTTTTCAATTGTAAGAGGGAGATTGTTTTGTTACGCAGTCAGATTGATGTCTGTGTTTTGGTCAAACCCAGTTCATCAGAATCAGTGCATCTTGTTAAAATGCTCCAAGTAAAAATGATGAAATGCATTTTCCAAGTTAAAAAACAAACTAGACGTTCTTTTTATTACTTTCTCTGGAATGAGCCATCTCCTCACACTCACCAATGAGATTTCAGTCTGAGGTAAAATGAGTAACGGTCTCACATAGTCATCAGCTGCTCTTTCTCATAGGACTGGAAAATTACAGCTGGGCAGAAGAGCCGCTGATTGGTTTGCAGCAGATTAAGTCTGTGTGTGTGTCTGCACAAGAGGGAGCTGAGAGCCTGTCGCAGCCTGCTGGGTCGGCTGACATCCACATCACAACAGCCTTGATACACTGGAGAAAAATGTCCACATAAATATGGGGATATCTTGTCTAAGTAACGACTGAACACAGGGAGGATGTTCCTGTCTTTTACAGGATGGTGCGCTGTGTTAGGTGCACTTAATAAGATAAAAGTCTTGGTTATCATCAGTTGACACGTAGACTACAATCACGCCAGCTGGCTCTCAGCACAGAGGCTTATTCTTAAGCAAGACTGACGATGAATTCAGTCTTTCACATAGAGTAAAATTATTTACAAGATGTCTCATTAATGTGTGGTGACACATCAGCCTACTGTAAACACACTGCTCATTGTCACGAGCTGATTACTACATCAAAAACATGAGGTAATGAATTCTTGTTAAACTAACTCCCATACTTACATCAGGTATTTCACAGTTGTAAGTTCTTGTTTCTTAATGCTGTGTTGTTTATGCTTCACAGATATGGTTCGCATAGAACGGTCAATAATAAAGCGAGCTGGATCCAAACAGGGAGATGATTAACAGCGAATCCAGAACCATGTGTTCAAATGCAAGAGAATGCCGGTCGGTCTGATCCAGGCTGCATTTTTCCACCAAATGAAACACTCCAAGGTTCAAGTAGAAGCTGCCTGAGTACACTTCTCCCAGGTGCATCAAAAACAGCAACAGTTTTAATGATTTTTGAATGCATTTAATTCTAAATAAAGCCTGATATAATTGTGTGGCCCCTCAGCCAACTGTGCCACAACATGCTGCTGACTGAGCTGCTGGTTTAAACTGGCATGTTTCCATTTTTGTTTTTTTTAAATCATTCCACAAAGAGACATGTGAGAGTATATATTTATGAAACGTCATAATAACTTCAGTTGTTTTACAATGTAACTGGGCTCTAAAGGCCCAAATATATGTTCATACTGTTTATACAGCACAGGGTGTCTGTCTGTGCATTTGGTGCAGTGTTAATATAAACCAGTGTAAACTAGCTCCACACCTCTGAGTCTATCACAGCTTTTGAGTATTAGATGTTGCACTCCTTTTAGGTCATGAGACTGCAGACCACGCTAACACCATGAGCTTGTACTGATTGAAGTGAAGTGCGCTTGATTATCCTCCCAAAATATTAAGCTGTTGACAACATTAAAACGTACCCTGTGGAGGTAAATAAAGTGTCTGTTTACATTCACCGTTACTCACCTAAACACACTGTCTCTGTCGTTGAGGCACGATAAACGTGTCAAAACATTCCCTTTCTCATAAAACATCAAACCTCATTTTTAATATAATACGTCGAGCATTGTTTACGTTGATGTTTGCTAAGTTGCGGCCTTCACTGCGCTACAGAGTTTGAAAGAGATGTGTATCCCATCACCTGCGTGCTCGCCTGCATATATCTACATGCACTACAAACAGAACAGGGGCTCACTCGTACCAACGCTGCTGCATGGCTGTATTACTGGTCAAAACCCCACAGGGTAACTTTGACCTGACAACCTCTGAAAGTAAGCTGTTTTACTTTATTTAACTGTGATAATTACGTTCATTCTTGTGTTACTCAAGAGTTACCAACACATATGTACAGAAGAAGACTTACGGAACGAATTAGCGAAAATGTACTTGCATTATTAACAACATTTGCAGACTGATTCATAGTAGTCTATCAATTAAACTGCTGCAGTGAATAGCAGAAATAGTATGAATGAAAGTGAACTACACTTTGTCACACAGTACTCAAGTGATTTTTTAACTCTGTTAAAGGGCATTATTTCTCCATAATTAGAGTTTCAGGCATCTTCCTTTAGAACTAAACCCTGTTTAAAGTAGTTTTAGTAAAAAAAAAGAAAAAAAAACAACTACAAAATAATGAACCCCCATTTCTAGTCAGTCCAGCAGCGGAAAGTCTGTCTACTGAGCTTCTGTTGAGTGTGAACGTGTACGTCTGCGAATGCGAAGCATAGAATGAAATGCTGGAAAAGAGCGTGCACGCTCACGCTTCCTTTAATAAACAAATTAACACCCAAGTTTCTCAACAGTCTGCTTCATGCTGAAAAATGATTAGGTAACTTTTCCTCATCTCCCCCCACGTCCAAATGACTCCACAGTCATTAGAGCGTTGCAGACCACCATTTCCATTAGTGGGCTTGCATTACTTCATAAAGTAAACTTTCCAAGAAGTTCATAGTTATAGCTGAGGTCACATCCTTGTACATTTTTTCCCCCAGAAAACCAATTTAAAGACCCTGTAGTCTGCAGTCAGTCAAGTCACTAAAGTACAATAAAAGCTGTGTGAAATACATGTGGGCAGCAATCAAGAAAAACTGATGAACATACTACATTTTCCTTCTGTGAATGAAATCAACTATGACAGCAAAACAGAAACAGGCAAAGAAAGATAACATAGGAAGAAAGAATAAAAGTATATCCATAAATTAAATGACAGTTATGCCTGCCAAGACCTTTTTAAACATGAACTTAATATTCCTTAAAAGAGCCAAGAACACAACAAGGAGGAGAAGGAGAGGCAGGTAACACACAGCTGTTTTAAATAGTCCTACAGTCCATACATGCTGAGTAGCTGACTGCTCCCACCTTGCAGGAGAAGTGAGCACATGCAGGCTGAAGGATGGACCACAATCAGGCGTGTGGGAGGGTGTTATTGTAACTGCATGACACCCAGAACTTAATCCATGTCTACCAGGAAATGCCACCTAATACCTTGTTCCCTTCAGCCTTCAGCCAAATACAGAGAGTGGGCATCCAGCCCAATAAGAGTGTTTACTTAGCGACCTCCTTAGCAGCTCCTTGTCAGTGTCAGTTAGGTGAGATTTTGTTCCCGAGCAGATCAGAGGAACAGTAAGCAAAGGTTAAGTCAGAAGATCCAGTGCATCTATATTTGTAAAAAAAAATAAGTAAACAGCTAAAGGTTAAATGATTCAACGACTCGTAATAAGATGACTCTGTGTGAGATATGTCAAAGGGCTGTGTCTGTGCTCGTCTGACTAATAGTCTAATATGATATTAATTCCCCTTAAACATCGGCAGAGGATTACTCATAATGTGTGACTGAATGGGGACAAAAAAAAAGAGGGAGAAGAGAGAAAGGAAGCCAAACGAAAAAAGAAAAAGAACACAAAAGGGAGAAAGATCAAGGAGTGAGTGACGGCATGATACACAAGCCAGGTTTCATCTCTTCCATGGAAGCCTGAGTGACGAACAACGCACATTATTCTTCAGGTACATCCTGATTTATTTGCTAAGTCTGTTTCCATTGCACTTTGTCACATTTTGTTTTAATCGATACACCAACTATTCCACCATAGCCAATTTTAAAAAAATATATTTTTACCATATTTTGACTTTTCTCTGGCATTAACACTCCATTTTGAAAAAAAAAATGCACAAATCAAAGATGTGCATAAAAGCAGGTGGATTGAAATGTACTTCCAAAGAGAGAGAGAGGGATAGAGAGAGAGAGAGAGAGAGAGAGAGAGAGAGAGAGAGAGAGAGAGAGAGAGAGAGAGAGAGAGAGAGAGAGAGAGAGAGAGAGAGATTCCGAAAGTCGAACCCTGAAACTTCTCCTCATCCTCTCAGTTTCTGTCAAACCCCAACTCTCTCCATATTATCCCTGCGCCTCCAGCTGTTTGGGCTGGGAGAGGCCCGTTGCCAAGGCGACCCACACCTTAAGAGTTGTCTTGTCTGGTCCTGTCTTGTCAAAGGTGGGAGAGGGAGGGAGGTAAATGAAGGAGACAGGGATAGAGGCAAAGAGGAGGAGGGGGTGGGCGATCAGGGATAATAAGCTGTTCTATGTGTAAATCTGGATCCAGGGAAGCAAGCTCAGACTAGCACTGAGCGCTAACCAGCATAATCTGAAAAGAATCCCACCAACTCAGCCAAGAAGTAACTCTGGATTGAACATCGTCTTCCAGTTGGACACCTGCAGGCTGGTCTTAAATCCCACTGATTTCCAGAAACCCACAGCAAAGTATTCAAAATACGCCAGAAAGCCGTCTTGGATACACGTGTCGGGGCCAGCTGAAAGCCTTCGAGTAACCTTTGAGTGCTGTTGTGTAATGTGGTGACAGCGCTGAGCTACGGCAGCACAAGTACAGACGATGACACCTGGTGCGATTTCAGTAAATTATGGTGCAGGTGAACTCATCCAGTTCCAGGCCAGTCATACTGCGACTGGAGGAGATGCAGCCCCGTCAGGAGCTGATATATGGCAGGAGGAGACCAAAGGCAGGCCTGTCTGTCTGGGAATAAAATGGTTTAAATGCAGCGCAGGACCGAGCCTGAGATTCTCTCTCTGTCTGTCTGTCTGTGTTTGCGTCTGCTCTGTGTCCTGCTGCCAAGCCGCCTGGATATCAAAGAAACTATTCGGAGAACTTTCAAAAACTCTTAAAATGAAATATAAAAGTTTAATGTTTTTTTTTTTTCGTTTTCTCAGTAAAAATCTTTTGATGGGTCTAAATCTGTTCAGTGGGTGGAGTGGGTGAAAGTCAGGGGATATATTTATGTTCCTATTCTTCCTAGAAATGCAGAGTGGGCGAGCAGCAGTGCGAGCCCTGCAGGTCAGGGTTGCCATGACATTGCCCCCTGCTGTTTAAAGCTTGTTACAGGCAAAATACTCATAACTATTGAGCAACAGCCATAAGATTGAGCTAAATGACAAATACACTGTCAGAAACGGTTACACAGTATAATAAATTTGACTTTTTTATAGCACGGGAGTGCCAAAACTAACATGACTCAGCGTCTCGATGTTCCCACTTCACACCTCAAAGTACTAAAAGCAGCAGAAATATTAAGAATTGTGACATCTCAGGATATCCCCTCTTTACTAGAGCACAAAGGGTCAATGCGGGGTCAACCCGTATAAAACGAATGAAAAAAAACAAATCACTGATGCATTACGATGCAATAATCTATTATATAATAAAGAAAGTATAGTGTTTATAAAAAGTATCTTTAAGTATTAAATCATGTAGATTTAATGTGACTCAATGTGAAAACAAAGTGAACTAAATTAATTGCAGATACAAAATACTTGTTTGGGGTATAAATACACCTCCATCCTGTTGACACACTAAACTCAGCTGCTGATGTCTGACTCTCAAGTTTGACCTTGAAACTAAGTCACTCTTTCAATTAGTGTGGTAAAGTGTTTAAAGCTGCTATAGTAAATATTTTTTATGTTGACAATGGAACAAATAGATTCATGTATGCAAGTGAAAGCTTTAATGCTTTAATGTTTCGATTCTCTCTCATCAGTGTTGCACCAGAAACTGTAGGTAACAAAAAAAAAAAGTCTGACAAATCGCAGTTGTAGCCTTTTTGTCTGCTAAGTGAAGGATTTTGTTCCAGTTGGAGGATTTGTAAGTCAAGTTGTTTTTCAACAGATAGCTAGTTACTTGGATTTTTTTCAATCTTTGCTATATCGAAGGAATAGCAGATATGATCAATAATACATACATATGCATATTTAATTATGTGATATTGTATTGCAGTCATGTCCATGCCACCTCCACCCTCTACGTTACATGTTGTTATGGGGTTTTTCGGTGTGTTGTTAGTGTTGTATACTATTTATTCTCTGTTTTTTTCTGTAATGTACATCAATGCCAGCAGCAAAAGGCAGACAACGGCTTAGTTGCTTTTTACAATCACATGCTTTTGAAGAGATGTTATACATCGGAACAAATAACCAAATTTATGGAACAATGTGATAGTAGTTGCTGAAAGGATCCAAATCTGTTTACTGCTAATAGGTCAAATGACTGATGCTTTCACTGAGTGATTCTCTGGTCTGTGTATCTGCTGTCAATCTGTCCATCCATCCCAATCCACACTGGCCTACAAGCCTTTCCCTAATCCCCTTACATAATAACATCAACCCTGACCAAGGAGACAGGTGGTGTTAGACCTGCTTTTGTCCCACACCACCTCCCCCTTGTGCCACAGCAGATCATATAAAAACAAATGCATATGGCACGTGAACTCTGCTTCGTCCTCATTCACAACTCTGAAAAAACAAACAGGAGGGACCTTGTGATGCGAGAGGGGCCAGAGAGTCTCAAGTGTTTTTGTTTTTCAGGGAGAAGTGGGGATGGGAGACTCAATAATGTGAGAAGCAGGGGAAGAGGCAGCGAGGATAGCTCAGGTTAAGCTCTTTGGCTCTCTCTTCTTCCCCCACTTTATTATTCTCAGTTGCCATGGAGAATAAACTATATATAACCACCTCTCGCTCTCAGCTTGCTGTTTGAATTCACTATCTTTTCCCTCTGTCCCTTCCACAGAGAAGACAGCAGGGGACAACATCTCGATTCAAAAGGGAAAATCCATCTAATGCCCGGCTCTAGTGGCAGAAGTGAGCCGACAAACCAAAACAACCCGAGAGAGAGCGACCCGCAGACCAGACACTCTGTCGGTTTCCCTTGGTCTGCTGGCCAGACTCCCATTTTCAGAAACCAGTGGCTTCAAAGTAATAATTCATTTCACAGTCTGGTGGCCAGACACAGAGCCCAGACACTCACGCCCCTTTTAACACCTAAAAGAAGAAAAGCAGCGTCGCCACTCTGCTTCACCTTCACTGTGCTGTAATGCAGCACAGGGGACATGCAATAATCTCTGGGTCAAAAGCTCAGGGGGACCAACGGGAGTTATAGGGATACAGTCAAGAGGTGTCTGCATCTTTATTTTTAAAGCTGTTTCATTTTCAGTTCCTGTTTAAGTGGCAGTAAAAAGCATTTTTGGAGGAGTCCTTGTGGGTTAGGAGTTTAAGGCTGTGGCCATGTAATAGCACAGCACAAGTCCTGCAAATTACTACATTCTTTAGAACTGCCTTCACAGTGACAAAGGCATTTTCTGATCTGATGGCCTCTTATCAGCTGGACGACATCATTTCCTCCCAAAACCGTTCCAAATCACTGTTTCAACAGTGAAAGCATTTTGAGGTTGAAGTTTGGTTGGGTTTAGGTACAATAACAACTTGGTCAGGGTTCAGGAAAGATCCTGGTTTGGGTTAAAATAAGTACTTGTTAAAGTTGGGCAAACCTCGTGGTTAAAATGACCACTTTGGTAATGCTGAGGGAGATTCGTCATCATGGGTAAAGAACAGTGACTCAATAGGAAATGGGACACGAAGCGGTCTCCCTTCTCAGTCTTTCTGTTGACCGATCCATCCACGTAGACCTCCTCTATCTGCAGACTTAGTGAGCCTCGTACCGACATCACACTATTTTCTCCAATGGAAAAAATTCCAACAGCTGCTGGAGGGTTTGGTCACTTGAACATAAACAAATGTCATTTTTGGGCATTTGCTAAAACAACTCATTTGTCTTGGGAGGACCAGAGGTGCAGTGGTGCATAGACGCAGGTACAGAGTGAACACCGACCTCCGGGCAAGAGAATTTACTGCATACCTGCCTAAAAATAGCTGCAGATACGTATCGGGGCACATCTTGAAGACTACAGGCAATCACGTTACAGTCTTTCATGTACAATGTGTGGAGTTCACTGAAAACCAGAGACCTCTGTTCCCTGACTGAGGCTTTTTAGGGCTGTGCCTCCCCACAGGCAATGTAAGTACCCTATTAAATCTGTACCAAGCCTGGGGAGAAGTGCTGCCCGAATGACAGCACAGTATACCCATCTACCAAGACAGCACTACACCACTGGAGAGGACAGCCTCTATTCACAACACCCACTGTTCAAGCCCAGGATTATAACGCAGGTCTGGGTTCTATATTAATACGGTGAAAGTATCAAAGTGCTCAGTCCACAAAGAAATGCTCACAGCCTGTATTCAGAAACTGGACTTCAGGACTTGATATCACAACAAAGCAGTCACCGCCCTCAGCAATGCCCCAAGCCCCGCCCACCTGGACCCACAATCCAGCCTTGCAGGATTTGGTTTCTATAAGTGTCTGAAATCTACTTTATTTTTATTCTATCGCTCAAAAAACAGTCAGCCAATCAGAGGAGAAGTTCAGAGCCTGAAAAATTAAAATTAAGCCAACACATAAGTACTAAAAACTGCACTTCTTCAAATGCCCACTTGAGGAAATATAGCAGATTTCAGGTAAACACCCAAAGGCCAAATCCTGTGAGGTTGGATGGTGGGTCCAAGTGGGCGGGGCTTGGGGCATGGCTGAGGGCGGTGACTTCTTTTTTGTGACATCACAAAATTACAGAAGTCCTGATGGCTTGTTTTAAGGTTCAGTTTCTGAATATAGACTGTGTGCATCTCTCTATGGACTGAGCACTTTCCACAGTATTAATATAGAACCTATACCTGCTTTTTAATCAAAAAAGACATGGAAATATCACCTTCTACAATATGGGACCTTTAAATGTATTATTTTGTGTTAAGAAAATAGGATTTAAGACACTAAGACTTGTCCGGCACACAAAGACACTCTTAAGGGAAACCTGCTGGCTGTCCTTTAAAAAGTCTTACCTTAGAGGCCCTGCGACGCTCAGGACACTCAGGGTGCTGGCATACCACCCAGTCCTCCTCTTGGACGGGCTTGTCATCTGAAACAGACACACACAAACACACACAAGTCAATTTGACATCTCTCTTTATCACTAATACACCACATCAGCCACCCAGCCAGCTAGACATCCATTAACACACCTTTCTTGGTAAAGCTGTAAAAACATAACGTAGACACCGAGACTGAAGTCGCTGCCCGTGTTTACACAAGGACGGAGTGAAAAAGAGGGAGGATCACGAGCACAAGAAACACTCTCACACGGTAATAGAGAGCAAGAAGCCATGTCATAAAATGAAAAAAAGAGAAGTTTGCTTAAAGAGATTTCTCTAAGGAAAGGTAAACAGAGGGAAGAGGGTGGGGTGTGTTGTTGGGAGGAGATCAGAGAGAAATGAATAATGACCCAAAGAGACAGGAAGAAATGAGAGGAAGCCCCCCAGGAAAGTGCTCTCATAGTGGGTACGCTCGCTGAACTCCACTCCACAATAACAAATCACCGGTGTCAAATAAACCTCTAAAATCTACTTGACTAGTTGGCCAACGCTGCTTTGAGGGAATGATAAAAGGCAGTGTTTACGTCTATATCTTCTACATGTACACACACGATAAAGATATCATAACAGAGAGCCCGAGCGCACCAATATTTATCCGTCTGTCTAATGAAAAAAACAGAATACACATGTAGGAAGGAGAAGGTAAGAGTATAGGAGAGCAGAGAGAGCTGGAGGGGGTGGGACAGATGGTAGAGGTGCTTTCTGCAGAAAGTCTCCAGTTTCCAGGCACGGCATGGCTTTGTGCTAAACCCTTCCAGAAAGCTCAGATAACATGCATATTGTAATGTCACTTCTCCCTATTTGGCCGAGCTGTTAATGAAATATCATTACTAAGTCATCAGTAATGCAGGCGGGCTGCCGCTAGAGAAATTAAGTCACCTCGTGGCTGAACTAAAGGCCCACTTCAAAGAATGATTAGTCACAATGAAAGAAACGGTAAAACAGCCGAGGCCGGCCCTGAGCTGGCGTACAGAAACAAGTCACCCCGAGTCATCCACTTGGCTACAGCTACACTCGCAGGTCAAGGGTGCTTGTAGAGAAGAGGGGAAAACATGGTAATTGGTGCATGCCACAGAGCCCACAGCTTCCCCACTGGGACAGAAAGGGTCAACCTGTCTACAGTGAATTTGCTGCAGAGGAGTAAAAACAAGAGTCCACAGCCATGATAGTGGAAACTGTAAATAGACACAGCGGTGCTTTGAACTTAGTGCTAATGTCAGCATGCTTGGTTGATCACAATCACAATGCTAACATGCTGATGCTAGGGAAGTAATTAAACACAAAGTACAGGTGAGTCTGACGGAAATGTCATTAGTTTTCCAAGTATTTAAATTTTGAGTGACGATGGTGTTCAAGCAAAAGGAAAGGGATCAGCACAGTTGTTATAATACATGCTGCAGGGACATGAATGGATTGACCAACATTTCACTGAAAGCATTAATTTTAGCCCCGTCATGGTGCTAAAGGAAAAGTGAAAAGATCAACAAAGTCAAGAGGATTCATCTAGTAGATTAAAGCTGCACAATTCATCCAAATATAATCAGAATCGTAATAGGGCCAAGTACAATATCCAAATCTCAGGAGCTGCAATTTCTTTGATAAAGGTAAATTGTGTCACAACATTGCTGTGCATTGTTAGCTCCAAGAGTGTTGTGGTGCTACCGGCGCACAAAAGGTAAGGGGTCTTTAAAAGTTATTAGAATTTATCCTGCAGGGACATGAATGGACGAACCAAAATACATAAAAATCCATCGATTGTCAAGACATTTCACTGAAACCATAAATTTGACCTCCATCGTTGTGCTGGTGGAAAAGTCAAAAGATCATCATGGGAACCATGAATGTCAAAAATTTTGTCAGTCCAGTAGAAGTTGAGATGTTTCTCAGAATAAGTGAAAAGTCTGGCCTGCTGGTGGCACTGAAAACAAACTAATAAAAACCAATAACGTCACCTGATGGTGGCACTACTGGAACAGTCAGGAGATCGCCTCTACAAAACTTCACGCTGATCCATCCAGTAGTTGATGAGATATTTCAGCCTGGACCAACGCAGTGAACCCAGCCAGTCAACATTGCCATCCTGAGGGTCATGCCTCTAGTGTGGCTAAAAAGCCCCTTTGAATACCTTTCGACAATTCCACCGAGACAGAGTGTATTTTGTCAAACTTCCATCACCTTCCGGGAAAAGAGAAAAAAAGGTCTGTCCTGCGTCTCTGCTGCGCTGGGAGCTCTGAATGTGGCCTCTGCCAGCGGGCCCCAGGCTAATGGCTCCCTCAGGGTTTACAAGCGGCAGGTTGCAGAGGGAGCCTCCAGCTTTTATGGAGCGTTTCCCAAAGAGGCAGAACTTTCTTTACCACAGCGAGACTTCACAGCTTTCCAACAGGCACATGTTACTGGGCCTCAGTGGTGTGATCTCAGGTGTCATCGCAGGGAGGTAGCAGGGTGAACTGAACACACACACACACACACACGCTGGTTTATTTAAAGTTTTAAAGGCCAGGTGACGCTTGAAATGCGCTCGTTTGAAAGAAGTGCTTCCCTACTACGTCTAAAGGCAAAAGTGTTTATACCTGTTTCAGATGGACAGCTTATACGTGGAAGGGGTCTCTCCAACTGAACCCACAAAC
Source organism: Seriola aureovittata (assembly GCF_021018895.1). Classification (NCBI taxonomy): domain Eukaryota; kingdom Metazoa; phylum Chordata; class Actinopteri; order Carangiformes; family Carangidae; genus Seriola; species Seriola aureovittata. Next base: position 27,815,042 of record NC_079372.1, read on the forward strand.
AATCATCACCGCTTAGTCTTGCAACTAGGTGTTAACCCCTCCCCATCTTAGCAATTTTAGTTAGTTCAATTAGTTGGGCTTTATTATTGACTCCCAGATTAATTTCCATGAAAGAAATTGCTCAATTTAAAACTATAGTGAATGTTTGTATTGATTACTCATTCATTTAATTATTATTGGAATTGGATTCATTTACGCTGAACTGTACTTTTGTTTGTTGACACGTTTCACATTTTGCATGTGCATCTCACCTGCTGTCATCTGAATAAAAGTCTCAAGGCTGTGTTAGCTTAGCATTTAGAAATGAGTACAACTAAGTTTAACTGACCAACTGATCACTCTGTATTTTAACGGCAATTAACACCAAATGAAATGGTTCTTTCCAGGGAACTTCTTAAGGTGATTTGGAAATAAACTGGAATTTATGGACATGTAAAATAATGTGTTACCATCATTTTTCAGCCAATTCAGAAAATTGTGATGGGGCACTTTTCACTAAATAATCATGGCTTGCAGCCAAATCCACAAAATTGTGGTAAGGCTGTTTTCTGACTTTGCAATCTGCACGTATGTGTTTTTCATGCAACTGTGTGGGTCAGTGTATAGATTTATATGCGTCTCGATTATAAAAAATTCATTTGTATGTTTGTAGATATTTGTTTTTTTCCTTCTTTTTTTCCTTGCAGATAAAACGCTACCACAACAACACATTTGACAAGTTTGTCATTCAAATGAGGCAGTGAAGGCACCACAAATGAACGTGTTTATATGAGGTTATGTTACTTCTTATTCATTTGAACTAACTGAGCCGTAACCTCAAATCCACTCTATCCCCTTCTGCCCGCAACTCCAGCGTCTCCTTAGCTCCTTAACCTTTTTTTTTTTTTACTACTTGACCATCTTGTTTATTGTAAAATCATTCCCTCATCGGCTGAACCTCCATCTTCTCTCTTACTTGCTCATATCTTGCTGACTCTCTCGCTTTCTCTCTCTCTCTCTCTCTGATGAACTGGAATTCCTGAACTCAGCACTGCTGATTAAGCCAAAAGCAAACACAAGCACACACTATACACGAACACACGTGATAGCAGACAATGAGCTTGCACACTAAAGAGACAGTGGAGCATCCCATCTACGCAGCTCTCTGCGGGCTCGCTCGCCACACAGAGACACTGCCTGGGGGCAAAGACCCATTAGGCACCCATAAATAAGCCACAGCAGCCGGGGCAAGTTCGAAATGATGCACACTTGAACACGCAAGATGTACTAAGTACTCCCCACTTGTCAATCTCCACTTCCTCATTATGTAACCGTAACGTAACTATGAGTGTGGTTTTTAAGTGTCAAAGCTTTGTGTGTGCTTGCTAAAAAGGCAAAGCATTGTGGTGCTGAAATATTGATCACTTTGTTGACAGGAAAAAAAATTAAATCAACTCAGTTAAGCCATTTACCCAACAAGAAAATTCCCAACATTTGGTGCTTCCACCTTCTCAAATGTGAGGATTTGTGATTTACTGTGTTTTATATAATTGTAAATTGAACACCTTTCAATTTTGGGACTGCTTGTCGAACAAAACAAGACATTTGAACACACCACCTCAGGCTCTGGGAACTTATTATACATATTTCATAATTTCCTTAATAATGAAATTAGATGTAAATTGCAGCCTTCAAGCATTCAGTGGATGGGAACAGGCTTTTGCTATTACATAAAGAACACGTTTATGCATCACAACCAGTGCTGCGTTGAATTATAAGTTTGTTGCTATTGTCACTGTAGTCATACTCTTCATCTCCTCTAACACCACCACCTTCCTTCGGAGCATCGGCAGACCTCCATCTTCAGGCAGGGAGAGGCCGCGGCGAGCGCAAGTTCAGCCGTGAGCCTTAAACACGTTTTTACGGGGAATATTAAGAATTCTTCTCTTCTCTTTGGTGAGGTCTCATCGTGGCACCTCCTGAGCTTGTTCTTTTATTTTCTTAGGCTTAGACTCCTCTCTCCATTTTCACATCATGTTTATGAGGGCCTCTACACCCTCCACTCCACTCCGCCCCCCACAACCGCATATGTAATGCAACGTACACCTCCTCGCCAGGAGATAGTTATGAAAAGCCTCCTGGGACACGGACACAGATGGCAGGCGGGCGGATGGCATACGGACAGGGAAAGCTGGCGAAGAGAGAGTCATATCAGCACATGCAGGGAAGCAGAGAGACAGAAAAGTTAGACCGCAGAAAAATGTGGAGCGAGTAAACAAAAATGTAAGGAGGCCACGCAGAACAGAAAAATAGTTAGAGATGTAACGACTATCAGCTCTGGGGAACGGACAGATCTCTCAGCCCGAGCTAGAAAATTTCAAATTCAAAATAAATCGAGGAATTCTCCCTAATTAATTTCACAAATATTAAATATATATAGATACAGCAAGAAGACAAATGTGCTTGAATATTAGTAGTAGTTGTTGACTTCGCCAAATTGTTACTTGTCAAGGTCTAAAGATGGTTTACAGTGATTATTTAACTAAGTAATTAGTTGATTAGTTTTTATTTATTTGTATTAATTTTAACCATTTTATTTTGATTTATTTTTAACTTATTTTAGTTGACTGGAGAAGTTGTGATGATCAGTTTATCCATTTCATTTTTAGTTATTCAAGCAAAAGTGCAAAAGAAATCAGCTGATTCCAGCTTCTCACGTGTGAAGATTTGTGTTATGTGATTGCGAACTGAATATCTTTGGGTTTAAGCCGTCACGTGAATCCTCTGCATATTTTGGAACATATAAGTTGGTACCAGGCCGAGCCACTGTATTATGAGTTAGTAAGCTTCTGTTACTGGGAAAGCAAATTTAAAGGAATATTACCTATTTATTATCTAACATTACATTTCAAACATGATATCACACTTGGTAAGAAGCTGAGCGAATCACGAACTAAACCTTTACAAACTGAAACTCGACAGTCTTCTACAGGTGAGTCGGGACCCGGCGAGCAGACGTTAAAAACACGAGCAGGTTGCAGCTGTTTCTAATGCTGGGGGTTCAGTGGCAGCGGGGGCGGGACACAGCCCTCCTGCTTATAATGTTGTTTTACCCCCACAGCGGTTAAAAAAAAAAAAATCACACACATGTGCATCACACACACACACACACACACACACACACACACACCCCTACCTCCTCCCGTCCATCTTTCCTCCACCACCACATCTGAGCAGACCCCAGGTCTCCGTGTATAAAACAGAAAACCACAGAACAAGTGTAAACTGTTTCCAGAGCGGGGTGGAGGAGCAGTCAACTATTTCTTAATTTACAAGATGGAGAAAAACAAATAATATCTAATTTACTTTGCCTACTCATTGTGGAGTTATTTAATGACAGTTGAGAAGATCTCTCCATGCAAATCTGAGGGCTGCATGACTCCTACTTTAAAGTAAACTCAATACCCTGTCACCATATTTAAGAGGGGTCATGAGGGGATTACTGCATAACTTAAATTTTTTAGGGTATTTAAGTCAGAAAGTACAGTAATTGGTCAAGTACGAGTTATTGTTTTATAATAGTGTGTCCTTTTGTGTCAGGCCATTCTTTTTATGGGCTTTATTGGTGCTAAACTCCAAGTAACAGAGGTATGTTCTGGTGTTACTGGATCCCGTGGCTGAGTACGAGCTGAGGAATGCCAGTGTGCACTTGTACATTGAGGATATTTTCTACTGGTCCAGTGAATCCAGTGAGCAGCAGGGAGGTCGTGAACGAATGACAACCTGAAACTGAGCTGAAATCCAAATTAGAGCTCAACAAACAAACAAAATGTTTATTTAACTTACATTTGATTTTAACTTCAGGGCCTCTCACGCAATGAAGTAAATTTTCAAAAAGCTGAGACAGCCACTATTGCTATTCACTGTGAATGAGAGCTGGCTTTGCAGCCCTGCAGCCACCGCTGAGCCTGACAGATTCAACAAGCTCCCGGTCAGACCACTGCTGAGGACAAAAAGAGGAAAATAAGTTTCACAGTGAAAACAGAGAAGTTGCTTTAGCACTGCGTTGGCTGATTTATTGAGTCTTGTCCCATGTCTCAATTTCACGTACTTCCACATTCATACTTGCTGAGTGTACAAGTGTGCTCACACTGACAAGCATGGAGACATGTAGAGCACTACAAGTACCCGGGTGCTGCACTCAAAACGGTCAAAAAGTAGAGTGTAAAACACTTCTCACTCTAAACGGCCGCCATCTCAACTACAAGGCAGAAGCAGAGGGACAACTGACATATTTTCGACAGCGCCCTTGGCGGCCTTATGTCCATGTCACATGACGCAGGGGGCACACAGGAAAGTTAAATGTTCATTTGCAAGTCAAGACAATTGCGGCCACATGTTATGATCGTAATTTCTGGCGTGTTTGATTAGGGACAACACTACCGTGTCGACATTCTCCCACTACACCAGTGAGTATGCTGTGTTCACAGTGTACTACATGTGAGTTTAATGACTGAAGAATCTGAATTGAGACGCAACACGGCTCTTTGCTTCACAAGGAAATGTACAAATCTGACGTTTTTACCTGCAGCACTGAAGTACTGCGGTTTTATATGGTAAATGTCATTCACCCTTTCACACACATACGCACTAATGGCGGCAGAACTGCCATGGACGACGCAGGCCTGCCCACTGGGAGCAACTTCAGGTTCAGTGTCTTGCTCAAAGACACTCGAACATAAGGACAGGAGGAACCAGGGATCAAACCATCAACCCTACAGTTAGAGGATGATCCGCTCTACCTCCTGAGCTTTAGGACTGCGAAGGTGGAGGGTGAGCAAATGAAAAGTGTTTAGGGGCTGATATATTATAATGAATCAAAGAGAATACTCTCTATTCCCCCTGTATATTGAAGAAAGGGACGATTCTTGAAGCTGAGAAGCTCAAAGGCTGAGTGCTCCAACAGAGATGGGAAATGTTTTCAGTAGAAGCTCGGGGCTTAATTACAGAGATGGTGAAAAGGTAAGGATCAAAGCCTCACTGTTCTCTCTGTGGCATTCCTCTTTTCGGTCTGTGCCAAACAGGTCTGCCTCAGCAGGCACCGTCCTTAAGCTGACCAGAAAGTAGCCGGATTTCCAAGAGGCTGGCTGGCAGAGAGGAGAGGATGAAGAACATTCCTCCGCAGCCCTGTGTTATCACTTCCCCTTCAGTAATGGCATAAATCGGGCAGCGCAGCGGAAAGCAAGTGCCCCTGTGCCACGTCAAAAAAAGCACTGAGAGGAGACAGGGAAGCATTTCACTTCAGCTATGCACTTCTTCAGTGGTAAATATTTCATCTGCGGAGCTCGGTCTCATCCGCTCTTTCCCTCTCTTCTCACTCATGTGAGGTCGTCTTCATGCCAGGTCACTGAGTGCTTTCCGCTGGAGAACAGAGCAATGGAAAAAAAAAAAAAAAAAAAAAACCTTTCCATGATGGGGCTGAAATCCTTAGTGAACCAGATCGTCTGCTTGCAGAAAAGGTACATATAACAATGTGAAGTAATGTCTGATCCATGTTAAATGTTACACAGCATCGCCCATCTCATGTCAAGACAAGTGAGGGCAGCAGCAGGGCTTGAACCGAGCAGAGGATCGCTCTACTCTCCAATCACAGTCAAGCATTCATGGAGACTGTTTTGGTTACGATAAGCAACACCAGCCATGTGGTAAAAATGCACTCAAGCAAACTGATGACTGATGACACAGTTTTGTGTGTCTGTGTATCATGTCAATCAAGATGAGAGCAGTTAGCTATCAATCCAGTGTTCCTCTGTTGACTGGTCATTTATCTGTCATTAAATGCTAAGTATGTTTTTAGTATTTTATATCAAAATGCCCTCACTCTTCCTGTAAAACATGAATCCTGCACCCAGGGCAGTTACATAGATGTATCCAATCAAATGTTTTGATATAAAAACCTCACTTGACCGTCACCGTTAGCTAGCTCGTAGCTAGCAGTATAACAGTAGGAGGTGGGTGTTTGGTTTTCATCTGATAAACTTGAATGTGGTTGAGGTCTAGGGAGGTCATGATACTACAAATTTGGTATAGTCGACACATGTACCAATGAAATTCCACGACAAAAAGACAAAACAACAGAGAATGCTGCACATGTGCCAACACACACACACACACACACACACACACACACACACAACACACACACACACACTCACACACACACAGACCTCCATAAGGTCAGCCTGCAAGAAGTAGTTTAAATTGACGAACAAGGTCACGTGTGAAAATATTCATGTCAAAGTCAGCGTTATATTGAACGGTAATGACTGTAGCCTGCTAACATTATGAGCCCAGCTCACATTATTAGCTGTTGCTATGTTAGCCTAAACAAGCTAACGTTAGCCTGTGTGAAACGTTGTGTAGAACAGATGCCAGGTGTCACAATTCACAAGCAATACAACAATGTTCTTCTCTTGCTGAATGTAGAAGAAATTTAAGATCCCTAGATAAATTCTGAAGGTGCGTTCAGCACCATTGGTGTTTATCTGATGTAACTGAATCGTGAAGGACAGAAGTTAGAATCTAAGCTAATCAAAATGAATCGATTCTGGACTTTCAATCAAAATCTAATGGAAGCGGGTGATTAGCGCCATTATACAGCACAGCCATAATTGCTACATCTCACAGCACTAAAGACACTCTAACTTACATTTTACTATAATTTTAATGAAGAGCCTCCATTCGGGATTCCCGCCTACTTGTTGCTACTAGCCTGTCCCATTTGGAGCTGCCCCGCCCGCATGGAGCTAGCTCCAATCTGCAAAGATATAAACTGATATGTCGTCATGAATTATTGGACAAATTGAAATTTTGTCCTTAGAGGAAAACTCCCCCGATCACCAAAGTCAGTAGTAGTCCGCCTCTGGGGACCATGAATGTCTATAAAAACTGTCATGTTACTTCATCAGGTTATTGTTGAGATATTAAAGAGTACGGTAACCTGCCATCATGGCTCCAGAAAACAATTAAAAACTATTATCGCTCAAGAGAAATGAATCCAACGTCCAATTTCATGCGATACATCCAATGAGAAATAACTGCATATAATAAGTATTTGAAATATAGAAATATAGTATGTCCTTCTCTGAGGAAAAAGTATTTCTTCATAACAGAAAAAAAATGTTGTTTTTTATTCACTTTGTTTGATATTTAATCATCCTTTGAAATGTGGTATCTGAGGCATTGCAAATAATCAAAAATAAAACGAATAGACAAACAATTTCAAAGTGAGGAACCACACACAGACACACAAACACAAATCCACCACTTAGGTGATTCACCTCCTTCCTCTGCTTACCACACAGATCATGGATGACGTCCAGCGATGACGACCAGGAGTAGCGCTCTATTCCCACTTGAGTGTGAGAGGGCGGCAGTGACTCCAGCTCGTAGGCTCCCCGCTTCTTCCAGTACAGGAACATCGTCACTTATTTCAACCAGCTACTGCTGAATAGTAATTAATATAACTTAACTGTTCAAATCATTTCCCTACAAGTGATGCTTGGATCTGACCCATCCCCCAGTGTCACTCGTTCAACCGATGCACCAAACCAGCCCCTGACCCTCCGAGCACTTCTGCAGACAATCAATACACCTCTCTCGTCAACCATCTTTGTAATATAAACCCTGCCAGCCCTGCTCAACTTTAAACTCTGCCAACTGCCAATATGTTTACTCCAAATCTCCACCTGCACAATTACCTCATCCAGCCAAACCACAAAAACCCTTTGAACCTTCTGTCCAAGTCTGATCCTACTTCAAGGCCGGTCCAAGTGAGCCAACAGAATTCCCTCAAGTACAATCCATTGCCCCTCTATTGTTGTTTCTAAACCTGGAACAACGTTTACCGCAGCCATCCAGGTTTTTAACAGGCCAGTCTTAAGCGGGCATCAAGCGATATTATCGACCACACTTCTGTCCACAACACAAACACTAATGCCGACATGCGTCTGAACCTTCCTTCCGATGCCTCTTCCTGTTGCTTCTGCAGAATGTTCAGTCCTCCACTAATCATCCACTGAAAACCACCCGCCGAGAGCTGTCAAGCACCAAATGCTGCCCTCTTCTAATCCATTTAACCGAGCTATTCCTGACTAAATTACAGACATCCAGCTGCTAAAAGGTGTCGCAAACTCATCTCCAAAATATCCTCATGTGCCGCTGCCTTCCCTGAACCTCGACTTTATGCGTGGACAAAGTTTCTCAAACTGTACAAAACTTTTGTGTGTGTGTGTGTGTGTGTGTGTGTGTGTGTGTATGTGTGTGAGGCAAGCTGCTCATGTTAAAGCTCTGTGTAGGATCTCCTGGTGATAGGGGGGCTTTCTGCCCACTCCATCAGACAAGTGTTGTATTCATGCAGAGGTGAGTTGCATGCTGGGACGGGCAATCTGGGCCAATGGCTTTTGGACTGGGTGACACAAAGATCTCTTTTAAACCTCCTCCTACGTCCAGAGGGAACTTTCTTTATGTTTTGCGCAAAACTGTAAAAGGCTGACATTTTTCCGCATTAATTAGTGCCCGCGCCTTTTATGTCTCCTGAAAGATTTATTCCTTTTTATGAATGCACCAGCTCTGTGGTGAATGAGCTCAGTTATTTCTGTGGAGGTACAATGCACACATTGGCCTCTTGGAGATGAGGAAACACCCCAAATAAGCAAAAAGGAGTCCCACTATTAGACGCTTCACTGAGACAAAGCTTTCCACTTCTCTGATATCTTATGAAAAACAGCTGAAGGGTTAAAACAACACGCAGTTAGATATCTCAAGTCAAGGCATAATATTTTCCCCAGTGTTGCTTGAAGGCTGATGCACTGCTATTATGTGTCTAAAATGGGAGAAGAAATACTGTGAGAATGTACTGTGCCGGCTCGGGGAAGGGAGGGACGTTGTCACACACAACGACCCACATGTCCAATTTTGGGATAAGAAATTAGAGGGTAGGATGGGAGCCGGTTTGCTGCTCAGCTCTGGGCTTTGCAGACATATGGTAATAATCTGAAGCAGCTTTGAGCACGCGGCTTCCCTTTTAATGAAGAGAGCAGTCGTGCAGCATGAGAACTGGGCTGCAAATACAAGGGCCAATTTCCACCTACTGCAGAAACAAAGAGGGAAGCAGAGGGGTATTAGACAGCCTCGCTTTCATCATTATCCATCAGATCACCCCCTTTAATAAAAAAAGATGCTTTTTTTATCCATGGCAAGGCCAGAAAGTACCTGCACCATTATGGCACTACTTTTTTCAAATGCATTTTGATCTGATCTCGCACAAAAAATAAACTGAGGTTGTGAAAAAATTGTGTTACATTAATCTAGGAATGGACCCTTAGCAAGGGGCACTGAGTGATGACACAGGGCGCATTTTCTGGCATGGTTTAGATCCAGTCATCCATTTCAGAGCCAAAGTCTAATGACAACCAGGATGTAGGTGAATCTACTTTTTCCACCACAGATACAAAGCCTGTTCCAGGTAGAGTTCTGAATGCTTGTCAGGTTTTTGTGTTTTCTCCTCTTAAAGGACGACTCCAGCTATTCTGCATTGCACTTTCATGAAGTTGGGGGCTTGTAAGAGACAGATTAATTTTTTTTAATTTAAGCAGGAGAGGCTGACATAGTATGATTTTTAGTGTCTAGTATGGGCCAAGCAAAAACCTGGATTCTATAAAGTATTTCCCATAATGCAAATGGGTAGTATCTTTGGTCTAAGCCTTAATGCCTCCTAAACACCCTCATCTCTCAAGCCAAACCTGAGATAATCCTGATGACACCTGAGAGTTCCTCCAGAGCCACAGCCGTGCTGATATACAGAACGTCATCACTCCCTCTCGTGTGATATTGCTTAAATATCAGCCAAAGCTTACCATGACGTGGTGGAGTCTGGAAACCTCACAGTGACAACAATTACTGACAACCAAGAAATAGTTATAGCAGGGACCTCCCTGTTCTTATACCAATAGTTTGCTATAACGTATCATGGTAATTAGTGCGTTTCAGAGTTGCTGATGGGCGGATTTCCTTATCCTTTTCCAGGCTAGCTGTTTCCCCATGTTTACAGTCTTTATGCTAAGCTAAGCTAACCATCTCCTGCCTGTAGCTTCATGCTTTAGGGTCAGACATAACAGCGTTATCAATCTTCTCATCTAACTCTCTGCAAGAAAGTGAATATGTTTTTTTCCCCAAAATGTCACCTACTCCTTTAATTTAGCAATGGTTTGAAGTACAAATGCATTTCCCACACTACAAGCATCGCTACAGCAATAACTAATGTTGACTCAGCTACTTCCATTTAGTTTTAGCGTGAGACAAAAATAGCAGGCAAAACTGTGCAGTGTGCCGAGGCTGAATGAACTGGCTCCTCAATAGAACTACACTCACTAAACTATTAATGGTGTGTTGAGAAATGAGTGCGAGAGCGGCTGCAGTACGACAAGACTGTAAATGAGCTTGTTGGAGTGTGTGCACCATGGGGGGAAAAAAAGTGTGTGAGCCGAAGTGTTGACAGAGGGAGTGCAGTTGAAGGCTTGTGCGTGCCCATGTGGAGGAGGTTCGGGGTTATATTTAGCAAGGTGGCCCATCAAACAGGCCGAGGTTAACCCTTCACCGCCATAATAAGACTTGTTTAAGAACTTCTCTGTGTGAATCCTCTAAAAGGAGAAAGATCCGTTTCCGTTTTGGAGCCTCTTCCAGTCGGACCGTCTGTATCTCTATTCCGGATGAAGAGAATAATGAGGACGGCTTGTGCCTGACCCTTCACTCATCTGCATAACTACCATCCTGCTGCTAACAAGACTAAAAGTCTACAGCATGCTGCAGCTCTGAGAGGCTCAGCAGTGCTTTGAGCTAATCGCTCATGTCAGCATGCCAACATGTTGAAAGTGATTATACTAACATGCAGGTGTTTTGCAGGTATAATGTAGAGCTGAAATATTTATTGATTAAGTCGAGCAACTATTCTAATAACTTATTAATTGCTTGAGTCATTTAAGTAGTGACTTCCAGCGTCTCCAAAAATATCATTGTGAACTGAAAATCTAAGTTCTGCACTATTTGTCAAACAAAACTAGACATTTGAATGGTGACTGTAAAAAAAAAAAAAAAAAATTTTGATTATTCACTATTTTCTGACATTTTACAGACGATTAATTGGTTAATCGAAACATTAATTAACCAGCTTAATGGATTATGAAAATATTCGCTACTTGCTGCCAAAATACTCAGTGTCCCCAATGGGAAAAGGGGCCCCCAATTGCCCCTCGTATTGACACGTTTTGCAATGACAACTGTAAACCTCCTTAAACCTCCCATAAAGACACTAAACAGGGCAAAAAACACCTAGCATCAATGGGTAGCCAAGATCTGCCTACATGTGAGGGATTTAGAGAACATCTGTAAACTGTATTGCCTTTATGGACTTCAATGGTTTTCTTTGCCCACCAGAGTCTGGGATCGCCAAAGGTTGCAGCCAAGTATAATGTTTAATACCGGTTTAATACTTATAATATAAAGTGATGTAGAGGCCGATGGCAATGTCAGAAGTTTGGCAGGTATTTGCTTACAGATGAAAGTATTGGGCTAATTAATTAATTTGACCTGACGATGAAGCTATATCAAAGTAAAGGCATCCCCAAAGTTATTACAACCAATTGTGAGGGTCAGCCTCGTGAGGGCAGATCATCATATCATTAAGATACATCATCTGGAAACCATGAATGTCCAAGATTTCATGGCAATCCATCACATAGGTGATATATTTCAGTCTGGAACAAGCAAATGTGTGAATTGGTATTCAAATTTAAAATACTCCATCAAAAAGGAAGTACATTTAAGTCAAATATTTTCTATTAATGAATGCCTAAGCACTGATATATCAACCATCAGAGCCTTGCTGCAAGAGGAGGGCGTGCAGGAGAAGCCACATGGGGTCTATTACTATGAGACATCGTGTAATTTAACAGTCCATCCTTAAACCAGCGTTTCAGAGGGACAAACAACCACTCTTCAACTTGTTGATATGAACAATCCCATAATTGAAACAATCTGGTTAAAATTGTAGTGGGGGCTGCCTCTGAGAAGCCAATAACAGAGTCAACAGGAATCAAAAACACTTATTCCATAAAAGTACAGTTATTGTCATGTGGAAGGCTGCAATATGCATAAACAGTCATTTAGCCAGGGTGGAGGTTATAGGAGTGGAAGGACACATTCAGAGATAAACACTTGGCGTTATGTTTCTGGAGTTAAAGAAGGTCTACGTGTGTGTGTGTGTGTGTGTGTGTGTGTGTGTGTGTGTGTGTGTGTGTGTGTGTGTGTGTGTGTGTGTGTGTGTGTGTGTGTGTAGCCCCTTTAATTAGCTGCTGCACAGTTTGAAGAGAAGCAGTTCACCGTTGGTCCATTGACAACATGAAGAGTTGTTGATGTGATTCAGGAATTTAAAAACAAGACTTAAGTCCTGAAATTAATATTAAAGGTCGCACATTTTACAATTTTCCAGTGTTTTATATGAAGTGTTGATATCTACAAGAAGATATATATATATATATATATATATATATAGAGGCTCTGGGCCTCTCTTCTGATTGGCTGATGGCCTTCAACTTGGACCAATGAGCAAATACACAAGGATGCACGAGGCATGAGTGATTCTATATGGACATTAAATTCAATGCAATCCCTCTCTCGCTGGTGATGCAAAACAGCAGAGCAGGACAAGGACAGAGAATATCCCTCAGGGTTAAAAGAAGAACACCATCTGAAATATGAACTGAAGAAACGTGCTGTGAAGCAATGCCCCACAAAAACTGAGACTAACTAGCTACACAAAGTGCTGAGAATGGGAGTGAGAACAGCCCAAGAGTTAAGATTAGTAGAACAGTATCCGCTTCTGTTCACTTTCAGCCATATCAGTGTTCTGGGAGTCCTTTGTAAGAGAAGAGGATGATGAGGAAAAGATGCGTGACAGGAAGGGAAAGAAGAAAATGAGCCTCCAGCTATGAGCACGTTTGTGACAATGACTTCATCTGTCACTGTAAACAGCAAAAACCCACTGTAGTGAAGTGTAGAGAGCCACAACACCTGTCATGTAATGCGATATTGACCTCTGCTTAGTGAGCGAGAGCTGCATTAAAGGAATATTTTTTGTTTTTTTAGCCGAGATTAAGATGAGAAGATCGATACCACTCGCATATCTCAATCCATTCAAGCGGCTATAATCAATACTTCACAACGGAACAGATCACGTGACTAATGAGATCAGGTAGATAAACCACGGAGAGTCGTCACCTGCAGTCTTCGGCTTCCCCTCAGCTCCATGGAGCAGTTTTAGTTTCCTTAGCTTATTGTTTTGGTTTTCTGGCCCATAATTTCCAAGCGTTGTGGTTCATTCTCACCACTCTCATGGCATCATCTTCAGCCGCAGCAGGCAGCTGTTTTCAGTCAATAAAATCAGATACAAGGTTTTGATCCAACAATACGATTAAACTGCATTTTGATGAGGACGACGAAACCCATCATTCAATAGTGCTAGTGAATTTAAAAGGAACTGACAGAATTTGGGCCTAAAATTTAAATTTAAAAATGGTGCAATGACAGTGTTCAGATCAGAATGTTCTTAACTTGTTAGTGTTCAACAAGTACTGCTTCCATTTCATCTATATTAAAGGTCCCATATCTCTCTCAGGTTTCTCTCTGGAGCAATACCAACAACAGGTCGGCTCAGAGCCTCTCTTCTGATTGGCTGACTGTTTTCTGAGTGATCAAATAAAAATATTGCAGATTTCAGATAAAACCAATCCTGCAAGGTTGGATGGTGGGTGGAGGTGGGCTCGGCTTGGGGCATGGCTGAGGGCATTTCCCTGTAGACTGAGCGCTTTGATATTTTCACAGTATAAATATAGAACCTAGACCAGCTTTATAATCAAAAAAGACATGGAAATCTCACTTTTTACAATATGGGACCTTTAAAATGACAAAACACAAAATCGTTACTGCCCAGCACTGGATAACTACATATGAACATTATCACATTTCCGTTTTTCATTGAGAGCAATGAATCAAAACCTATATCAGAAATACATTTAGGACTAAAAAGTGGACCAGAAGGTAACTTGGAAATGGCACAGGACTTCGGCTCTGTATTAAAGACGACAAAGAGCAGCATTTTTTAAGGGGAAAAGTTAAAAAAAAGTGTGTTCAAATAACAAGGGCTCTAGATTATTCATTTTTGGTGAAATTGATGGTTGCAAATGAAATGAAAAGGGTTTTTGTTCCACGGGGCCTTTATGAACTCCCTGCTCTGGTGAAATCCACATACAGGAAGTACAGTACAGAAATGATGCGATACGAGGAAGGAAATTAATTCTGTCCGACACGAGAAAGAGGATCAAAGAGTCACTGCCTGAGTGCTTGATTTGTTTTTCATTATAGTCTGCAACACATATCGCATTTAATCAGAGAACAAACAGGCTGCATTATAAGGCTGACCCGTATTTAATGTGGTACAAGAAAAGAAAAACTTGCAGTCTTTCAGCAGTTTTATTTTAAAGACCAACAGTACATTCAAAATTACCACCAGAGGCATGAAAGTTATTATAGAGCCTGACATGTCAGCGCCATCAAATGCAGAGCAGGCCTTCATTACACAAATAAAGGCTGTCGTGCAAAAATATTAGGATGAGTTCCGACACTGCACATGAAGCTGGGATCGTTGTTCTTGAACAGTTGGAGACAAGGGAGAAAAACAAAAAGGAGAGCAAACTGTGACCCGGCGCGACATCAGGAAACGGCAGAAATGCAAAGAGGGGAAAAGAGAAAGGAAATTACTGCCGGGAAAAAAGTGGAACAATGGAAAGACAGTTTGAAGAAGGAAGTTTGAACTGTAACAAGCCACGAGCCAGACCAAAATCACTAACACACACACACACACACACACACACACACACACACACACACACACACACACACACACACACACACCCATCCATATTATACCAGTCTAGTCATACTCATGTGTTCACTCCAAATACTCCCTCAGAGCTCTGCAGCTTTTTCACATTAAAACCCCCTAAAGAAAACCATCTCAACTCAAGGTCCATCCAGAATCTGTTCTGGAGCTTTCAACTATATCACATGACTTTTATCAGCAGATGGACTTTGTCCAAATGTCGTAGAACTGTAGGTGTTCAAATTTCTATTTGCCACGCACTTTCTGCTGATGATCAAAAGCACCTGAGCTCGAACATGAAAGACAATTCTATGCAAACTCCATCCGCTGATGAATATTGTGTGATATGATCAAATGTCCCCAAAACAGTTACTAAATGGACATTGTGGTCAGACTTCCTTTTCTCAATTGCCGTTTCCATAGTCCAGAATAAATTCCTAACTCCTGCTTTTATGCCAACGTGCACAAGAGGTCCTCAAAGTTCACAAAAAATACAAGTTTTAAGCATCTACAGTTCCAACTGGACAAACTCCATGTACTTATGAAGACCATGTGACATGATTGGAAAGCTCCAGAACAGTTGCTAAATGGACCTGCGCTGAGAGTTTCTTTTTTTTTTTGCAAGATCAGAATAAACTTTGAACCTCATCTTTAAAGCCAGCATGGATGAGAAATCCTTAACATGCTGGGACAAATTGAAAATTTCAACACCTACAATCATGTGATTTGGTCAAAAGCTCCAGAACAGCCACTAAATGGACCTTGTGATCAGATTGTTCTGTCAACTGCTGTTTCCAAGGTCAAGTACAAACTTTAAACCTCAGCTTCTAAAGCCATCATGGGCAAGAAATCTTTCAAGTGCAAAGACAAAATGGAAATTTGAACATCTACTGTCTCATGACAACAGGGCAAACGCCATCTGCCGAGGAAGATCACACAATATGATTGAAAGCTCCATAAACGCAATTACATGGGCCTTGTGGTGAGACTTCCGAGGTCTGTATCTTTGAGCCACAGCTTTAAAGCCATCATGGACAAGAAATACTTAAGGTGCTACAGAAAACTGGAAATTTGAGCATCTACAATTCCATCAGCTTCCAACAGCTGCTCAATGGACCGTGGCGTGAGATTTCGGGCTGTGACAATTAGTTGATTCATCATTTAGATTAAATCAGCAACTGCATATTGGTTGATATATCATTTAAAACATCTTAAATTCTGGACTGTTGGTCGGACAAAACAAGACATATGAAGACGTCGCCTTTACTGTGGGAGATTTCAGTATTTTCTGACATTTTTACGACTAAATAATTGATGGATTGCAGAGAAAATAATCTGCACATAATTTGTTGGGGCTCTTGTGAGATTACAGGCCACAGTTATGTAGTTAATTCACATTGTCATTAATCTGCCAAATATTTACAGTCAAACTTATATTTGAACAACAGATGATCCTTGTGATGTTCCAGTAATTCACTGCATCAAATCACCAAAATAACGCTTTGGGCTACGAACTAAGCAAACAAAAAAACACACACATGAAAGCACCGATTTAACACAGAGCATCATGTGTCCCTCTTCACAGATGTCCTCATTTATGATGACTGACACTGTAACACCAGAACAGTGAATCAATGATTAAAGAGCTGACATTTCACATAGTCTGTGTTTTTGTTTTTCAGTGGTGGACAGAGACCAGACAAGACATCTGGTCCCAGATTAGACCAGTGTGTTTAAGACAGGCTTAAGACTCGGGTGGCCTGGAACATTGAGGGGTTCCAGACTCAACCAATTAACCAATTAAGACTGCTAAACTTTTAACTCCATGCTCACTTTGCTTACTGTATGAACTGCCGGCATTATATACATCACTCATGTAAAGCCTGCACAGAGAGAGAGACAGAGAGAGAGAGAGAGAGAGAGAGAGATCTGAATGATTTGAATATTTATTTGCATTAATTTTGACTGATTGATCATTTGCATAATTTTAAAGCTAAAATGCACTGGTTCCAACTTCTCAAATTTGAATATTTGCTTGATTTTCTTATTCATCTGCGATTATAAACTTATTATTTTGGGGGTTTTGGACAAAACTAACTATTCAAATATGTCATATTCTAGGAAACTGCGTTGCAATGTGCATTTTTCACACTTTTCTGACAGCAGATTAGTCAGTTATTGGAAAAAAGAATTGTCAGCTGCAGCCCTAGACAAAACTACACATTAAAATGTTCACTTTGATCTGAATTATGAGCTTGGAAAGAGAGGGGAGGTCTGCGGAAAAGTACAATAAATAGTGATAGCTGGAGATTTACAGGAGGTAATGTCTATCATCTGAGCGCATGAGGAGTTGAGCCTTCATCAAGAGAAGTTCAGATCAGAGTGTACTCTCCTCTCCTGCCTCCAGCTGGGATGATTGCTCAGGTCACTTGCCAAATCCAACCATTAACTTTGATGACGGGGGGAAAAGCATGAAACAAAGACCTGGTGCCTGAGGATCAAAGTCACGAGAGCCCCCCCTCCACCCCACCCCGAGGTCTAACAGAGAAACTCACAAGGTGCACACGGTGATTTTCTTACAGAACAAAGCACTCAGGTGACTTATGCCAAGCTGCTGACTTATTCAACAGCCTCCAGAAATAAACCGATGATGGTGGCATGAATATGGAAAGGGCTGCTCAGTGGCTAACTTCATGAATTTTTACTTACTGAGTCGTAATCTGAGACCAAGCCAGCTCCTTGGTGGCGATTTGTGCAGGACTGAATTCATGGTCCACTTGTTTGGCACCATCTATGCACGCGATCCTTGCTGGAAGAAAAAAAAAACAAAAAAAAATCCCCCTTGCACCAACACCAGCTCCTCGCAGGTCTGTGTGTCTGTCGGTGCTCAATGCTCAATCCCCCAGCACTGTGTGATGAGCAGTCTCATGTTCTCCTTCTCCACTCAACGCGTTCAGGCTGCAGGATCCGGATCAGGTCGGTGGCGAGCACAAAGCTGCAGCAGCAGCGCGGTGAATGCACGGCAGAGAGCGGCCCCAAAAAACAAGCATCCCTCGGTTCTTACAACAAAAAGTTCACACTGCTCCAACAAGCACTGAGGGAAAAGCTGCACGGGAAATGACCTGTTGCTAGTTGCACACAGACGAAAAAGAAATCTCGACGTCCAGCGACAGTGTGTGTTAGTGGAGCTCGGCGGTGCAGGAATGGGGATTACGAGGGGGGGAAAAAAACCTTCTTCGGGGATTTTAAAACAGCGACTCCGTGGACGTGAATTCCTTCTACCAACTTTACACAGCGTGCAGCTGGAGCTGAAAACATATTGTCCGCTGCTTCGTCTCTCCGGTCGACCGTCGGCTCACCTCCATTCATTCACACAACCTGGATCCACAAAGACTCGTGCACTTTCTGTTTTGAGTGGCGCAATGTCGCCGCTAGAGGCGCCATAGACACCGACAACACCGCCATTCATCAGCAGACAAACACAGAGCAGAGCTGCACACAGCTTCTGTATGATTCTGTCCAAAACGCATTCAGCCAGGGGCGGATTGACGAAAGGGCCTATACCGGGCACAGGCCCAGGGGCCCGAGATTTCAGGGGGTGGCTTTCAAACAGGAATCAGTGTTCCCGTCATGGAGCTCAGTTAAGACACAAACAACTACAAAGAGACACAAAACGACTACAAAGAGACACAAAACAGATGCAAAACAACCAGAGGGAGACACCAGACGGCCATAAAAGGATGAAAAATGACCATAGAGAGACAGAAAAAATAATCACAAAACGACCATAAAGAGATGTAAAATGACCACAAGACAAAATGGCAATAAGGAGAATAAAAATGACCATAAAGAGACAAAACAACCACAAGGAGACGCAAAATGGCCATAAAAAGATGAAACATGACCACAAAGAGACACAAGAAACAGACACAAAACAACCATAAAGAGATGGAAAATGACTGTAAAGAGACAAAACGGCCTCAAAGAGATGCAAACGACACGCAAAACAGTCACACGGAGACACAAAACAACTCAACATCATCTGAAGTCATTTTGTGTCTTTTATCTTTATCCAGTTCCAAACAACCATCTTTGTTCGTTCCGTCTTGAAGGGAGGGAGATCAGGAATTAAGCAAGAGATCTCTGTGACTCAACAGAGCAGGCAATTATCCTGGGGCCCAGACCCCAGAGGCCCCACCTGTCAAGCTTTCTGCTATAGCTACACCTATTGACTGTAGCTGTAGTGTAAGCTAATGCTGACACTAGACTAAACCTTTGTGGGCTACAACTTTTGGATGGTTTGGATGCATCCTATAGAAGAACATACTTGGATAAGCAGCAGGTTTGATTTATGCTTCAGTGTTTGCATTTTCAAACAGTATGTTCTACTATGAAAAGAGAAAAAGATCTGAGGATGAGGAATTACCAATGAGTCTGACAAATGTAATGCTTTCTAACGTGAGTTTGGCTGGAGTTGTATCAGTGTAAACATTCCTAAACCAAATAGAGGACAGAGTCACTGTCATTATTCAAAACTCTGACATATTCTTGGCTCGTCGCATGGCCGTGGATGTTCCAGCTCAAAACAGGTATTTCTCAAACATCCCTGAATAATATTCTATAGTAGTACACTAATGGCATTCACCTGGTCTTTGTAAATCATGCTTTACTACCGTAGGCTGTATAGCAGGAGGGGACCTGGGAATAAGCAATAAATCAACAAACATGATAGCTTTCAGATCCTGCTCTATTACCTGATTTTAGGCCCTGTCTTGAAGAGGCCCCTGTAATCATTATTTGAAATGATACTGTAATTACATGGTGCATTTTCCTAGATTAATCTGTGTTACATCAGATGACCACACAAACAAACCGGGGCTCAAACATACACAAAACCTGGCAGAAAAGGGTGGTTAAGAAGGGCCCAGCATCCCCTCACCACACTGATCCACACATGGCAACGTGTTATTTTCACGTTTTTCCAACAAATGAAACCATATCACCAAATAGTCGAGTAAACAGGAGGCTACAAGCTGTTACAACGGCCCTGCCTCTGCATTGTCTCTTCATTCAGCACAATTGTCTTTGCAGATGAACCGTTGGTCAGGGAGGGAAGACATCGCATGAGCGTTGCACAGATCACTCAAGAAAAATCAAGGGTTTATTACAATCACAAGGCTGAGAGGAGTGAGATTTGTGCATGACTTTGCCTGTTGGCAGGTATCCTTGATACTTTTTTTGGGGGGGGGGGGGGGGGGTTTAGTTCAAAGCTTTAACCAGATCAAAAGCCTCACTGATTCTGGCAGCAGCACCAACTAAAGTATACTTGAAATGTTGCCCATATATCCTGTTTGGAGGTGCATCTCACAATTGTTTTCATATTAATCTGACAGTTATTTTCTTAAATAATCAATAATTGTTTGGTCTATATAAAATGTCAAAAATTGATCATCTGGAACACATTTGCTATTTTGGCAACAAAAAAAAAAATTATTTATCAAAATTTTTGTCAATTTTCTGTTTTCTTTCCAACTAGGAAAGTTAAACATATTCTCAGCTTTCATTTGCAGTTTGCACATCCAATGGGTGAATGAACTCCATCTCTTACTCAGAACATCTGTGGTTATAAATGCACTAAATGTAACGCATTGAAACACATTGCACAGATGTGTGTTGTTATTTCTGATCAGTGCGGGACATGCAGACTGTCGAGTGTCTCCCCTACAGTGGGATTTCTCTTTGGTTTGCATGAGGTCTATGGGAAAACATCTGACCTGACAAAGCCAAAACAATGACTCTGCCAAAATGTCACTGCGCTGTGTTTGTATGCACCCACCCTCAATAAAGAGGCGGGGGGGGGAACAGTGAACAAAGAAGAGCGAGGGGGCAGAGAGGGGACGTTAAAACAGCCCACTTAACAAATTAGCAATTCTCCACTGCGAGTGGATGTTTACAACTGAGAGTCTTTCAATTCCTCCAGTCAGATAGTGTAAATGTCGGGGTCCGCATGCAATGACAAGTCACTCAGATGGTGTTAAGTCATTTGATTTGCTTTTAAAACCATTATGAAACATTTACATTCAAGTTCTTCAGTATTATAAGATTGTGTCTTGACAGTTTTTATTGCAGTTTTCTTGGCCTTGAGACTTTTTCTAAGTGAACATCTGCTGCTGTTCAGAGCAAAATCCCAACATATATTTGCTGCCACCTTGTGGCACAATAGGTAGCACCAAAAAAACAAAATTATCCTTTTTTTTAATTTTTTTTTTTTTTTATCTTTTATATCCCACATGAGCCTACATACGAAATTGTAAACATTTACAAAACCCTCTTCAATGACCGTTAAGTGCACTAACACTTTTGTGACCATTTAACACAATAACAAACGTACAACAGTTAAAGCAGAGTTTGTCAGCAATAAAAATAGAGCCATTTCAGTAAAACATTTGACCGTCGTAAAAACACAATACTGACAAAACGGGCTTCTTTAATTTGTAAATCCATCAGATTTACAGATCATTTCAATTGAAAGGTCCCTTTGTAACTCTGCCCTGACGTTGTCTCTACTTGATTGTTGGATGTGACCGTAAACAATGTTAAAAACGTCATCAGAGTGGACATTTTATCCCATAATACAACCGTCAAAAATGAACAAACCACTCTCTGATTTGGGGACTAACGGCATCCTGTGATAGACTGGTTAAATGGCAATCACCTGCCTGGTTGAAACCTACATGGATGTACGACTATATGACTGTAAAACAAATAGCAATTGTAGCAACCACTAGTGACACTGGTCTAAAAAAGCACTTGAAAACAAGAAAAGAAACAAAGGTTATTTATCATTTAATATCTGGCAGGTTTATGTTTTCAGTTTTGGAATGTCACCTACAAAGAAGAGACATCAAACAAGAGCTTTAACTACAAGGTGTGATATTATTGTCCATGTGACAGAAAACCCAGAAACTCCTTCACAGCGCCATCAAATGTATGTACAGTAGCAGGTTGTAAGACATGGTGAGAACACCCGGTGTTTTCAAAAAGCAAGTCCAGTAACAGGAAGGCTGCCGTCTTCTCCTGCAGAGTCCTGGCATCTCTGTCAGACTGAATCTTGACATTTAAAAAAAAAAACTTGTCCCAACTCAACCTCAGTTCTGTACATTCAAAGGCCAGTGCTGACTGGTTTGGCGTTAAGACACCAGTCGAGAATGTAAAGGGCAACAGGTTGATGCTTTGTAGAAAAAGTCATTACATCCCCATTTGACCTGGTCTCATAAGGCCCTTGAAGACTCGCAGCTTTCCTGCACCAGTGAGATCAAAACTGTAGTCTGTGGTGACGTAGGGCATCTCCCCCTCAAACCCAGGCTGAAACACAGACAGAGGTGTCGTAAGTGACGGTAAAATAAAACTTTGGACTGATATCTGTGTTTTACTTCAGAATGTGTTTTAGAGAGCAGAACTGTCATCTGACCTGTGATGTGACGATGGAGGAAGGCAGCGATATGGCCCCCAGTAGCAGACAGTTGACCTTACGAAGGACGGAGGGATCTACAGGTGTCAGCAGAAAGTACAGACCTCGTACCATGTCGATACCTCGAAGCACACCTGGAATTTAGGAAACATCAACAATTGAATGATTTTTGACATTTGATTTCTTTTAGGCCTTTGAACTCTTGGCTTTTTGCTCAGTTTTCAGTTCCTTTATTTACAAAATTCACCAGGTCTCGAGCGCTGGTCATACAGGATTAACATTACATGGGGGACGAGGGGAATAAAATATTCACTGAGGACAGCATTTTAAACCTCAGGAAATTACAAGATAAAGTCTGTAGGAGATAAGGACGTTCTGCAGGACAAAGCCAAAAGATAAAAGGTAAAAGCCTCCCCAGAGGGACGCCAGAGAGCTGAAGGAGTTGTGAGGTGAAAATAAGTCATAACTCAGTCAAATCATTGCACAAAATCATGAAACATCATCATTAATATCATTCATTGTGACTCGCGTATAACACAGATATCAGTGTCTTCCATAACTTCTATAAATCCACTAAAGATGTTTTCAAAACTTGCCTGAGAATCATCTCATTTTAAATTCGTAAGTATCAAAGTAATCCAGAGACATTTGTCTGTGCATCCACGGCTACACTGCAAACAGGAACTGTTCACAGCTAATTCTGCAAACAAACATGTTGTAAGTTTTGGAACTACAATTCCCACTGAAGATGCAAACAAAGTACAACGTTGCCATGGAGATACCTGTGGGCAACACATTGAGCCCTGTTTCTATCTTACAGTATTTACAGCCTAACGTTATTTAAAACAATGCAGAATTAGCTATTAGCAGTTCCTGTTTGCATCGTATCAATGATATACACACTGTTCACTGTATCACTTCATTACTGAAAAAAATGTAAAACTGTGATGAATCTCAGGCAAGTTTATTCATTTCAGAAGGTGTGTTTTTTCCTACGACTTCATAGATTTATCTTCCGTGGACACTTGAGACATTTACAGCCTCAGAAAACAGTGAGTTACACTTGAATCTAAAAATATGTGCATCATGTCTCTTTTGAAATTTTCAGAGTTATGAATAATGAATGTGATTTTCGATACGAAGTTAGGTCAACTAGTGCTGAGGTGCCAAACTGACCATTGACATAAAGCTGAGACAAGGTACGTACCAAAGCCCACACATGGACAGATGGGTGCCTGGGACAGCAGCACTGGACCCCCTCTGCTTGCTATTTTCTCCCCCAAGCAGCAGAGCCCCACCAGACTGGCATTGGCAGCATAAAACATGTGATTGGGCACCACCTCGCAATGGATCACACCTAAAGCCACGGCTGTGTGGGGCACCTGTGGGATCAGAGTTAGTTATAGTTAAATAGTTAGTGCTAATTAAATTGTTAGGTACTAATTAACAAGTTATATCTCACTTGTTTCATTTGTAGACAAACAGAAACGTAAAAATGTCGTTGTTCTTGTGGGGAGTTACTAATGGAAGTATTTCTTGTCAAGGAGCAGTGACTAATAAAATCTACAGGTGCTGGTAGGTGATTTTTCAACTTTGGACAAAGCCACACTTGCTGTTTTCCACTGCGTCCAGTCTTAAAGTTAGGCTAATCACCTGCAGACTTCAGCTTCATATCTAACGCACATATATGACAGGTATCTTCCATCTTGTCATCTAACTCTCAGCAAGAAAGGGAATAAGCATATTTGCTAAAATGACAAACCATTTCTTTAAGACCCATATTGAAGACGATTAACTATTTTCTGAGGTGATGAAAAAAAAACTCCCATCAGGAACACAACTGCTGCATTATCTTCCACATGTACCTGGTATGGGGTGAGGCTATGTAGAGGTCTAACTGGTCCAGGATCAGGGGGCTGCAGCTGACTCAGGTAGGCCAGCAGTGACAGCTCTCTGTGCTCATTACTGCGCTGGTGTTTCCTGTCAAATTCAATGCACACAGACAATAAAGCAAGTGGTTTTGGGATAATGAAAGCTTTCCACCACTGTTAGTGTTGTACTTACGCTGTTCCTTGACTTCCCACTCCTTGAAACTCTGACTGCACAATAAGGTGGGTGTAGCTTCTGGGGGGAGTGTGGCTCTCTGTAAACCCGTCCAGGGCGGTCTGGGCGGGCGGGTGTGTCTGACAGCCGTGTGCCGTCCTAAGAAACTCTGGAGTGAGCGGGGGACAGTGGGTGGTACCACCATGGCCAAGCTGGACGACATGTGAAACTGGAAAGAAGCGGATCATGTCCACTAGCAGCTGGAATCCAAATCCTGTGGGCAGCGAAAGACGAGCACACGTTCAGACACTTTTTACAACTAGTGTATTTAAAGTTCTTCATATTCTGTCACTGCTGACCTCTGACCCAGCCCATGGTGTTGATAATGACAGGGGTCTCTCTGCTCTGGGAGCGTCTGCGCCATAAAGCCTTCAGGGTTTCCAGGTAGCGGTCTAAGTCCGACTCACATGTTGACTGACCGTAGTAGATCATGTGCTCTGGTGTGCACTGATGTGTGAAAGGTGGACCTGGAAAACAACTTAATGTAAGTCTACTAATTCAACCTTATACAAACAGGAATAACATGTGGAATAAACAGTTCAGATACATCTTAAAAGGAACAGTTCATCATTCTGGGATTATTCTCCTATTCACTGTTTTGCCAACAGTAAGATGAGAAGACTGATGTTACCATCACGTCAAGCTTCAGCCAGGAGATGGTCAGCTTAGCTTAGCATAAAGATTGAAAACAGCTAGCCTGGCTCTGTCCAGTGCCTACCAGCACCTCTAAAGCTCACTAACTCCCATGTTTTGTCCACTTTGTTTAATCCTTACAAAAACCAAGTGTAAAAATGACATGTTTCGCTGAACCATTTGTTCTCTGAGACCAGTTGCCAGACTGGACCTGGCCAAGGAGTAGTCTGGCACAGGACCCACCATAAAACAGCTCATTTTGGTTTTTACACTTCAGTTTTCATATTTGACATGAGACTGGTATCAGTCTTCTCACCTAAAAAGAAAGAGAATACAAGTATTTCCCAAAATGTTAAACTTCCTTAAACAATGACAGAACTCTTTAACATATTAAACACAGAAGATCCACAGTGTAAACACTTGTTGTATTAACAGTCCAATACATACACACCATACTCTCAAATTAAAACACAAAACAAACTTACAAAAACCTATGGAATCAATCAGAAGTAGGCATATATACACACTTAGATGTGTAAGAAGTGATGTGAAGAAACAAGAGGATAAATACATACCCAGAAGTGGTTCTCTGACAGTCGACAAAGACAGACAGCCAGCAGGGGTAAATTCTGTTTGACCAAGGTCCCCTTCCAAATAATCCACACTAGTAGTGCTACAGACACATTTAGACAAATATTAGACCAAATGTGCCAAATTTGAAGAAGTTCCTTCAAGGCGTTATGAAGATATTGCATTCACAAGGCCAGAACCACCGTGACCTTGACGTTTGAACTTTGACCTAGAGCCACCAAATTGTAATCACTTTGTCGTTGAGTCTAGATGAACATTTTTACCAAATTTAAATAAAAGAAATTCCCTCAAGGCATTACGGAGATATTGCATTGACATGGCCAAAACCGCGTTTTGTGAGGTCACCGTGACCTATGACCTCCAAAATCCAAAATTTTGAATAAGTTCCATCAAGGTGTTACTGAGATATCTCGTCCACAAGGGGCAGACGGAAGGACAACCCGAAAACAATATGTCGACTAATGCGACTGACTGCCGCTGGCGCTCAGGCATAAAAATCGTAGCATACAAACATAGAATTATTACAAAATATAAGTATATATTTTCTATATACAAATGAAGGTGTGGTATGTTAATGTTATGAGAACTTACTGATTTAGTAAGATGTTGATGAGGGTTCGGATAAATGTTGACTTGCCCACATTCTTGGTGCCACATACAAGGATAACAGCACACCCATCCATGTCCCCTATGAATGACAGAAAGGTCACATAATTTACCGGTGCAGGGTCAAATGTGAGTGCGTTTGTGTACAGCCATTATTGAATATGGATCCATGGATTCATCAGTCTATTACAGTAAAGTGTGTTACACAAATGGCTTTATTCAGACATGATAAGGTTCATATGGAAACAGCTACAAAGCTGCAATATTTGCCACCTGTCGTACAATAGAGAACAGCGGCTGCATCAGTGATGAATTTTAACATTGATTTTGCAGCTGAAGCCTAAGATAATGACCACTGTGACCATTTTATTCAAAGATTGTTCAGTGGAGAGATGACAGGATACAAGAGCGGGAAAGCTCTTCATCCAGACTCAAAATAGGTACATATTAGATATTGATTTCTGCTGCCTTTTTTATAATGTCCAGCAATGTGCAATCACAAAGACTCTTGTGAGGTCTTCTTGAAGCAGTTGAAAACATTTTTATTCAGACAGGCTTCTGGTCATTCTGTCTGAATACTTTTTATTTTATTACTCTTTATGTATTTTATTGCTTTTATTGTCCTATTTCTTGAACTTTTATACTTTTTTTATGATGTAAAGCAGCTTGTGATTTTTTAATCTGTGAAAAGGCGCTATATAAATACATTTCAATTATGTACTTAAAGTGACAAGACATTAAGTTAGGAGTTTCATTCCCATTTGCTTACACTTGTTATTGTTTTGCTAAACTCTTATTCCCCTCACTGTGGGGAAAGCATGATTTTTTATGGGGTGACCTAACATGAAAAGAATCTCTTCGATAACTCACAAGTGGTTCATAAATAGTGTTTCATGGTTCATCAAACTGATTTTCTTTTCTTTCTGTGTAACAGATGATAAAGTGATACGTGTATCACAGTGCTCAGACAGTGTGTTGTGCTGCTGCAGCCTTTGTGTTAATATGACAGATTTAAGTCAGATTTAAGCCACAGAGTGTTGGGAAATCGTAACTAGGTCCTACCAGGAGTAGTTACATATAAGTGACTCAAGTTCTTATTCAGACATCAGACCAACACATAAAATTCTCATCACATTTACGTAAGAAATTTCACATGTGACAGGGGCTTACCTCTGCAAGCACTGACCACCGTGTTAAGAGCATCTCTGTAGCTCTTTGACATTTTCAAGCCCTCGATGGTGCTGCCCAGAGGAACCATCCCCAAACCATTGAGAGGAGTGTCAAGAACAGCTGACATGAGTTCACTCTACAAACAAGCAGTGAGGAGAAGCTTCTGTTAGACATATGAGACTGACTGCTGATTCCAGTTGTGTCCCAAATTAAATGCATTTCAACGTCTTGTGATGCGATCAATCAGTAAACTTACCATCGGGGGGCTGAACAATTCGCTGAGATCTGTGAAGCTTGACAGAAACCGTGTCAGAGGCGTCTCCATGGGCTCCAGTAGGATGATGGATGAGTGTGACATTACCTTTTTTAGCAACTTTTTCTGTGATGCTACAAAAAATAAATTAAAAAAATAGAATCACATTCAAAGAAAAAGATGTATCAAACAACACACTCTCAGCCTAATCTTTTCCTTATGCTACAACTCTTCACTAAATGTGCAAATAGGATTATAAAATAAATACATAATTCTCTAATACAATGGCAGGGGAGCTGCTTCGGCATTCACCTGATGACAGATACTTTCGGAGGATGGATGAAGCCTCTGTTTTGTCATCTCTGGTGTCATCAGAGCTTTCTAGTGCTCTAATGATCAGTGGACAATGTGAGGCTGGGGAGAAGAGTGGATACGATTGCTGGCCCTCTTCAATAGTGAACCCCATCACTTCTACACGACCGTACAGGCAGGTCAAAAAGCACTTCCCACGGAAACACAGGGTCTGCAGGAGAGTGGTTTTATGCTCAGTTATGAAAATGGACTAAAATGGATTAAAATTTGTCTTAATTGTTTCCAAATCTGACGAACTCTACCAAAAATGACCTGAAGCATACCTGATTCTTCTGCATGACAAGCACTGCATGGTTTTTCCGATCATCTCTCTCTGCACAGCAATGGAGAGCCTTTCCTTCCAGTCTACCTGGCTGGACGTCCTCCATGTAAGCAGAGGTCTCCACACCATTCCCATGAATGGTCTGGGAATATTCCTTCCACTCCTGTGAGTCATCGGACACATTGTCCATTGTAAACGCTGAACTTCCATTAGCCTGACTGTAAGATTTCTTCGGTCCAGACTGAGTGCTTTTCTTTGAGTCTGAAACAGACTTTGCCTTATTTTTCAGTCTCTTGACGTTGGGTTTTTTCTTCACAGTTGCATGGTGCTCTATTATCATCCTGGTCATAACAGGAGTAGAGCTGAGCTCAGAGGAACTGATGGGAGGTCTGCATCGTTTGCCCCTAACATCCTTCCACTTCTGAGATTTAGTATGGCCCTTACCCTGTGTGGGTTTGTTCACCTTCATGTTTCTCTAATCAACAATTATTCATGTGGGTGCCGATGAAAAACAAAGGGGGAAGCCTGCAAAGACAGAGGCAGAAAATTAGCCAAACTTGGGAAAAATGCCCTAAAATTTTTCCAGTCTAAAGGTGATGTTTTCAAATGTCACATTTTGTTCGATTAAAGGTAAATATATTAAATATTCAGTGCATGACGATGTAAAACTAAGAAAAACAGAAAATTCTTGTGTTGGAGAAGCAGAGAAAAATCAGATTAATGGCTGGAAAATTTTTCAAATAAAGTAAAAAAGTAAAGTTTCATTATTCTGTAACGGCGCTGAAGTTAGCTTCCAATTTGGCTGTTAAGGGGACAATACCGATTCTCTTCTCATTTTTCAATCCACATATTGTTGTGAAAGGTTGTTAGACATGCAAATCTGTTACCAGACACCTGAATTTGTGAACAAACCTGAAAATAATGTACCCTACCCAAAACAAAATAAAGCTACTGTTCTTCAACCCTTTTGATTAGTCATAACCCCTGATTTCTTTGAAAGGTAACCCTTTAAATTTTACAATCAAAAAGTCAGAATGAGTCTGAATCCTGAACCAAAGGTACAGAGGCACATACATGACAGAAATGTAAGGCTTTTCTTTGTTCCTTGCCTTTTTTCTGGCATAAAAATGATAAGGCCTGTTGGTTGTGAGTGTGGAAAACACTTTGAAGCCACAGCCACATGTCTTTACAATTATGTGTCAACAGGTGTTGCAGTGATATGATCCTTAAATGCTTTGTATAGACAGAATGAGGAGCCTTATGGAGCTTGTATAGCAATGTATAATCTGTCAAGGTTGTGTGAAGACTGAGTCTGGTACAGACTAAAACACACATTAAGTAGTGCTACTAAGGCCAAAGTGTCCATTCAGTAAGACAGTGTATTTCAAAAGGTTAAAACCTTTGAAACGCACTTTAAAAATTGGGTTAGGGTTAATAGAAACCTTTCCTTCATTCATGACAGCAGAGAAAAATATAACATCAATAGCTCTATCTTAAAAACTCTGCATTTATAGTAGACACCAGTAATGGTTGAACAGTTTCAGATTTGTGAAACTTTTATTCTGTTTGTAAAAACGTGTTTCTTAAAAACAATTTCAATAAAGCAAAACGCAATTTCACAGCTTTTTCCCCCAATTTAGACCAAATTAGACCAGACTTGGCAAATCTGGACTTTATTATCAGAGAGAGTTCATACACAGTTTAGAACATAGTTTCAAATTTGAAAAATCTATATTTTTAGTTGTCGAAACATTATATTATAATTATATATTTTTTTTAAAAATTTAATGTGATTTCACTGTTTTTTCCTCATCTAGATCACATCAGACCAGGTATAGACCAAGAACACTCTGAAATCAGCTTTTAATTACATTTTAATGACTAATCTGTCAATTGAGAAAATAATCAGCAGATTAACCGATAATAAAAATAGTTGTTAGTTGCAGTCCTAACCGGTATTTACTTTTAAAAACATGTTAGCCACCACAGCTAGCTTGATTTGGCAGCCAGACAATTCGATAGCAGTTCAAAGCTGAATTAACAATGCTAACACAAAAAAGAGGTTATTTAGCTGTGTTTTTTCTTATACTTCAATTTCTCTACGTGTGAGGTTCAGCAAGTCTATAAACTCACAGTTAAAGAGGAATCAGATGTTAGACAATGAAACGTGCATTTTAAACTTGGCGTGAAGTTTTCAGGGCTAACTATCACAACCTTATCGCACGTTAGCTGCTAGGCTAGCTACTGTCGTTACACTCAGGTAGAGAAAACTTACCCCCCGTTTGTACAACACAATGCAGAACTGTAGAGATGAGCCCCTGTAATGCTACGAAGTGGATAGCGTTTTATAATTCGCCAACGCGAATCCCTGAAGCTGGCCAGTGCTAATGGCTAGCTTACATGTGTGAGCCACAAACAGACGCCGTGTCTGGATGGTCGACTATGGTTTTACCCGGAGTGTTGTTATATATGACAAAGTTATTTTAGGCAATAATTTATCTTTTAGCCTATTATCACAGAGATAGAAAAATATTAAAAAGCTATGTAGCCACTAATTAACATCTTATTTGTAGCAATTTTATTGTTTTTGTTGTGAATGTTGGTGTTTAATAATGGACAACAAACATCTTTTCCGGAGTTCGGTCGCATAAACACCGTCACATCCTCTTCCTTTTGCAGTTTTTAGGGGCCTGCAAGAAACGAAAACAAGGTGCATGTAGCTAGGCTTTGCTATTTTTTCACCCCTATTTACATTATACCCGGAGCGGATGGAGCTTATCAACAAATAAGAGTGAATAGTCAGTTTTAATCGATAATGCAAATGTGAGTGTTGAAATGCAGCTGT
Organism: Seriola aureovittata; assembly: GCF_021018895.1. NCBI lineage: Eukaryota > Metazoa > Chordata > Actinopteri > Carangiformes > Carangidae > Seriola > Seriola aureovittata. Next base: position 27,846,322 of record NC_079372.1, read on the forward strand.
CGGGTGAGTACCACGCTAAGGGAGCGTCTTTAAAGATCTGTGGTAGGAAATAAACGTCGAGGTGCGTAGGTAGCCAGGGGATTGCAGTTTATATATATCTATTTTTTTTTTTTAAACTGTAGAGATATTATAATCCCAGGAAAACATAACAGAGGACTTTATTTTAATAATCAACACAGTTAATGTGATAGCTATCATTAATTCAAATGAAATTCATAAAGTTATTAAATGGAAGAAGTGAATATCTATAGGGTATCTGCAGGTCTTGAAAACTATTAAAACGCAATGGATTAAGTTCAAAGGCTTCGTAAGGTATTAAAAAGTCTTAAATTTAATTGAAAAAGGTCCTGAACATTTCCTCTTGCCTGCTGTAGACAGTAACATTAATTACAACTTTTTACGTATGTGGTTGGCGTCTGTCATGAGAAATTATACAAAAATAAACTAGAAGTGAGACTAATGTGACAGTGCATCATTATCATTATTATTATTAGCTATGGCCTATTATTAGCTAATTTTAGCAAGAACTGAAGTTTGTTAATCTACCTATAAATTTTCTGACTTAAAGTTAATGTAGGCATTCTTTGACAGGTATGACTGTGAAAAAGATATTGTATTCTTTGTTACGGAGGTCTGAAAAAGTCTTAATTTGATCAACACTGCTGAAACCCTGTATAGCCCTCTTAAATACTCAACACCTTATTAAAATCTTATTTTCTCAGATATGCTGTGTTTCATCTAATTCATTTCAAATGATCTCTGTGGAGTAGTATCTGCAGCGTCATACAGTAAACTCTGAAGTGATCAGCAGCTTGTCATTCAGTTTTCTGTCAAATAAGATGAATAAAAGCTGCAAATCATCACATTTAAGAAGCTGGAAACAGCGTTTTTTGCCTGTTTTGCTAAAAAAAAAAAACAACACACACACATAACAATTAATCACTTATCAAAATAGTTCTGATTCATTTTCCATTGATCGAGTAATCAATGAATAGACAAATTATTTTAACAACTACCGCAAACCAACAGAGATAAGCAGACATAACATAATGCTGTGTTATGTAGTTATGTAAAAGAAAGTAGGTAATAGATAGATAAACAACAATGGACAACAACACAAAACATCTAGAGCTGAATCCATTAGTTGATGGACAGAAAATGAATCACAAACTATATAATTATTAATTACTTTTTTAGTCTTTTTTTTCCAATCGGTCAATCAATCAGCGATACATTTTAAAAATATTATATAGAAACAGTATGATGTTTATGTGTCTCATGCAGCAGCAGTATCCAGTGAAGCCAGAGGAATGCCTGCAGCAGAGAGCAACCATGCACAGCGTGTCCTCTCCTCCCTGAACCAGCAGAGGGCAGTGGGGAGGTTTTGTGATGCAGTGTTGAATGTGGGAGGTGGGGTGGTCTACCTCGCCCATCGAAACATCCTTGCCTGTTTCAGTGAACTGTTCCAGCAGTCCAACATGCCCACTTCACCGTGCATGGAGTTCTGCCTTCAAGAGTGCCCCAACGATGGCCTGGAGCTGCTCCTTAATTTCGTCTACACCGGAGAGCTCAAGCTGAATCCTGACAACCTGGACAAGGTGCAGCAGGCAGCAGCCAGCCTTTGTGTCCCAGAAGCACTTGCACTCTGTCAGCAGTTCAAGGAAACATCTGTTGATCCGGTGCCTTTCAAGCGTAAAAGAGGCCGACCTAGAAAGTCTGCATCAGATACAACCTCTCAATGTTCAGTCAAAGAAGAGAACTTGCCTACAGTCACAAAAGATGAGTCCAGTGTCGATACTGACACAGCCAGTCTAAGCTCCACTACTACCACCACCCGCTCTGGTCGTGTAGTGAAGGGCCCCAGGCGACTGGTGACCGATGAGAGCTCCAACACTGATTTTACAGCCACTGAAACAGCGAGCAAGAGGGCCCTGAATATTCCTGTGGAGAAGGAAAGTGGTGATGTTGTTGTGGAAAATCAAAACCCAGATCAGCCAGCTGGTGAAACTGAGGTATATTACATGAACATAAGCATTACAGTGATTGGTCATTTGCTACTGAATTTAACTACAAGTGCAAATAATGATGACAAAGATGAACACTGTTGCTATTGTTACACTTGTCCTGTGCTGTTTTGCAGATGACCGACTTACAGATTGACATAAACGACAATGGTGTTAGCAGAGTAACAGAGGAGGCAGAGGAGGATGAAGATGTGGGGGATTTTGAGGGGATCACTGAAGGCTCAGATGAGGAGTATGTGCCCATTGCCGAGGCCACTTCTTCAGCCCCGTCCACATCGACCGCACGGAAACGCAAGGCCCAGAGTAAGACGGAGAAAACTGAGAATGGCGAGGCTGTTGAAGAAGACTCCAAGAAGGACTCTGTGCAGTGTCCCATCTGTGACAAATCCTTCAAGAGCAAGTACTACCTCAAAGTCCACAACAGGTATACGTCTTCTGCAATTTCTTTTACTTGGAATTACTGCTGAAAGATTAGCTACTAATGTGTGTTTTTCACAGGCGGCATACAGGGGAGAGGCCCTTCGGTTGCCTTAAATGTGGAAAGAGGTACTTCAGGAAGGAGAATCTTTTAATACACGAGATCAGAGACTGTGCTCGAGTTCAGGCGAGTAATAAAAAAGTCATTTAGCTCCACCGATGACAAAGCAAAGATTCAAAATGAACTAAGAAAGAAAGTGTAACATCAGCGTTTGTGCTGTGCTGTAACTACAGACGTACACCTGCGTGACGTGCTCCTCAACCTTCAGTGGAAAAGAACAGTTACGTCTGCACGTTGTGTCCCACACGGGAGATATGCCCCACAAGGTGAAGCCTACACCTTCACCTAGCAAACATGGATGGCAATTAATTAATCAAATCTGAAATGAGTTTTTAAAAACATCTTCAGTGACACAGAGTAATTTGTTTCAGTGTTCGTCGTGTCCTGAACAGTTTCTGTACAAGAAGAATTTAACGATTCACATGATGAAGATCCACGGTTATCCAAAACCACATGCAGTAAGTTTTCCCATGAAGTTACGTGTACCTGTAGTAAATATACAAGTTGTTTTGCCTTTGTGTTTTCACCAAAAGTCACTTTTCAATTCAAAGCTTGTTGTTTTCATTCTGTTACAAGAATATTTCATTTGTAGTGTCCCCAGTGCCCCAAAACCTTCTTGACTCGGACAGAGCTGCGTGTGCACGAAGCCGCCAAACATCGCGGTGAAAAGCCGTTTGTGTGTGAGGAGTGTGGCCATCGAGCGTCCAGTCGAAACGGCCTGCAGATGCATATCAAAGCCATTCACAGGTAGTGGAGCATGTTACAGTAAACTGGGTTCCTTTTGAATTTCATAACAACTGTGATGAACTGAGTCTATTCTTTAAAATTTGCATTACAGAAACGAGCGGCCTTTTGTATGTAACTTATGTGGGCATGCGTTCTCCCAGAAGAACAACCTCAACATGCATCTGCGTATACACAGTGGTGAGAAGCCTTACCAATGTCATCTCTGTGGCAAAACCTTCAGGACGCAAGGTAATGGCCATCCTTCCTGGTCTGCTGCTTTTGTCATCACTGTGAGCATAACATGATAAATAAGTTAAATCTGGGCTTTTCAAACTGTGAGGCAGAGGTACTGTGTGAGGTTAGAGGGAAAGGTGTATGCAGGTGTTGAGAAAACAACTGGAAGTCACTGATGTGACAAAATTTCACTGAGGCAGTTCAGGCGCTTAAACCTAATTGTCCCAATTTCAGTAAAGAAAAAAAGAAAATCACACTTATTCATCTCTAAGTCAAATCTGAACACACAAGCATGATGCTCATGTGCTCACGAGGATATCATTATCTCAACTAAACATCTTTAATTCTACTTAGAAATCACAGAAAAGAGGTGCTCCTTGTTACTGCAGAACCTGCCTGAGAAAGTTTTCTTCAGTACAAGAGTAATCCAGTGGTAATTGTCTGTACATCAACAAGTACAATGCGAACATGAATTGCTTTATAGCCAATTGGGCATCACTTGTATTGGTGCCAATTTGCCAAAATGTAAACAGCTAATGTAACTCACTTCATGGCAACATTATACTTACTGATGATAGCCCTGAAGGTACATACATATCTTCTGTTGCTCTCAACATTTTTAATTGACATTTCTAAGGCTTAGAATATTCAAGAAAATATAAGGGCCAGGGTGAACAGTGTCAGACTTTGAAAGCCCCAGAATTAGATTAATTAATGGATGAACTCAAGCACTCTGAGTATCTCTCTGTCAGTGACAGCAGCACACTCCAGCAGATATAGTTAATTGTATTAATCGCTGTCTTTTTAATATCAGCCAGTCTAGACAAACACCATCGGACACACACTGGCGAGCGTCCCTTCAGCTGTGATGTCTGCGAGCAGCGTTTCACAGAGAAGGGCGCCCTGGTCCGCCACAAGGCCAGCAAGCACGAGGAAGGCCGTCCCCACTGTTGTCACATCTGTGGCAAAACCTTCAAAGGTATCATATACCACCGGCCCAGTTTACTTCCATAATCAGTGAACACATCATGTTGTGTTCCTGATGAACATGTGATGTGATTCTCTCTGTGGTTTCTGTCTTCACCAGCGAGGGAGCAACTTCGAGTTCATCTGCGTCGCCACAAAGGCATGAGGAAGTTTGAGTGTATAGACTGCGGCTACAAGTTCACTCGACAGGTAGGTTCACTAGTAGGGCTGCACCAAGCTATTATTTCCGTTGTTTATCAACCTGCTGATTACTTCCTTGTTTTTCGGTCTATAAAACTGAACTGAGCCACATGTTTATGTGCGACAAGGATTTATGAGTTAAAAGCCTCCACAGAATTTATTACATCAGAGAGGATGAGCTGCTTTAATGTTAATGTTTCTCCAAATATGCAACACTGAGATTGGAAACTTCCTACAGAAAAGCTAGAAACAAAATACTTGGGCTGCAGTGAGCAATTATTTTTAAAATCCTTTTTTTATTACCCATTATAGTTTCTCAAAGCTCAAGGTGATGTCCTCAAATATCCTTTGTGTGACTGAACAGTCTGAAACTCAAACACGTTCAGTTGCTTTGTAAAATCACTGATATAGCAGAGGATGGTTTCGATCCATCGACCTCTGGGTTATGGGCCCAGCACGCTTCCGCTGCGCCACTCTGCTGTAAATCACCCCAGATGGGACTCGAACCCACAATCCCTGGCTTAGGAGGCCAGTGCCTTATCCATTAGGCCACTGGGGCTTCACTTTCTGCTCCTGGCACGCCAAAGTCGTTGTGGCTATGGTGGTCAGGGCTGTAAAACCCGGATGTAGGAGAAATTCAAGGAGGCCATGGAGAAGAACTTCTGGCCTCACATAGTCCCTGGTTTAACAGGCCAGTGCTTTATCCATTAGGCCACTGGGGCTCTTGTGAGGACCAGTTCTGTTGATGTGCAATAAGTTCCTCTAGAAAACAACAGCATGAGAAACACAATCAGTCGATTTTTGTTCCGTCCCTCGCCTACAGTCATGAGCTTTGGGTAGTGACTGAAAGATAAAGATACTTTCTGTCAAAAGCAGACCATTGAGGTTGTTGGGGCTCCTTCCATTGGAGGTCTTCCAGACGTCCAACTGGTAGGAGGCCTTGGGGTGGACCCAAAGTAGCTTTGAGTACAGTCTGAGATGGTTTACATGAACCAGTTGTAGTTCAGGTAACCATGCTGTAAAACTGTTAGCAGAGGATGGTTTCGATCCATCGACCTCTGGGTTATGGGCCCAGCACGCTTCCGCTGCGCCACTCTGCTGTAAATCACCCCAGATGGGACTCGAACCCACAATCCCTGGCTTAGGAGGCCAGTGCCTTATCCATTAGGCCACTGGGGCTGTTGCTGATATGAACATGGCAGTGTTCAGGTGCATTCATACAGTACACCTGTTGAAGTCACTTTTCTATGGACAGGGATGGTGGCTTTTGTGTGGAGTTAAATCAGGGAATGTGCCTGAATGTGTTGTTGTTCTTTGTGTCCTACACTGCAGACTAATTGTTTGGTCTATAAAACATCAAAAGTGACACATGCTCACAACTTTGTTCCTGCCTTGTTTTCACTTTTTTTTTTTTAGCTGTAACCATCACATCTCTCCATGTTTTCTCTTCCAGGCACACCTGAGGCGACACATTCAAATCCACAAGCGCACTGAGAACTACAACCCCCGGCAGAGGAAACTGAGGAACGTAGTGGTGCAGGATGTTGAAGGAAGTTCTGGTGAGAACGAAGCAACTAAAACGGGGGGAGCCTCCCTGATGACCGAGCAAACAGATTACACCCCAGACACCGGAAACATCCAGGAACCCACAAACCCAGACACGGACTCCTCGACCGCCCTCGGTCCTAGCTGCATCGTGAGGGTGGTGATCGAGTCGAGCGACCCGGTGATGGAGGAGGTGGTGTCCAATCAGAACCTGGGACCTGTGGAGGCAGCAGAGAGTTTCTCCGTGCCAGAGGTTTTGCAGCAAACACAGCTGGTCACTGAGGCGTACGGGTCCACGATGGATATGGAGGGAATCGTTCAGAATATATCAGAGAGGAAGACCTGAGGACAGAAAGACCAGAGACTGTGAGAAGCCCACTCCGAACTCAGGTGTCTGTGTTGACCACTTCCTAAAGGAGAAGCACTTAACTGTGATTCAGACGGCGAGGCAAAGCCTGAAACATTCGGCCTTACAGATCCAAAGATGAAACTGCAACAAAGTTGGCCACTGTTGAGTTTCTAGACATGCAAGAGAAGAGTAGCAAGTAATAGTTAAAACGCAGCAAGCGAACTGCATGCTTCGAAAAACTGCTTGAACGTGAAATAACATTTTTTTGTTTGTTTTAGTGAACTTCCTTTTATCAGTGTGCCCACTGCAGCTGGATACAGAACACCAGTAATGAATGATCTTCACTGGTGTTCAGATTAATGAAGGTATTAAAGGAATAGTTGGACATTTTGGGAAATGTTTAGGGTGGAGAGTTGGACGAGAAGATCGCTACCACTCTCATATCAGACCATTTAATTTTAGGCTACAGCCAGAAGCTAGTTATTACGGCATAGCTTAGCTTCACAAAAAGACTGAAAACAGGGAAATGGCTAAAACTGCCTCTGTCAAATAGCTATGTAGCTAATCAACATGGTATACATCGTTCATTTATGTGCAATTCATTTATTTTTTGGCTGCAAGTTTTTGTTGATAATTTTTGTTACTGAGACAGGGTACCTTTTTTTCCCCTATTTCCAGTCTGTATGCTAAGCTTACCAGCTACTGGCTGTAGCTTCATATTTAACAAAAAGACGACGTGCTACTGATTTTCTTGTCTTAACTCTTGGCAAAAAAACAAATAAACATTTAACAAAATGTGAAAGCCAGTTAAAGGAACCCTGTGGAGTTTCTGACCAGAAGTAGCGCTGTGGAGCAACGTTTGTATGAGTGAGTCCCCGATTTGTTTGTGATGAGCAGGTAAACGAGGACGTGGGTGACCACGATGACGCTCAAAGAAGTACAGCAATCCTCCCAAGGCAGTGAAGAAGAAGACTGCTAGTAAACAAGCATAGTAGTTGTAAGTGCATGCAGTATGTTCCTTGGACTTTAAGACTACACACAAGGCATTTTAGTGAGAATCACTGAATGTAAAACATCACTTTTAGTTTTATTTTTAACTCCACAGGGTGCCTTTAATGTAAAAAGGTGAAAGGTTATCTCATTTACAATTTCCTCAATCAACATAGGTCATAAAAGATGTACAGTTTTTACAGCTGTCAAAACATCCTCACTTGGAATTCATGTTACAGATTTATAATTTTGTTTTAAAACACCCACTTTAATGATTGGACACATTAGCTTACACTTGCTATTTATAAAAAACTTAATGCGTTAATTGTCTTTTCACACTCTGCTGCAGCTACTGTCGTTTGTTTATAAGAAATGTAAGAACATTTGCATCCTGCTAAAAGCTCATTATGTGTTTTACAACAGAATAAACTCAGATCTGCCCGCAGTCTAATTTATGGTAAATATTCTGTAAACACTACACAAACACAGTACATAGGGTTAAGATTATACTGTATTTACAAAACTGATTCAACATCACAAACTTGTATGAAAACTAAGAAAAACGATGCATTAACAATACCATAGAAACAGTCAAAATTACAATTTCCATTAAAGCAGAAATTATTTTACATGAGAGCAAATTGAGATTTTCTTTTGGATTTCCAGTTGAGACTGCTGACCCTTCACCAGTATTTGCCAAGTGTTACTGTTCTTGTTGCAACTGATAGGCAGGGACATCTTAAGCAACCACAGCACAAATACTTCCATAAATAAACATACAAAACATTCATAAATACAATTTCTAAAGAAAATACTTCATGCACATTCGACTGGTGGTTATAAAGGCGGATCTGGACCAGTTTCAAGGTCAGGAGTGATACAAGGAGATGCTGTGCAGCCTAATTATCACTAGCAATGGAGTATTAACCCAGTACAAGTTAACATCACATGCAACCATCCTGAAATTCTGCCATGATGACAGAGGGTTACTCAGCTCACCTTTGAGTCAAAAGTATTCCCACTGGTAAATTCAACCCATCTGTCAGTTTAGTGCTAAATATGAATTGTGATTGCCGTCGTTTTCGGAATGTAGATTGATTATTGCTGTTTTCTGACCAAATATTTGGCTTATGCTCAAATTGTTAAAAGAATATTCCAACATTTTAGCATTGAACACACAGTGTTTTAAAAAAAGGATCAAAATCGACATAGCAGAACCAGAGATATCGGCCTCTTTATTCCACACATTCTTCTTCTTTCTCAAAACCTGGCGCCTACATTACCCACAATGCTATTACTCGACCGCAGACAAGTTGGAGATTCAGGTGTGTTATGCTAGAAGCTGCTAATGTAGCGTCGAGCCTCAGGAGAGATGAGCAGGTTACAGAGCTCACTTCTTTCCAACTCCACATCCACAGATTTTTGTCATTATCAAACTTCAGGCACCGACTCAAGTGACATCAATTGAGGCACTTTTCACACAGCTCCCTCTGGAGCCACAACACCCTTGTAAACACTTACTTTGATGTGTGCATTTCAAATTTAAATTGAATATGTCTGTAGGAAAATACTTTCCACAGACATCACCTGCTAACACACTGATGTCCATTCACAGAAACACCTGTCTCACCCACCGTGTGGGAGACAGTCGTAGAGAGTTCCCATACAAAAACTCAGAGAAACAGCTGTTTACTTCTCTTTAGCAGAGATGAGGCAGAGGACCAGAAGCTCATTTAGTCCTCATCCTTTAAGTCTCCTCACTGGAAAACCAAAAGCTTAAACAATTCTGATAAAGCATAAATTTCACCTTTTTCACCTTAAGTAAAAGATGATGTCTTCAAATAAATTATTTTGTCCAATTCAATGAAAAGTTCAAATCCCCCCAAATATTTTGTTTACTGTGACATAAAACGCAGAAAAGCAGAAAAACCTCAAAACGGAGAAGCTGGAACCCGTGAAGTAGTTTAAACAATTATCGATTCATTGTCTGTCAAATGCTTCAGCTCTAATTCAAAGTGTTTCCAGACATTATATTTCAGTTTTACAAGAGAAAAGACTTGAGGGAATAAGGACTAAATGTCTGGTTTGGTTAATTTCCCCACCTCCGATAAAGAGCAGCACACAGCCACTTCCATAGGCTTTTCTATGGGAACCATTCAGCACTGTTTCCCAGTCAACAGGGCTAAGAAACACATAGCTTTTGTGTAATTGATCCCGTCAACAGACTTAAGTGATTGTCAGTATGACAACTTGGCAGTCAAGTGGATTACAAGGAGCTCAGACTACTTTGAACATGCTCAGTCTTCTCTTCTACCTTAAACCGCTTCAACATTGTGATGAGGTAAATTCACAGTAAACTAATGATGGCACAATGACAGACTGTGCAAGAGGGATTTCTATAGGTTCAAACTCAGTGCGCTGGGTTCACATCCTGGTTCTGGTTTTGGTTGAGATTGTTGTTCAGATTGTGGAGCTCTTGGTGACGCTGGTGCCGGTGCAGGTGGATGGCGTTTGACTCGGGTATGTCAATAGGTTCGAACGCACTGGACACCATGGGCATGAACTGGCGGAATATGCTGACGCTGCCGTGCCAGAAGGTCGGCTGAGGTAGCCGCCCAGCGAGAGACCACGTGCGGGTGGTCGGGTCGTAGGCTTCCACCACATCTGACAGCTCAAAAGTATTGTCATAACCACCAGACACATAAAGTTTACCACCCAGGGCTGCCACACTCCCTCCAACATGGACCTGGATAAAAGATATTAAATGAAAGAAATGAGCTTTATGTTGTAATGCAGAGTCATGAAACTGATGAAATGTAGTAAAAGATTATCAGATGTCAAAAATATAACTGAATACATCAATAAATAATACTGCTAGTTAAATAATGAAAATGAAGTGTGAAAGTATATAGCTTAATACTGGGATGCACATATCTTATTATCATATAAGCATAAGGAAAATCTGTAATGTTGTTTGGGAAAACAGGGAATAGAGAAATGATTAAATATGTGCCACAACCAAAAACACAGGAAAACTAAGATGCTGAAAAATTTTTTTTTTTTTTTTTTTTTATCACCCATACTGATGGGTGGTAAAAATATTAAAAAACAAAATATATATATATAATATTTTTCTTACCAACTAAAGGTTAAAGGAAGTATAAAGCTTACTTTTTACTCCATTTCAATTTAACTAATAGTATTATTTATGTATTTGGCAATGTTTTTGATGCATCTGCTAAACTTGTATTGCATTAATTTACTGAAGTTATTAAGTTCACAGGTTCAGTTAAATTAAATCACATTTCCACAACAGTCATTCATCCATCATTTTTACTCTATTCACAAAAGAGAAAAATATATATGTTTGTATTTATCATCACCTTTGGATATGCTACAGTGTTGATGACAGCTCTGTTCATGGTGCAAAGCATGCTAGGAGACAAACATCTGATGTGAAATACAAACCTGGGTCATCGGACTAATTTTGTCCCACTCGTTCTTTTGAGGATTATAAACATCCACCTCAGCTGAGTCATCCCTACAAATAGAAACACACCAAAGTCAGGACAATATTCATGCTAACCTCACTGACTATTGAAGCAGTCATGTTTTATCAACAAATGTTTCTTTCTGGCCTTCTAAATAATCAATCATATCCTAAATATTCAGGTATTCTATATACGATGTTACGTTTATCTACCAACAAATTGACAGCATGTAGTGGTATAACCCCCTCCCTCTCAATGCCTTTGTCATAAAGTATTTACCAGTGGTGGAAGAAGTACCAAGATCCTTTAGATAAGTAAAATACCAGATCAATTTTGGGAAATCATGAGGAAAGTTTCCAGGAAATTATCTGGAAACTACAAAACTCAAATTAAATGTTACCTAATTTAGTTAAGGTATGTGACAGATTGTTTTTCTTCTCCTGACCTGACAAAGTAGATGAGGCCACTGAGGGTCACAGTTTTCGGTGTAAAGGACCATGGAGGCAGCTGTCCACATTTAACCATGATCCAGCGGTTGGTGTCTGTATCATAGCTCTGGATGGCCATGGTGTCCTCTCCAGTCAGGCAGCCTATAGCATACAGGCGCCCGTTACATGTGGTGGTGGAGCAGTTGTCCATGGGGTGCAGCATGGCTGGTAAGGCCTCCCAGCAGTCCAGAGCGTGATCGTAGCGTTCGGTGCTGTCCGACGCCACCACGTACAGCTGACCTTTCAGCACACAGGAGCTGTGGTACTCGCGGGCCTTCAGCATGGGCGACACCTCCGTCCACTCATTGACACTGGACTTGTAGCGCCACACACCGTCATAGAGGCGGGAGCCGTCAGAGCCACCTGAAAGAGCCAACAACAAAAATATATGTTACTGTTTAGCATCATTGTGCACAATTAAATATACTATAAAACAAGACAGCAGTGTTGGTTTGTCTGAAGAAATCATGATATTAATGGGGATATTTTTTCTATATTGTTGTATCTCAATATAACAAACATGGAAAATCACATATAACAATAAATCCATCCTTCCGTTTTCTGCCACTTATCCTTAGTTGGGTCAAAGTGACAGCAGGTTAAGTAAGGTAGTACAGACATCCCTTTCCCCAGCATCATTTTCAGTTCTTCCTGGAGGATCCCAAGGTGTTCCCAGGCCAGATGAGATAAATAATCGCTCTCTTGTGTGTTCTGGGTCTGCCCCAGGGTCTCCTACCAGTTGGACATGCCCAGAAAACCAGCAGAAAGGTGTCCAGGATTGGACACCCTGTTCATTCCCTACTTTACAGTATAGTTAGACTCTGCAAATACTAACTATTTGCAGTCCTCTTCCTCAACCAGTCAGCAAAGATTTAATATTTCAAGCTACTTTTTTGCCCTTAAAGATGCAATGTAGCTTCTGAAAGTTTCAAAGACATTTCTATTCAAATTTAAAGTAGCCCTGACACCAAATATATAAATAATTATAACTTTAATGTTCAAAGAAACTGTATCAAAGGTTATAAAAACTTAATCTGCCTGTCAACATTATGCAATTATATGCTGCTGTTATTTCTGTCACAGAGGCAGTGAGCTAAAACTGCTAAATTTATGGCCCACCATCAGTGTCCAGCTATCTCTGAGTGAAGGTCTAGGATGGTTTCTCATGGGAAAACAAAGGCCTTCTTTTCAGGTTAGGGAAGATCACTGTAACGACGATGATGAGAATGATAAGGATGATGAGGATGATGAAAATTACGACAACAGCACTGCTGTCCTGGCAGCACACCATGTCCTGCCTGACTTAGCCTTGTTCACACATAGAGCCACTAGCCAAAGAGTCTGCAGTTTATTTATAAGCTCTGCCTGACGGACATTTCATAAGATGAAGTCGCGGTAGTGGAAATGTACTGACTGGAGCTTTCACGGTACAGTGAATCTAATATACACAGCAACTGTAACCACTGCATACTCTGATACGAAGGAAGTGAGTATAAAGGTGTCTGGATGTTGTTACTTGACTTACCTGTGACATACATATCGTTTCCGAGGGCAGCTATGCTGTAGCCTCCTCCAAGGTGGTCAGGGAATTCAGCCAAGTAGCGCCACTGTCCAGTCTGGGGGTTGTAACAGTCCACTGTGACCAGCTCATCACAGTCCTGGTCGCAGCCTCCGACCACCACTAGGATTTCTGCCAGTCCTGTAGATGGCCGTGGCCGCATGCGGTGACAGGGCCTGTCGTAGCGGTCATACTCACAGGACTGGAAGCTGCGGGCCTCGTTCACCATGCGGAGGCAGGTGGGTGAAAGGTAGACAAGTGGGTCGCTCTCCACGTGGGCCAGCAGGAAGAACCTCCTGACGAAAGGGAGTCGGACCTGCTGGAGGAGCTCGGGCCAGTAGTGCAGTCTCCGCTGGAGATCAGCCTTCACCCAGCGCACTGCAATTTGATAAACTGTCTCCTCCTTGTCCACACAAAGATCATCGTCTGATATGAACTCAAGCAGGCGCTTCCAAGGTAACCGCTCAAAGTCCGTCCCTTTAGCCAGCTCCATTATGTTTTTGAGGACAAAGCGGCGAGCGCTGGCTGCCAGCTCTCTGCAAGCATAGGCCTCTGCAAAGTCCTGGATTTCTAAGCAGTTGGAAACATCCAGCCGCTGCTCCAGAAATGCACAGCAGGCCTCTTTGACTGAGGGAAACTGAAACAGATCAGCCGTCTTCAGAAGGAGGTCCACATTATCCTGAGTGACGGTGACCCTTCCTGTGTAGCAGAAGTCCACCAGCAGACCTAAAAGCTCAGCTGACACCTCGTGTAGAACCACCCGGTCCATAACGCTCTCCCTTAGCGTTCCTGCAAACATAGCCCGGAAGTAGGTGCTGGCAGCGGCCAACACTGTGCGGTGACAGTGGAACTCACGGCCCTCGGCACACAAAGTCACATCGAAAAACTTCCGTTCAGCTCTGAGTTCATGGATTCCCCGCAGCAGATTGAAGGCGTGAGCCGTGTCAAAAAAAGGCAGGGTGGATGGTTGTGTCTGCAAGGCTGGTTTTTCCATTGCTCCTCTCTGGGTAATCGGTTACCGGGGGTTCTGCTCAGAATGACGTTTTCATCTAAAACAGAGAAACACCAGAAACATTCATCAAATTTCAAACCAACATGTTACATAAACTACCAATAATTTTTTATTATCAATTCATCTGCTGATTATTTTCTTAATTAACCAATTGTTTGGTCTATAAAAAGGTTTCACAATTGTGAAAAATACCTTTGACGGTTTCCTAAAGCCCAAACAGAAATCTTGAAATTACTTGTTTCAACTTAGCAGCAGCCCAAAACCCAGAGTCACTCTATCACAAGTCTGTTCACGATCACATCAGACAAAGAAAAGCAGCAAATTCTCACAATTGAGAAGCTGGAACTAGGGACTCACTTGAAAAATTACTAGCTCTTACACCATATATACCACTGTCAAACACAGTTATCTATGATGGTGAGGGAAACGAGAAATAGGATGACGTTTAATATTGAAGAAAGTTTCACAGTTTAGAATAGTCCTAATAAAGATCAAAAACAAAATAAATTTACATTTCTACAACCTCAATGTCAGAGAAAATGTTTAAAAGCAAACACAAGCCAAATTAATTTCCATCAGTTCATTTCACGGGTAAGTAGTGATCATTTAAGAAACAATACAGACAAACATGTGACCAACATTGCAGGCCGCTGGCTCAAATAAATTACTTGATTTCTTTTTTATCAAAAACGCAAACTGTTTTTTCCCTACCTGACGAACTCGTCCAGGCACGTTTCACAAGCAAAGTGACAGCGTACAGCAGTCGAGAATATACGACAACGAAGCTCAGCACAACTCTGAATATGACCAGCTCTTTACCCGCGTTTAAGAAAGAGAGCTCGCTTGTACTCAGGGGCTATAAATACACCAGCAGTGTCCATTTCCAGAGAAGGGGGGAGAGTTTGAGGAGAACACCTCACACGCTGTGGGCTAATGCTGCGGGGAGAGTATAAACCCCCCCCACTGGTATGTATCTGTGGTCAGTCAGTGTGAGTAAGTGGTCTTTGAGAAACAAGCCAGCTGAATCTGGGCCTCATCACCACCATCAGCACAGCAGCAGACCAAAACACAGAGCTTCCTGTCATAATATTCTGCAATGAGTTTACCAAAGCACAAAGGCACCAGCACACACCTACTCTGACCACAGCAGACAAACAGCAACAGGAGCAACTCAGGAGTCAGAAACATACTCATGAAACGACGAAACGATGACCGAATATCTACAAAACAAAAGACATTTTCCATCAGTCTTAGTCTTAAGTGCTAATTAGCAAATGTTAGCATGCTAACACATTAAAATAAGAAAGTGAACACTGGTCAACATTATAACCGCTTCACATCATCAAGTTAGCACTGTCACTGTGAACATGCTAGCAGACTGACATTAGCGTTTTCTTCAAAGCACCACAGTGCATAAGTAAATCCTCACAGAGCTCCAAGCATCGCTGTAGACTCTTAGCAAAAATATCAACATACGACGATTTGAAGCTTCTCAAATCTGAGAATTTGCTGCTTTTCCTTGGCTTACATTATAGTGAACTGAGTAACAGCTCCAAAAATCAGTCATTAGTAAAAGAACTAGCAGTTATTTCTCAACGGTTTGACCATCTATTAATCATTTTAATTATTTTTGAAGCAACAATTTCAACCATCGCTGCTTCCACCTTGTCCAGTGTGAAGAGTTCCTGCTTTTCTCTGTGTTACACTCAATATATTTGGGTTTTGTATTAAGCAAAACATCTGAAGATTCCACCTTGGGCTGTGGGAAACGGTGATGGGCATTTCTCACCATTTTCTGACATTCTGACATCCTAAAATTAATATCTTTGGGTTTTGGCCTGTTGGTTACAAAAAAATAAAAGTTGAGTACCTCACCTTGGGCTACTTTATAGACCAAACAATAAACAAAATATGACAATTAATGATGATGAAAATGATGTTGCAGCCCTGGTCTTCCAAAAGTTTTGCTTTGTGACCCCCAAAATGTGTGTTTTTGTTTTCTGTTGAAATCTGTTTCAACACCAACTAAAAATGTATTAAATATTGACCCTAGTAAAGGTTTTGTGCTTGTAATTCTGAATTACATATGATACATATGATGATGTTAATAATTCATTGCTGCTTACTGAGAAGAATAGCTGATTTGGACATTGCACTGGGGATTAAATTTCAGGTGTTCACTCCTGTAAAATCACCAGGACAAAATGAACATGAATGAAATTTTTATTATTTAAAAAATACCAGTTTCCAATGACTTCATAGGAACCTGCATTAAAGGCCAATCTGAGCTTCTTGTCAATATTTGGAGATGACCATTCCTTCTCAAAATACACAGGTATCTCCTTACAGAGATTTGTTTAAAGGTTGTAATAAAGCCCCTGGTTCTCCGGCCAAAGGACTTAGCACACATTCCACACCAGGGTTCAACAATGCAGCGATCCACATAGCTCTGTGAGGGATCAAACTGTTCTGTGAAGGGCAGACAGGGCCTCACAACCCAGATCTGCACTGAAAAAAACACATCTTCCTAACTTCTGTGCGAGTGATTGTCTTTATGTTAGAAGGGATAATGGCATTTCCTTACATAGAAGTGATGAGTTTTCCTTTAAGTCAGTCAGTCAGTCAGTCAGTCAGTCAGTCAGTCAGTCAGTCAGTCGTGTATTTGATTTTCTTACTCCCACTCTCCTGTGTTACAAATACTAAAAATTTTCTTTCACAATAATGCAGCGATTCAATTCTAACATCTGTTCTTCATATTGTTTTAGCTATTTTATCTTTTACTAAACATTATAACAAACAGGGCAGCTTCAAACTCCAACCATCTGGGAGTATTGAGCAGCTTTAAATCAGTATGTTTACCAACCAGCTCCAAGAATAGCCCACAGAAATTTATACTCTCAAAGGAAAGGGAGAGAGGCAAGGTGAGAGGGAGGGAAACAGGAGAGGTGTGGACACAATCCCACTGCTATGACTGAAGAGCACAGAGAGACCAGTGTAACAGCCAGACAACTACCCCGCCCACCTGCACAGCCTAGCTATATAGGTGAAAGGGTCCCTATGCCCCCTTTTCATCACGTACTGTAACAGTATTAGTCTGTCTGCCCTCAGGGCTGAACTCATGACCTGCAGTTATATTCAGGATAAAAACACTCAGAGAAGTACAACGCTGTTAGTCACAAGACTTAAGTAACACCCTGGCTAAAACTCCAGAGGATGGTAGGCGTAAATTATTTTCTATTCCTTAATGGGCTGATGAGAGGTCTATGTCTGTATTTGGGAACCATCAAAACTACTGTAAATAGAAACTCAGAAGGTACTTTGATTTTAAGGCGCTGACTAAATTAAACTACTGAATCAGAGTTGAAATATCCAAGAACGAGACTAAGAGTCTACAATCACGCCAGCAGCTCAACGAGGCTGTAACATCATGCTATGATGCTCACCATAACAACAATAGAGTTAGGGTTAGTTTAGTGTGTTAGCATGCTAGCACAGAGTACAACTGAGGCGTATTGGGATATCCTTTTACAGGTATTTATATATAATAAGAACTGGCTATCACAGTTTTCTAGAGACCAAGGTGAGGTAGTCAGATTTTATTTCTTTCTGGCCAACAGTCTAAAGGTAGGGGTGTAATGATTCTGAGACCAAAACTGCAATACAAAAGTCCACAATCTTGTGTTGCGATATACCAAAAGACAGAACCACCAAACTTTTGTGGCAATCCATCAAACAATTGCTGAGATATTTCAGGAAAAATACACAGGCAACATACTCAACAGTAGAAGACTGATGGGAAACAAAAGCAAAACATTACACAAACAAAGCATCATCTTGTAAAAGCCATCTTGCTTCATTTGAATCTAAAAAAAATAAAGTTGGCTTGATTCATTCAGTCCAGGGCGTGACTTTGAGTCACAGTTTCATAACACAGTGTGGCTTCCAAGAGTCCCAAGTATTCAGTGAAGGTACAGTATGTTTATCTGGGAGCTGTTCTGTGCATGTGAACAGGGTAAATCAAAAACAGTTTACACGTAGGTACTTACAGTATGTACTGCATCTCTTGGTCTCAAATGCTGGTGTTGCCTCTTGCTGGTGCAAGCTTGCAATTACCAAAGACAATTTCCAGACAGGCTATATCACCATTTTGCATTTTTGTCATCTCAGTTTCAGCAGTAGAATAACTCCACTGTGTACAGAATGAACTTACTGAAACTTGGCTATTCATGTGTTAAGCTTAGGCAACTTTGCATATCAAAACAATGAATATATGACAGAATATGAAGCATATAACCTGGAATTTTTTTTTTTCTGCAATAATAAACCAACATCAAATCAACAACATGTAACCTATTCTGTAACACACCAGTGCTCAGATTCGTGTGGTGTACAGCAGCACCTGTTACACCAACAACCATACAAAGACAGCTGCTCAAGTCTGCTGGGGCCAAGGCAACCATCAGACTGGAGCGACATAAACCCCTGGCTCTACACAGCTGAGCCTGGCCTGGCCATAAAAAGGCAACCATAGACTCCCCACACCATGAACTCATCTCACTCCCCAGGGCCAGCAAGAGACTACACACAACACACAGACAGTATGAGAATGGATATGTTCCTCACATATAAAGGTGGTTTTGATTGTAGTGTTTTTAATGCAATCACATGACGACCAACCGTAGCAAGACACGATCTTAACAATCCATATTCAAGCAGGATTTCAGCAAACACATTTACATTTACTCAAGTGCTGTACTTAAGTACAAACCTGAGCTTCTTGTGTTTACTCGAGTATTTGAATTTTAATACTAGGACTGCAACTAACAACTAACAATTGTTTAATTGATTAGTTTACAATATGTCCAAAAACAGTGAAAAATGCATGTTATTATTTCCCACAGCCCGAGGTAAGGCATTAAAATTACTTATTGTATTCGACCATCAGTCCGAAATCCACTATATTTATTTCACAGCTATAGTTACTTTACAAATTAAGATTCTACATGTAAAATATACAACCAGCTTTTAAAATATGATGCACTGTTATAACTACCAAACAGTTACAGTTGTTAAAAGTAGTTCCCCCTTGACATAATATATATATTATACTACAGTATGATTAATAATTTCCAATATCAGATATGATAAATATAGTCATTTGAATGGCACAATTTTGCATAATGAGTACTTTCGCTTGTGATACCTTCCAGTACATTTGCTGCTAATACTCATACTTTTACTTAAGTAAAATGAGGTAAAAGTGGCCAATGAAGTGTCATTAAGAAAGTCCATGAACCGCTGCTTGTTCAAGTGGAACTTTTCTTGGCTAAACTTTTCTGTCTTACTGTTAAGACTACTAGTCTCCAAGTGGAGCAGCACATGATTCATCAAGTCTTGTACAGGGAATGCCGGGCAGGATACATTTCAATAACACCTAAAAGGCCTGTTTCTGTATTATGACTCAGTTTTTACCACCAGGGATGATTTCAAATACCAAGTAATGTGCTCTATCATCTGCCCCTACATTCCTGTAATTCCTGCTCCTGAAACAAGACTTACAGTCTGAGTTTATCATAAACATCAGTGTGGAGGAGGTATTCCCGATGCTTCACTAATACCACATTAATACTCCATTACGTAAAAGTCCAGCATTGAAAAAGCAGCAAATATTCATATTCCCGAGGCTGGAAATCTTTGGTATTTCTCCATGAATAATTTGTATAGTTACTGCAAGTATACATTGGCATGAGAAGAAAATATTCAAATTAAGTACAAGTACCTCAGATTTGTACTTAGATAAACATAGTTTCATTCCACCACTGATAAACATTTGCATCATTCAGGCCCTGCATCCATACATGTCCAAAATATTGAGCACAGTGAGGCCTCAGTCTTAAATTGCTTTTGAAAAAAGCTCCACATCCAAAGCCATGTTTGGCAAATGATAATATTCAAATGTCGTTGCTCGTGCTGTTTCATAGCTCAGATACAATGCTAGGCCCAAAGCCCCATACACAGATGTCGTGCCAGTAAATGTCTAAGCTTATTTATTATCATTACAACACGACATGATGAAAAATGTTTAGCAACTTCTGTCTCGCTAATTAACTTTCGCCATGATGTAGATACTTACTAAATAATGCCTGTTTATGTGCTGATAAATCCGTTTCATTGCCTTATATGTGTATAATAGCGTATGGTGTACATACCAAACAATATTTTGAAGCAGCAGCTGTAATTTAACGCGTTAAACACCGGCCGTGAACATAAAAGTAGTGTCATGTCCATACGAGGCTCGTACGTTATTTTCCTGTGGGACACAACGTCACTGCTTATGTCAATCTGTCCTCCAACAATCAACAATCAAAACCAGAACAACTCAGTTTTAAACGACTTACCAGTGTTTGTGTCCACCCGCTGTTGATGCTTTCACAGAGTATAACGGATTAACACAGAACCAATCGAGCTGGAATTAAAGTTTGACGCCGCTGATCCGTTTGGCCTCCTCTGCGCCATGATACCTTGCACTGGAACAAATGTTGCCTTCACGGGGTGTCGGAGCTGTTGGAATCAAGTGGAACGCGCAGATAATTCTGCAGTCGACGACCCTGGTAAGGGATAGTAATCACGGCAGATACAAAGAATTTATACTACTACTGCTGCTGCTACTACTACTACTAATACTACTACTACTACTACTACTGATAATAACAACAATAAGAAGAAGAAGAAGAAGAATAAAATAATAAGAATAAGAATAATATCAACCGCAACATGAGCTATAACTACAAGAAGAGGATGAAAACGAAGAATGACATGGCATTATCATTACTATTATTATTATTATTATTAGTAGTAGTAGTAGTAGTAGTAGAATCTTAGACTTGCACACTCAGTATTGTCTTTTAAGTCTGAAAACTCAATTTCATCATAAGGTTTTCTTGTAAACTGGAGTGGAAATTAACTAACCAACCATTACCTGGTCTAAAAATGCAAAAACAGCAAATAAATTATTTAAAAAAGAACAGAATGTAAATAACAGTTATAAAAAAATCTGTTATCATTTCATGTCAGACCACAGGCATGAATTACAATCTGGACGTTTGGAAAGCCGTCGCTTAGAATGAGTACTTGAACGCAGCTTTCAAAACTCATTCCCATTATTTTAGAACATAACTAAAACAGTAATATAGGCAATTAAGTTTCCTGTTACTGCAGTAGTTTACAATATGTAATCTAGAAGAATGTTTTCAAGCATTTTTAACTTTTTTTTAGGTTTTGTTGTGAGCAGTTGGCAGTATCTGAAATGACACAAGGTCGCCATGCGGTCTGTGGGCTGGTTTCAAGACTGGCGTTAAGTACCAGCCACATACTGGGCTGAAGCATCCCTTTGTTAAATGATTTTTTAATGTTGTGATGATTGGTTGACAATTTTCTTTCATTTTCTTCAGGTTCAAATGAGCTGTACAGGTGAAATTGTTGAAAAAAAACTGAAATAAATCCATTTCAATTCAAAGTTTTCACTACAGACCTATGTTTGTTTTTCTATCCTTCTGTAAAACATAATCATGAGGCAACACAATGACTGAATGAATTCAAGATTCACTCAAAGGCTGAGGAAATTAGAGCTGCTAATATGGAGAATCCGGTTTTACTAATAGGGAATACCAGGATTTAGTGAGAAACATTATGGTGATGTGTGTGTTATATAATGTGTTTCAGAGAGATTTTTATTCTATGCATATTTTGTGTTCATCCGAAGTGATAAAAATACAAACAAAATGGAACAACTTCTGATTTCATGGAGACCCCTGGTGGCAGCGGAGGGTAAAACAAGGGGTGGAAACTGGCTGGCTTCATGTGTCACACACTGGTTGTGATGGCAAATACAGTAGCAGACTGGTGTTCTGGATGAGAGGCTGAATTCTGTTAAAGAAAAGAGTGAATCTAAGTTTAATTCTATAAGAATGAAGAAAAATTATGTTATTCTTTATTGTTTTAGTAAAGACTAAAAGGGAACTATTAGTTAGGAATAATCTGTCCTTCCAAATTTTGACCTTATGAATCCTGCTCCATCAGATGTTGTAATAAAATCAGAAAATCATCGACTTGTAAGTGTGGGAAATAGCTACAAGGACAAGCATCTTATTTGTGAACAATTTAATCCAACCAGGTTATATGTATTTATAGTTACATTATAAGGGTCTATCATTAACAGAAGTGACACTTTTCAGGAAGCAACCAGGATGCAGGAAGACTGATAAAGAGTTTCAGGCTGACAACCTCAATAGTGAAAGTTATAGCACACTTTCACTGTATATTTACTTTGACTCTCATAAATATTTATTGCATTGCACCACAACTGCAAAAGATCAGATCAATATTGGAGGCCAACGTTTATCTATCTAACAGTTTAAATGTTGGACGTCAACGTTTATCTATCTAATAGCTTAGTTTTCTTTATGGTCAGGATGCCTCAGTCTCACAGAGCTGCTGTCGTGACCATAAACTCCTGTCGTGATACATCTGGTTACCTTGGGGCTTTGATAAAAAAAACAAAAAAACAAAGTTGTGTCTGAGCCTGAACAAACTAAATTGAATTCAGATGCCAATGTGAATGAATAAATTCACCCATCATGTATCCTCAGTCACTTTGCACTCATTTTAACCAGCAGAACAAAAGGGCAATATCCACTAAGGCCATCCCTATGTTTAATTCAATAAACTGTTTAAAATTCAGTCCACAGAGGACACATGTGCCTCTGTCTTCCCCCTAATGAGGAGGCAAGAAAGAGATAATGGTCTTGAATGTGAAATAAAAACTGAAATACCCTCTGTAGCATAGTTAAGAGTGACCTGCAGTTGAACTTTCTCTGGCCTCATTGTGTCCCTCAGGCGGTGTAGATGTGGAAAACTGCTGACAAGACATCTTCCATAGGGGTCACAATGACAGGGCACAATGCTACCAAATTAGGTCCTCACAGAGGGTTTGCTGCGATGCTGACAATTTATTTCACTTGACTGAGATCTAGTAATTAAACTCTGACGATGACACTTATAAGGGATATATTTAAAGCATTTAGTCCAAACTTATACTTTTGGTTTTAAAGAAATGTTCCGGTTATCTTATCATAGCATAAAGACTGGAAATGCTAATATGGTTCTGTCCAATGGTAACAAAATATGTCTACGAGTTCCTACCTGCTCAGTTATTAACATGTTATATATTGATGGTTTCGTCAGTACATAAATAAAGTGTAAAAATGACAAGTTGTGATTTATGTTTTGTTTTGTTTTTTTTCCTTTGTTTTTTTTGGTTAGTGTGATGAACTTGTTTGCAAATAGCTGCTTATTCACACATCTAGTAGACATAGCAATTTATAAGCATTTATTTGGAGTAATATTTCTGGCCACCTGACGAACGTAAGGTTTTGGTTTCCACTAACTCCAGGGAAATTTCCGGCTCTTTACGCTCCGCTATACTTACTAGCTAGTTGCTAACTTTGCCTGTCATTTGCTACTGATTTGAGAACAGCTGCCAGATGAGAGCGGTGAGACTGAAAACAACTGCTGTGAAGCCAAATCAATGCACTGAAAGACATAATAGAGCCAATACAGCTAAAGTGAATTTTTACATCCTATAATCTGATCAGATCCATCCTCCCTAATTTGACTGGCTGCAAATTTATTAAAAATCCTTGGAGAAATACATCTACTGTCAGCCCAAGATTCTGCTCGCGCTTTTTGTGATCTGTGTTGCTATTATGCTCCAAGAATACTAAAGTGAGAGACACACAAGACATATTAGAAGCAAAAATTAAAATTAATGTTTACACCTGTTCAGTCACTAGATGGAGACATTTTATAGTATTTATATTATAGTCCCACTTTGAGCTACTGACTAGTAGCTTTTCAAGACAAGAATAATATCTCTCTCATGTATTTGTTGTGGAACATGAACTTGGCAGTATAATACTTCTGCCTTGGCTGTAAAGACAACTTTGCCTCTGTGAAATGATCATTTCATTTTTGTTAATTGTTGTGTGTTACTACTGGCAAGGCTATTACACAGCCTACGTGTTTACTTCAGACCAGCTATGACTGTAGACTCATAAACAGCAAATTTCTGTAAACATGCCAACTTAAAATATAAAGTTTACATTTCATACTCCCAAACAAGCTGGTATAAATCTCCCTAATATTACACACAAAACATCTCAACTGTATAGATCTTTCATTCTCTATTGTAGGTCATATATAGATGTAGTCTACAACATTACTAACATAATGTTTTGTAATTTGAGATTGTGTTATTTTTGTGATATTGTCATTTCTAATTTCCATAGTTCATATTATTATTTCACAGATGTGCCAACCCCATTTCATATTGCCTCTTTTCTTCCTTCAATCTGCATTGAAACATTAGCAAGCAATGGTAGTTTTGTCAATTAATGTTAGCTCAGTTAGCTATATGCAACAGTTATACTTGGCAATTAATAGATGTAAATATTGTTTAACTAATATCTATGTAAAAACTAGATTATGTGATTTATGTTTTAATGTATAGACATGTACATTAGTTAGTTACATTATCACTTACATTATAACTAAACTAAGTTTGAATTTATAAAACAGCTGGTGCAACTGGCTAATGTTCTGTTCTTAGATACAGAACACATCTGTAAATGTGACGTAGACTTTAAATTAGGCTTTCAAAAGTGCTTAATACATATTTATTAGTTACATATTACATAATATTAGTTATTAATGAACTATTGTGTAAGTATGTATTGAGCAACATAAGTGTAAAATATTACAGTGTTATGTTACATTGCAATATTACGATAGTCAGTAACTATAATGAGTCTGACTGTAGAAATGTCCCTATTAATCAAACCTGAATAAGCAACGCAGGGCAGAAACATGTTTGTTTGTGTTGTACATAATGGACTGGAATGTAGTTTTATTTTTTTTATTAAGTTGATACTGGAAAATTAACATTGCTGAATTTACATGAGGAAAAAATGACTGATGTTAATAATTCAAATAGAACAATAATTGTTGTCACCTCCAGTCACTGTATGATGTTGATTTGGCACAAAAGCAAATCAGAAACTCTTTTCATGGTGCAATGAAACATAAAATTGACTAGACAGTTGTTGCATTTATAACATTGATGTTTCACAGTATATTTGCTTTTTTATGTTGTTGTGATGCTCTTTTGCATATTTAAGGGCACAGCACAGTCACTGTGTAAATTATTGATATGACAGACTGCAGCTTTGAATGTCAATACATTTCCCTGGAGACGGAAAGAGAAAAAAAAAAAAACCCTATAAAAAAAAAAAGTTTGATCAATAGAAACAGAAGTGTGGATCGAGAGAAGTGAAGGGGGAATAACACAGAAAGCAAGAAGAGGTGGACAAGTTATAAGACATGAAACACACAGAGCTGCTGATAAAGGGAGAAAGTTGCAGAAGTTTGAATCTTTGAGTCTGTTTGAAAACAAAGCTGTGACTTGCATGCGCAGTTTTTTACATGTTGTACCTGGATATTTACATAAGACATGATAATAATAACTACCATCTTATGTTGTGTTACAAAACGAAAGGTCATGGCGTGCTTTGGTAAATTGAATTCCAAATCTATTGTTGCACAGCGGTGCCTCTCCACGGTGTAACAGCTATGAAGGGCTCGATAATAACGCACCCTGGGCTTGTTGAATAAGTAGGTGTGTTATTTGTGAATCTGGGTGTTGCAGGAAAAAGGAAAAACATTGGGTAGCAGCATAAAATATTGAACAAACTCATCTTTATTGTTCTCTTTTCCTTAACTGCATCACACTGAGAGGCAGGATGCTGCTGCTACGGCTTGGTCAGCAAACCCTTCCCTGGATAAATAAAGGGTTGAAAACCTTTTTTTGTACGCATTCTTTTTAAAGTAATTACTACTCATGCATTCAAAACTGTATTATTATTTATTACTTTTACTCGGAGTGTTATTTATGATTGTCTACAATTTGTGCAAAACATACCTGCAGGCAGATTTGTTTTGGCTAAGATAGGGAATATCTGTATTCAGCATGCAGTGGTAAGTCTAAAAGGTTGTGAGACTGGGACCCCACCATCCATTTACTTATCCACCATAATTATATTGTTTCATATGAAGAGGTGTATCCCAGAACCTTTAATTGCTTTCTAAAGAACGAAATGTTCCGAGACTACTCCTTGGACTTTACTGAGCCAAAATCAAAACATAAATTCTTTGTTTAAATGTTGTGTCATGACTCCACAGTGCAACCTCTGACAGGTAGAACTCAGTTCACTGTGTATCATATTACAGTTTTTGTCCAGCGCAGAGTTTGTGTTTACGATTTAATGTCTTCCAGCTGCCATAATGTTTATCATGTAGTGAAGGAGACATGGTAGAACAGTGTAATGGTCTCCCCTGTGCTCAAAGGTGATACACATGAGCCACATTTTATTTGCTGTTCCATGTTGCAAGAGCCCAGCTACACTGTTCATGTGCTGTCAACCATGCCATAAAGAGTATCTTTCAATCAGGCATCACTATGTGTGTGTGTGTGTGTGTGTGTGTGTGTGTGTGTGTGTGTGTGTGAATCCCAACACTGACTGAAAATCCCCTGTCAAACGTTTGGTTGTCACTTGTATTTCCATGACTCACATGTGATACAAGGTTAATGCCAAATTACACATCGAGGCCACCTCTGTTCTTAAAGCACGCTCTCTTTTCATCAAGTCAGTGTTTACATGCCGTGGCGAGATTACGACAAAACGGGAAAATTATAACATCACGTTCATGGCAATTCATCTGTGAGTGTTGATCATTATCGGATGTCGTCTTTCTTGCTGCTGAGCAAGTGAATTGCAGAAGAAAAAATTGCAAAGCATAATCATGAAACCAGGCAGTTGTCAGTGATGAGATTGAAACGCTGATGATTGAAATGTGTTTCTTTTTGTGTCCGGTTGCTATAAAATCCACTGTGTGGCTACGGAACTTATAAACATGCACATTTTCTGCAGCCGGTCATCAGTCTCGCTTGTGCCTATGCTTGCAGTTGGATATTAAAGTTTATCTTAGACGTAAGGCAGTTTTTTTTCCTTTCGGTTGCTGATGCATTCACAGAGAGGAAAAACACTTTAGTGTTGGTTTATTGTGATTAATAATTTCTGAAGGCATGGTTATCTGCTTGCCTGGTGCTCCCAGCCTACATTATAATCTGCAGTCTAATCCAATCCTATGCCACTGATGAGTGGGACACTACTTGTGGATATTACCTCTGCTATAGCACATCTGCATTTGCTGAGTCCACACTTAGAGAAATGTAGTTGGAATTGGCAAAAATATTCCCTATTCTCTCTGCATTTGCAGTAAAATTGCCTGACATCCCCTCTCAGACTTTCAAATTGAATATGACCGTTATAGTTTATGCTGCCATTACGGAGGCCATCAAAGCCTCTAAATGGAAGATTAGAACACATTTATCCTTCTGAAAAATATATTGTTTAGAAATTCCTAGACAGCGTTTTTCTAAGACATCAGCAAAATGTTTCTGTGGTGTCATTTATCATTATACCAGTCTTGTATTTCACATGAGGAATAAACAGTTACTTCTCTCCCACTACCGAGGATTCCTCACATATCCATCTGCTAGGTTAGTTTGCCTCCAAACACAGCACAATTAATCATGCTGTCACACAATGAATGCATGAGAGCTAGATGGCCCAGGGTTACCAGGCACAGAGTGACACAGTCAAACATAACAGCAGAGGATGTTAACTAGTCTCTTTTGTGCAAAAACTGATTTTCATTATCACTGCTGCCATGCAAGATTTTCAGCATGCAAAGTGTTAGGAGTGTGCATTAGTCATCGTGCCTTACATAATTACAGTCCACTTTAATCAGTCAATCAGCTATCCTCAAAGATGTCATGCTCTTTCATTGGGCCAGGCGGGAAAAAAACTTAAACGAATCTCTAAAATGAATAAAAAGAAATGAATTCTTCTTCCCAACAACTCACTCTGACTTTGCTTATTACTTGCAGTTAATGTGGTCTCAAGTATGCATATGATTTATCTAGTTAAAATGAACAAACTGCTGTAAACCAAAAAATTGTGTTAAACAGAAATTCAATAAGTCAAAGTGTTGTAACAGAAGCAGAGCCGCAGATGTGGTGACACTCCAGGACTGACACAGCGACTGAAAGAAATAATTGGATAATTCTATATATGGCTCATTGTTTGCTTTATTCCAGTCCTCAGCCTTATTTCATTCTTCCTGAGCGCATGACTGATCCCTCAGCAGCACCCTCCAAAATATTCTTAAGATATAAGATGCCAGATAAATGAACAGCTAATAACAAAAAAAAGCTAGTTTCCCCCAGTCTCCCTCATTTCTCAGACTGCCACCTCCCTCACTGAGGGTACAGAGGAAGTGACACCAACACAGCAGTGTCCCTGCTGACTGAACTGTTCATTTTGGTGCTGTCTGTGGAAAATAATAAGACATTAAACCCTGGGAGGGCTGGAGAGCCTTATGTTCCTTACAGCCTGTCTTCGAAGAGCAGCTTTGCCTCCTTCTCACCAAAGGCGCTTAGATTTGGGGGGGGGGGGGGGGGGGCTCCTGCCTACTGCCACATCTCTGAGGCAGCTGTGTTATTATGGATGGAGATTACTGAGTGTTGGTGGGCAGAAGACGACCTCAACTGATTATTAGGGAAACAAAGAGCGCTGCCTGCTGAGGGTGGCCTGCTGGATTGCTGCTTGAACACATTCATCTGACGCTCTTGAAAATTCTCACATAAAAAGGTTCAAAAAGGAATCCCACCGTTCCAGCTCCCAAATCAAAGAACCTTTTGCCGCAAAAAGTTTTAAAAATTTGATTTGTACAGAAAATAGAACATTTACTTTCCAGGGTTTCTTTTTATTTGCCGCCACTCGAAAGGGGAGCTGTAGCAGTGTGCCGCCGCAGTCTGTGGCGACCCATTAAAAAGCCAAAAGTGAAACTAGAGGCGTTACTGGATGCAGAGTATGCCAGGTTTGGACTCACGCACTTGGGAGTTAGAACTGGGCACGCTCAACTCAGAAGTCCAAACTCCTGAGGACGGGAGGACGGTTTGCAGTTGGAGCAGCAGCGATCTTGCTGGCATAAACAACTCAACTCGCCTCTGGTAATTATACTTCAACACAACTGAACCTGACTGCAGTGAAAAGATACACCTGTTATTGAATCATAATGTATCTAAAAAAAAACAAAAAACAAAATTTAATATAGACTGCACTGTCTCTGCTCATTTTCATTTCTATACATTTACAGGTTTTCATTGAAATGTGGTTGTAGGAGATGTGTATTTCATTTGTGTGTTATTCCTCCGGGCACTAGGGGGTGTATGATAAAGGCAGAGGATGTCCACAGGAAAATATAAGCCACACACCAGAAAACACAGGTGTTGCTCATTGTAAAGGAGCAGACAGTTTTTGACTGTGCTCAGACAATGTTGTGGCTGTTTTTTGATTATAACTGTATAGAAAATGGAAGTCATGGACATTGCAGATTACGGACGCTAGAAAATAAATGCATCATGATACAAAGCAGTGGTAAGGAGTGGATTCAGTGAGCAGCCAGTAGCAGCTAAAGTGTAAGACTTAAGTAGGTGGTGATATCTGTACATATAAAGGAGCCCAAAGTCCACGGAGGCATCACTGTCGTAGACAAAGCTTCACTTTACCTTCAGACAGACTAATGTACAAACTAATGTTTCCTCTGGGAGGAAAATGTATCTTCTTCAAAAGGAATTATAACACATATCAAATGCTTGCTGAGATAAGACTCTTCTCACTGGAATGATGACAGCATTGTCCAGACAGTCATCAGTGGAGTCAGGCTGCTGGCTGCTGAGATGAGCGGTGCGTCCTCACATCTTAGAAAAAATTTTGCAGATGGTGAGACAGCGCTGATGAAATATTGAGAGGAATTTGATTTGTGCTGGCTTAAATCTTTTACAATTGAAAGGTGCTTATTGAATAGTTCTGGCTCACTGGCACAAAAACAGATAACACTGCTGGTTGGAATGTTTACAATAAAATTTTTCTATAAAATTGAATGTGAGAGGACCTCATTATACATGTAATGAGGCCTCTCACATTTCATTTCTACAGTCTGGCTTCAATTCACCTCCTCACCACCTGTGTCGCCAATTTCCCCGCCTCCAAAATGTTCGTATGCATGAGTTTCTGTGCAGGTGTGATTATTCTCCCATCACGTTTGTTTTGATTCGTTTGATAGAAGTGACGTTCGCCTCCTTCAGGACACATTGTGCGTATGCAACGGTGACAAATGAGGCCCCAGGTCATTTGGACCGCACTTGTTTAGACGTGGACTTGCTGTGACTGATGATGTTTTACAAGACTAAAGAATAGAAAGGTGAATGTTACGAAAATTACTTTAGAATTGGAGGTTATAGTTTTTTCTGTGCTCAGAAAGTAAAAGTTATCTAACTGTGGTAAAATCATGCAGGCTTCAGTTTGTAATCGTGATGTTATGGGTGCTGATTCGTCTTGGAAGGAGAGAAAACTGTATTGAGTTACAGAAGCTCGTAGAACTTGTCTGGACTTGACGTCAGGACTTTGGATCTCTATTTTGACCGCAAGCTGGTAGTACTTGTTTTAATTCAGACATTTTTCTTCTATGAGCGACTCAATATAGTATAAATTGAATTATGCTGTAATGTGTCAGATGCCAGTCATAATAATAACAACAATAATAAACTGAACTTTCTAAAACAAAGTGACAAAGTGCTTTACATTACACATTACAGTGGAACCAGCAATATGATAAAACAATAACAATAAAGATAAGACATGTTGGTAAATGTGTGCTAACTAATAAAAAGCTTTCAGTTTTGAGAAGTGATTTAAAAGATGTCATTGATTCTGTAAGTCTCAGATCTTCAGGTTACAAAGTCCTGTGATATTTAGCAAGAAATTGACAAAACTATAACTATTCATTCAGCGTTAACATCAGTCCGTCAGTGTGACTCAGCTTAGAGCTTGATGCTTTTCTTTGTATTAGTGTGTCTATGCTTGTTTCTTTCATGTTGTGACTGTGAAACTTCATTTAAATACACCAAAACAAAGGAATAACTTTCAGTTTGTGATGTTGGGGCTGTATCAGAACAAAGATCTTTCCCCATACGCTTAAGACTGACAACTAAGATATCCGAGGCAGTTAGGTGAATTACTGCACCTGTTTGCTCCTTGTGTGACTATTTTCTGCCTTGTACACTGAAATTGAAATAGAAAGTGTTCTGCTGAGACAACAGTCAAGGCTGTGTTTATCTGCACAGAAACAAATCTCACGCTAAAGCGCCACAGCCAAACATCCTATCATTCTGCCCAAATGATTTCATGCTCGGGGAAGCTGAGGTTAGGGAGAATATATCAGGTAGGAAAGGACAGTGAGAAATCTGGGGCTGGAGCATCTTCTACGAAGACGCACAATGATTTCCCCACGTTTTAGTACAGGTATATTGTCTTTTTATTGCTCAGAGATCTGTTAGATCTCTAAATTGTCTTCATAGCGCTTTAGTATATAGTTGAAAGGATCCACAAGCTCTCTGATTCGCTCATTTTCACACATTTTGAATAGTCAGAATCACGGACGGATGACTCAGACTCAACTACCGTGGTTACTAGATCACACTTAATCCTGTTAAATGAAAATAAGCTCATGGCTCTGTATTTCTGTACCTGTTTGGTACTAAGTTATAAATGGCTTAAATTAGTAACACACCTATCAGACTATAAATAAGTAGCTGCCGGGCAGTAGATCCTCAGGGTGGGCTTTTCCGTCAGGGTAGTAATCTAACATAAGACAGGTAAAGTGGAGTTCTTTATGCGAAAACTAAGCTAATACCTTAGGGAAAAAGTACAAGACAGTGTAGAGTAAACTAATATTTAGTTAATGAAAAAAGTTACAGTTGCTTGAAGGCAGATTTCTTGTGAAAAAGATGATTTTGTTTTCATTTTTTCAAATGGATTTACTACTGATAATAACATCACCAGCATGCTAATATGCTGACAATGGCAATGCTAACATGCTAATGCATAGCTGGACTAATGTTTACCATGTTTACCATCTTAGTTTAGCATGTTAGTATCAAAGATACTCTATGACAAAGATGACGCATTTAAAGCAGCGCCAATGGTAAGAAATGGTATACACTTCCTGTCTCCTAAGTGGGCGGGGTCATGGTTGCTTGTTCATGTCAAAACATAACAACAATACAATACAGCACTAGATACAGTGTGAATTCACACCAGATATTGCTGCTCGTTTTCATCTACTAGCTTAACATTTGATCAACCCAGTACAAGATCATATTAGTCAAATACTCTCTGTTTTCCCTCCAAAAACAGTTAGATAACGATAAAAATATTGGTATTATTACCTGAAGAAATACAAGATTTATTTCAGTTTTATGGACTCACATATAGGTGGTACCCTCTAAACGTCTTTGGTTGGAAAGCAACGGCAGCACAACTGCAGCAGTGAAACCAGAGCAGAACTGACAGAGAGAAGAGAGATCTGTTGTGAGATCTCGCGAGAGTGTGTTGCTGAGACAGAGACAGGTCTAAAATAGTCGATTTTCTCCTGATCTGTCTGTCTGAAAAATGCCATTTTAATGTCAGAATGTTCAGAAGATCTTTGGCTTGTGAAAAATTGATCCAGTATTTGTTTTGGTGACTATGGGGCGAAAGAATCTGTCATAATCTGCTAGTCTCCTAAAGGGGCAGGGAGGTGGCAAAACCCACTTCACACAGCTACAGGAAATGATTGTAAGTGCACCGTCTCCTTTCTCAATTGTCTCTGTTAGTATGCTAACATCTGCTAATTTGCATAAAACACAAAGTAGAGCAGCTAAAAATGACCTTAACCACATTTCATCCAATACTTTTCCAGAAGTTTCACTCAGAACCACAAATGTGAACCTTACAGTGCACTAATGGAAAGGTCAGGGGATCACCATGATGAAGGTACTATGACTATGATTGCATGGCAATTCATCTAATAGTTTTCAGAACATTTGAGTAAAAAACAAAAATTTCAACCTCATCGTCAACAGTCAAGGAATCATAAACATTAATGGGATTCACGGGACCACAAATGTCTGTATAAAATATGGCATTTCATCCAATAGCTGTTGATCAACAGATCGATACCACCAGGAGCCACGCCATTAAAAGACTAAGAAAATCTTCTATCTGTTCATTCACTTATTCATTCACTTATCCTTCCCACTAAGTCAATAATGAGTCCATTTAAGAGATGAAATAAACCCAAACAAAATCAGTCTGGCCGCTTCTCCATCTGACTCACCACCAGATGGTAAATGGTTGACCAGACACTCACCTGCAAGCAAGAATGATTCACATTGAAGATTCAGTCATTTCTCCATTAATGAGAAGCTTTCGGCTGACTGTGGCTTGTAAACACACTGTGGATGCCAGAACAGCACAGAGCAGAAGCAGTTACAGCATCACGTAAACCTCAGATAAACCTGAACACGAATCACGTACAAGATGATATGACAGAGTTCCATCTAAGCAAATTCTAAATTATTGAAACACACAGTGATGGGAAGTAGCTCAGTACATTTACTCAGGTACTGTACTTAAGTAAAAATTGGAGGTACTTGAACTATACTTGAGTATTTCCATTTTCTGCTTTATACTGCACTACATTTATGTTACAGTTATAGTTACTAGTTACTGGTTATTTAGATAATCAACTAAGAAAATTATTACACACTGTTACAAATCACAATCTCTGTTAGTATATAAAGTAGCAGTAAAGTAGTAAAATTAACATTAAAGTGCTTCTTACACATTCATTCATCAACAAGTCCAGTCTAATAATATAATATATATCAATCAGAAATGGGCCATTCTGCGTAATGAGTCATTTTTACTATTGGTGCTTTAAGTATATTTTCATGCTAATAATTTATTACTTTTACTCAAGTAATATTCTGAATGCAGCAACAGTGTATTATTTCTATTGGGTAGTTCTTTCACCAACAGAAATACAGTAAGACAGCCATTACATTACAACATTACAAGTCATCAGCACGCATCATCTAGGAACCATGGATGTCTTAACTAAACTTTTGTGGCAATCCCTTCAGTAGATGTGGAGATATATCACTCTATAAATGCAAACTTTGATAATGTTCTAGATGAAAAGGGACCACTTAAGTTATGAGGATTCATCCTCTGGGCGTCATGGATATCAGAACCAAATTTAATGGCACTAAATCCAATAAAGACAAATCACTCAGAGCCCAAAATGTCAACCTGATGATAGCTCTGGTGGAAAAGTCAGGGGATCACTGAAGTCGGACGGCTTCATCCTGTGGGGAACATGAATGTCTGTTTCAAGTTTTATGGCAATCTATTCAACAGTTGTGGAGATATTTCAGTACGGACCAAAGTGGTGGACCAACATTGTTGTCCCTAGAGCCACAACGCTTGCATTTCTAAAAAATATAAATTTGCTCTCCAGACAGCACAGCAAAGTGTTTCACAGCCAAACGATTGCACGGTGGGTCCAGTTTTTATTGCCAAGATTTGTATTCTGCAGAGTGGGAAAATAACCACAACACTGTCATTAAGAAATACAGGCAATTAAGTAGCATAGGACTGGATAAGGTGGACTTTGATCTTAAATGCACATTTTTAACCCCATGTTTTGTGCTTCCTGTCTAAAATAAAGTCATTTAAAATGAGAAAATGTTAGTATTTTGTGAGCAATCTCTTTCACAGTATTTCTCAGTAAATGTTACTTTCATGCCTCATCATGGTTCAATTTGTACCGCAAAGTTTTCAACTAAAGTATTTAAATTCTTTGGCTACAGTGTCACTGCAAAGGTCTCATTGTCAATGTCTGTGGGTGTAAAACATTAAGACACTGAAAAGCAAAAAGGATGTTATATGTTTTTGTGAGACACAAATTATTGGTGGGAATGCGTACCTTCAATCCCCCAGCAATGTACATTATTGCTAGTTTGCAATAAGGCTTTCAAGAAATCTTAAGATGGAGCAAATAAATAGTTAATAGGGTCTAAAAAATATTCATGTAACTTGAAGCCCTTAAAAGTGTCACTCAAGATGTACGTATGACAGGAAAGTTATTGTTAGCAGTTTTTAAGATCTGGAAAGGTGATTCTGTATTGTACATTTTAAACAAAAAGGCGGTTCAAGCTGCTTTACATAATTCATATCAACATGAAAAAGGAAATACAGCATAAAACATTAAAATGCTCCTTCAACATGTTACTGTCTTTTAGGTTCCAACTTTCAAAGCAGACCCTTTCTTCTATGTCTCTGCCTCTTTCTAAAACCCAGAGAATAGATCAAAGACATCACTGATCCTCCGCCTTCATTTGCTCTCAGATCTGAAGAGTAGCAGTCTGCTACAATAATCTACTGTACACACTGGAGGAGATGCTTTATTTACTGTACTCAGTGTGTGTTTGTTGGCTTTTAATGTTATAAGGGACCAATCTGACTTTGAGAGTTTGACTAAGTGGTGATATTACCCAACAGGACAGATAAGGAAATAAAATGCTCCTGGGGTTTACTTTCCATAGATAAAACAAGTCGGTATCCGCTACAGCAGCAGATACAATAAACTGAAATCTATGTGATTTTTACAAAGTTAAATAACATTTACTTTGTGAGCTCAGAAAAAAAACTATAGCTCCCATAAACAAAACTACAAGCATGGCAGCGTGGGTATCTACATCATTGTAGCTTGGTTTTATACATATGTATAAAAAAAATAATAATTTGATTAAGGGCTCAACAACAAATTTTTGCTCCAGGGCCCCACATGAGATTAATCTGGCCACGGTAATAATGGGATTAATATTTGAAATTCAGTATTTACAGTACAGCATAATCCCAGTAATGCGCCATTACTTTGACATTTGGTGGTCGGCTTGTTTGCTGTCTTAGAAGGAGTCTGATGGAGGGTTAATATCAGTTTGATCTCTGTGTTTAGTGAATAGATTGGTACGGATGTGTTAGCTTGGCGCAGGGACTTTTCTTCAAAAGTGGACTAATGTTACTCACTGTAATTTCACAGTTGTCTCATTCACATGTTGTGTGTTTTTAGCTGTATGGGTACTCGCATCATCTCTCTTTACGAGACATAATGTTAAGAAAGTTTGTGTTCCAAGGCTGAATTTTTAGTTATTAGCGTAGTTACAAATGTAAGTTGGATTTTGAATGAGGTTTTCTTACTCACTCACAGAACTCAGAAAGTTGTGGTTGTGGTTTCTCTTTGGCTCTCTACTGAGCAACAGCCAAGAGGCAATTAGCCTAGCTCAGCATAAACATAAACAGCTAGCATGGCTCTGGAGACAAACAGAAATAAAAACGACAAGTTGTAGTTTTATGGAGAGTAATGGGCAGTTCAGAGCAATGGCCGCTGTCAGCCATGAAATTGTTCCGACTCATAACTCCCTAAAACCACAACCTGACGTTTTTACATTTCTGTTTGTGTGCGGTTTAAATATACAACATAATGTGTCAACCGGTGAGCTTTAGAGGTGTTGGTGTTGCTGAACTTTTGACAGAGTCAGTCTAGCTTTTTATCCGTCCTTCTAGTCTTTATGCTAAGCTACACTAATCGCCTCTTAGCAGTAGCTCTGTACTTGATGTACAAAGATTCAAGAATGGCATTAAACTTAGTGGAATGCAATCGACCTCAACTTTCTGAACTGTTTCACTGAATTACTGTGTGAACAAAACAAGTTATTCCAGAAGTCACAAGGAAAAATGCTTTCATTGTGTTCCTGGCAGGGATTGTCGGATAGGTTGAGACATTACATTATCTCATTATCCAGCCTCTGAGCAACATGTTCTCATTTCCTGACATTTCAGAGATAGTGCTAAACATTTATATTCTTTGGGTAAAATCTTAGTATAGGTTTTAAAAAGTTTGAAAAATCATTAATTTATAGGTGTAAGTTGTAGTCTAAAGGGAGATATTACACACTTTTCAAATAAAAGTGGGATTGTTTAAACAGTAGATTGTGCTGCAGGAGAATTTTTTGTGGCATTTCGGTCAGCAACATCAAACCTGTAGCAAACACTCACTACTGCAAGCTACAGCTGCTAATAAGCTTGTTGACTCATTACAGGCAAGTGTTCAAGTTTTACTTAAATGAATCAATCGTTTTCAATTGGTTAATCTTTCAATCAATTTTCTGCCGCGTATGTGGGTCCATGTAAATCATTATACCACTGGGAAGCACTGAAAAAATGTGAAATAATAATAAATCATTCTTAGCCACATAACCTCTATTGGTCTTCATGATGTTTTGGTCAGTATGATTGTGAAACGGGTATTAAAAATTATTTAATGTGGTATTAATAGTATCATTATAAGTTATATTAACGCATAACATCACACCAAACAGATCTATTTACCAGAGAGATTGTTGCTTGTTTTTTCATCACATACTGAGTTCACCAGTGCTCTTGATTTCCATGCAAAGTGGGTGGAAACCTATTGTTGAGGGTTTGCATTGTGTTGACCTGTAAAGCAATTATGAGAATATTGAAGAGGAAACATTGATGGCATTTACATGCCTCAGGATTGAAATGCATGACAGCGGCTGCTGAGAATCGACTCTTCCGGACTCTATCACTCTTCTGGGCCATGCTGACAGGAGCTCAATTAAACACCTCATCTCAATGACATTCAGGACATGTTTGGATGAGATACCGCCATGTGCACATCTCACCTGGACGCAGAATGATTATGCTGATCCCTATCCATACCAGAGCTAATGTCATTCTCGTTCATCACCGCGTTGTGTACTCAGCCTTATTGAAAAACAATGTGATATGGCTCATGGATATCCATTAGTATGTTAAGCGCTTTTGAGGGCCTCACAGAAATAGCATGTGTGTTTCATTGTAAATCCTACAGGCTCTTGTGTAATATTCATTGGCAGATCTATTTGTTCTCAGATCATTGCTTCATCTGTTGTACTGTAGATACAGAACATCATCCATCAAATCCTGCATACACAATTTAAGACTGTTACTAATGAGCTTAACTATGAATCAAAATAGAAATATTTTCTTGTGGCCCCACAGCTGAGTAGAGAATCTTTGATTAACACGTCGTGACAATAAAAAACACACACACTAGCACACTCACTATGTACTGTAAAAGTCCTGCCACTGTGGCCCTCAGGAGAAGTTTGGAAGTGCTGATTTTGATTAGCATAGCTTTGAGTGAGCCAACCCTTTGTCATGCATTTGCCACGATGAATCAAGTTCAACATCTGCAGCCACCGGGCTGTCACCACAGAAAGATTTGCCAGAGATGAAGCTGATTTGCATATCAAACCAAGGACCTCATGTGCCACAACCATCTCATTTGCTGTGAAAAATATGCCCACACCTGCTACAAAATTATCAATATGACCATCACAACCCTTGCTCGTTTATTTATATCATATAAGCAGAATCCCGAATGACAGCGGAAAGAGACGTTTTAAATCTCAAGTTTTTCTATTGATAACGAGCTCTCAGCAGTTGTCTTGATTATCACATTAATCCACCACTGGCATACAGGAAGCTTCCATTTGTTTTCTTTAAAGCACTTTTTGTAGATGCAGCAGCTCTAAATTATTTAGGGAGGGAAATGCATTTAAAGGAGAGACACTATTTTGTGTTCTTTCTAACTGTGCCTCATGAATAATTAACAAAGAGGATAAAATGTTCTACGCAGCTAAATCTGAGCCGTTTAATCACTGTTTTATTCTATTTAACTTATAACGGGTGGTCATTTCAGCAGATTAACCATCCGCTGTGCCCTGAATGAAGAAATCAATGAAAATATTTCTTCTTTAATTTGATTCAACTGTGATATTTGCAGCTCCTACTGCCTCTGTTGATATTATTGTCTCTGATGATATTATTGTGCTGAGTTTTATCAGTCTACTACAGTATATATTATATATGTGTTTTCATTTTGACATGAAGTTTGTCTCAAACTTTAGCGTACAGACAGGATTATTATTAATGCGGGGAATAAAGCAGAAGTTGAGTGCTCTTCTTGGTAATGGTGCATTACCTTTTTAATGGCAGGTTATTTCCCAGCTGTCTCGAAATTATGGAATTTAAGTTACGAAGGAAACATTACATAGAGCAGCATTATTTGTCTGACGCACTGGACATCCTTGAACAATACCATTTAAATAATGTAATGGCACGAGGAAGAACTGCTACACCCCAGGTTTATTTTCTTTCACCATTAAAGCTGTTACACTGGCAGTGTTAGTAGCACTGGGGGGAATTATTGAGTCATTCTGATTTGACATCCAAGCTTGCGAACGCAGGTAGCGGCAAACCTGTACGCTTTAACGAGACCGCAGGGCAAATGAAGGAGGCGACTCAGTATCAGCTGCAGCAGGCTCAGGGAAGTAATTGACTCTTTTGAAAACCCGCAGCCAGAAACAATTTGTTATTTGCCTGTTAATCAGGGTTGGCCAAGAAGAGTAGATTCAATCTGCAGTAACAGGAAACACAGTAGACCCCAGATCCAAACTTCGAGGAAGAGTAGGGAGGGTTTCAGATAAGCTCTCAATTATCTAAGTTATCTCAGAACAATGGCCCACCAAAGTAGACAGTGTAGAATTTATGCCCTGGTTTAACTCAGTTAAGGAAGGGAGTCAAGCAAGATCTGGTTAAACTCAATATCACTCTGTAATTAGTTGGGCATGAACTCATTTTCTGATGCCTTCTTCGTCACAGGGTTTATTAAATTACTTAGATTAATGGTTATGTTGGTAAGAACATAATTAAGGGATTAAGTCAAGTAAGTTTATTTAAAGTTCAGTATAATACATCAAAAAAAGTCAAGTCAATTAGATTTTTTGCTTTTCCCCATCTTCATAGCCTTGATATGGTTTGAAAAACCGTATTTGAATGTTTTGTTAAAAAATAAGAAATTAATTTGGATTGAATCCACAGAGGTTTATGGAAAAACAGCACTGGGATCAGCTTACTGGAGATGTATTTGCCTTGTGTTGAGCTTCATTAGCTACAGTTTCCCAACAGATGCATTAGGCCAATTTCACAAACCAGTTCACACTTATCTACACAGTTACACACAGCTGTAAAGTTGGAAATTGTATATAAAACAAACAAATTATACTCAGTTGGCAGTTTATTAGGCACATGTAGATATACGTAATGGAGTCTAATACAACAATAATGTTCACTTTTTAATTTTTTTTTTATAGAGGCATTTCTGTTGTTTAGTCGAGCTCATTGACAACAAGAAATGGAGAGGACAAAATAAGAGAGATATCTCTTAATATAACCCAACAGCAACACAAACTGCTGGCTCCAAACTAAACATAAAGTTTCAACAAAAACAGAGTGTGTTATTAGACTGCATTAATTCTAGTGTAATGTAATAAACTGGCATTTGAGTGTGTATCAGCATGTGTAAGTGACAATTTCTACACATTGCATGTAGCCTCATGTAATTATCTCCCTCATTGTCCTTCCCTGTCCCTCTCTCTGTGTCACACACACACACACACACACACACACACACACACACACACACAGTCACACACAGTCACACACACACATAGTTAAACCCTCGTCATTAGAGGTTGTAAACACTCAGGGATCACGATCAGAGCATTGGGGGATTGTCAGTGGGAGCAGCAAGACCTGGCAATCAGAGGTGGTTCGGCTCGTGGGAAATTTATCACAGGAGATACTCTGACCTGCAGGGACCAGTCATATCAGTCGACCTGAGAAAAACAAGCCCAGTGGTCGTTATGAGGGTTTTTGTGCACACTGAGGGTGGGGTGGTGGCAGCGTTGCAGCCAGATCACGGGATGGGGACGGTGTGGGGGGATGGGAATAGAGGGGGTTGGAAACACGGAAGGTGAAGGGATGTGGGGATCATTGGTCTGCAGCGCTTGTTGGTGTATTGCGTACTGCCCATGATTGTTTTTGTTTCATTTGACTAGCTTCTTTAGCATAGATGTGATGCAATAGATGTGTTCCTATATCACCTGGGGATAAATGTGGTTCATTAAGCCCACAAATGTTGTTGCGTGCAAACATAGACACCCCCACACACACATTCACTCTCTCTCACACATACACACACACACCATAGTACACATACAGCATGTTCATCCACTTACAACAATCCTGCCCTGTTTATACACACACACACAACACACACACACAAAAACAAACATACACTAACACACGCACACACACACACACACACACACACACACACATTCAAGT
Organism: Seriola aureovittata; assembly: GCF_021018895.1. NCBI lineage: Eukaryota > Metazoa > Chordata > Actinopteri > Carangiformes > Carangidae > Seriola > Seriola aureovittata. The sequence goes on from NC_079372.1 coordinate 27,887,827, forward strand.
GTGTTTGTGTGTAAACACACTTGAGAGACTCTGGAAGAAGGAGAAGAATCAGCCGAGGACAGAGACAAGTTGCATTTATCTTCTGCATGCTAGGCTGCCGCGCGTGTGTGTGGGTGTGTTAGTCCCCTTGGATGAGCACACACGGCTGAGGATGCAGCTGAGAGCATGAGTTCTGACCGAGAGGAGTATGACATGGTCTGTCAGAGAGCTGTGACCCTAATTGTTGACCTTTGCCTGCACAACAGCACGTTGTTGGATCAGGATACCTGTCAGGATTTCCTATTCCTGTTGTCCAGCCACAGCTCTAACCACAAAGAACAAGGTAAGTACTATAATTAACTTCTGATCTATATTCGGTGTAAGTCAGTAGCTTTCATGATGTACTCTGTAAGTCTCTATGCTCAGTTCTTTTCCCCAGAAAAAAAAGCTAATTCTTAATCATTTTGTTTATGAATGCCTTTGTGCCATTTAACATGTGGTTTTAAATTTTTTTTTTTTTCCTTTTGTTTACCACATGTACAGTCACAGATGGTTGCTCAGATGTGGCTTTGACTGAGCGTTCTAAGCCATTAATACATCTTTAATTATTTCTTATGACCTCAGGGCTACGGGGAGCAATAGGTGTATAAAACAAACTCACATTGACTCCTCAGTTTGCTTCAGAGAGCAGAGCTTCTATACTGTTAATAGATAAGCCTTAAGGCTGGCTAATGCCAGCTGATGCTGTCCTGACCACTCAGGCTCACAAAGAGAAGAGATGAGAAACAAACAAACCTTTTCAGAAATGTTCCTATGCATGAGTGAATAACAAATGCGAACATGTGAATAGGAATAGTGTGTGTGAAAGCTATAATATTGTATGTTTAATCTGCTCTGCAAAGTTTCAGCATCATGAATTGGATTTGTGACTCATTCATGAGCTGTGATTTACACATCTGTTGCAGCTTTGTGCATCTTTTTGCTTTGGCACTTATTTAAAGGAATAATCCGCCCTATCTTCAAATGCATTGTTAATGAAGCAGCTCTACTACAGCCCCTGGCAGACTGTGTGTTATAATTCTTTGTTGTGTGAATTCTAGTTGTGAGACTGTGCCATTTATTCTGACAAATACTGTTTGATTTGTCTAGAAGGAAACTTGTGAATTTAGTGTTACAATGCAGATAACACTATACAAGACATGACCAGAGGGTGTGTGAATAATTGAGGCTTTATAGATTTAGAAAGACAGATTTCCCTGAGCATTCACCGTGTACCAATTTTTTTGATCGCAGAGCTAAACATTAACATGTTTCTGTGTACGATTTGAATAATGGCACTTTATTTATAACTGGAAAACAGGATTCTGAAAGCAGTAAATATGCCAATTATGTGATCTGTTGCATATTAGATATCCAAAGCTGCAATCTATCATCATTTGCTAATCCATCCTAATTTTATATTTCTTTCTTCCAACAAAAGAGTTTGTTTGTAAGTTGATAAGTTGATGAGAACTGATCTCGGGTTCTATCTTTGATGGAAACGTGGGTCTTTAGCTTGGTCAGCAGGTGCACAGGAGAGAGGAAATATCATTTGTGGCTGCTTTTTCAAGGATGGGTCCCTGTTCACAGAGTGCTTGTCACACCAATCCTGACCAAATCCACTGTCGCCTCACATCATCCTCAGCGGAGGAATTGAACGTACATCACAGTGCCACAGGCATCTACTACTGAGCTGTGGGGACATTAAATGCCATTGCATGTTATGTTGCCATTGATGTAAATTATTTCTGCCAGTTGGAAGCTAAAGACAAGCTGCTTCTAATAATATTGGAGGATGTGTAGGTTGGGGGTTGTATGAAATGTCTCCTTGTATATATTTTCTTTGGTAAAAGACATAGATCCTGCAGAGAGCAGTATGTGGTTATGTTCACCAAACAGGATCTATGATGGAGGGCAGAGATTTAATTGAAATTGAAGCGAAACATTTTCGACTGACAAAGACTGACGCTTATTGTGCCTTTCCTTATTATAACACAAAAGTTATAATATCCTTACCATATTACTGTAATGCCAAATATTTTATATTTGTTAGCTGAAGTCTAACTGAAATTAAAAAATAACTTTGGGTAATAAATCAGTATACATATATCCTTGGTGTTTGTTTTGATTTGTGTACTTACTTTCTCATAATTATAATTACCAAATACAAGAGGTATAATTGTTATTTATTTTTTTACAATGACAGTGCCTCCTACTCTAGTGTTTTGTGCTTTGAATCTTTGGTACTGAATGACAATGAGTGGTGCATTATCTGTGATAGATAGATCGTTTTTGGCACACACACACACACACACACACACACACACACACACACACACACACACACACACACACACACACACACACACACACACACACACACACACACAGACACACACAAATAATTTTTCATGCAAGTTTTAGAGGCAGTGCAATTGCATACAGTCAATGGAAAAACGCAGTTAGATGCCCAGGGGCAGAAAGAACTGACGCAAAGCAACATCCACAGGAGTTTAAATGTTCAAAGGAAAAGGGAGATTGACTGGAGGGGAATAACAAAGAACTGGAGTTACTGGTGAGTTCAGTGACAGTCAAGAGAATGACTGAGACCAGGAACACACACACACTGACGCTCACTCACTCATAGGGCTGTTGTGTGTTACAAAATAATGTTCAGTTGGTTCATTGGTTGTTTAGGACAAACAAACACAAACAGTGCTGGACGAGTTACTTGATAACTGCAATCAATTACTCATTACTCGTTACTCATAATAAAAGTAATTACATTATTTTACTAATCACTGAGCAGCAAAAGTAAAGCTACATAACTTTAAATCCTGCCAACAATTGGACCATCCTGCAGCTAGCTTAGCCTATGTGACTGCACACAGCTATCCCATATCCTGGACCAGTCTGCCCACTGAACACACAAAGATCAAACTCCCAGTAAGACAGTGAACAAGCCTACCCACAAATGTCAATGTAAGGCAGTGTTACCCTGATAAATTACTGTAATGTAGTTACTGAGTTTTAAATTTCAATCCCTTACACTACTTGTTACTGACTAAACTAACCACACTAGTGTAATGAATTTCTAACTGAAGCGTTACTGCCCGACACTGATCACAAACGCTCCAGTGATGAAATTCATGCACACACCTCTACAAGCTTCCACATTTATCTTCTTCAGAAAAATGGGGAAATATGCATAATAGCTGAAGTATCATTTTATTGTCTATCATTATATCATGGCGTAGTGGTTAGCACTGTCGCCTCACAGCAATGGGTTCAAACCTGCCAGCTTGGGCCTTTCTGTGTGGAGTTTAACTTGCAGGTTTAGGTTAATTGGCGCCTCTAAATCGCCTGTAGGTGTGAGTGTGAGTGGTTGTTTGTCTCTATGTGTCGGCCCTGTGATGGACTGGCGCCCTGTCCAGGGTGTACCATGCCCTAACCCAATGTCAGCTGGGATTGGCTCCAGCCCCCCCCCCACAGTTCGTCGTCTCACCACTTCATAAAGTCACCCCACTATGCTTTGTCGACAGTTTTCATAAACCAATATGCATTTCCAGATCTTTTGTTACATGTTGGTAAATGCGCTAAAAATATCAATTCACATCTGTTCCCAAACACACAGAATGCAAACTCTTTAATATATAGATAATGTTCATTTTTCTTTCTACTTCATCTCCACTTTAAGGGATATTAGAGAATATAAAACTCTATTTCTATCATTTGCCCCATTTTCTCCTCACTGACAGTGCAAAAGAGCACATTAGTTTTACGAACATACAGCTGCTGAAAAGTATATCGGCAGCTATCAGGCTCACAGCAGCAGTCGTTTTACCAGAGAAAATTTCCCTCCAAATTCTCTGCTGATGGCGGGTATCTCCTCACTCGTTTCAGATCGATTATGATAAAATAAGAAGGACTAATTAGAAAGCCTGGGACTTTAATTCCCCCATCCTGATGCGGCTGGAAGATAATAACCTATTGTCCTTATTGACCAATTTGTTGAATCTTGAGCCGGCTGATTGTATTCCATTAAAGGCTTGATGTGTCACTGCACCAGACCCCACCTGCTGTTCGTGTGAAAGGCAACACAGGACTTTTCCAGAGAGATAAATGAGAGCTCAGATCAGCAGTTGGCTGAGCGAACATTTCCCACTGATCACCTGCCTGCTTTAGATATTGATATTCACTCCAGAATGTTGATACAGGTTACTAAACATATCCCCTTAAGCCTGTGTGGCTCCTGAATGGCGAGATGTACTTAGAACCCACCTTCCACCCCCTCCCACAAACACACACACACACACACATACACACACGCACGCACAATACTCGCCCTCATTACAAATCCCACTTTCATTATCAGCTATAGCTTCAGGTGTGTGGGCTTGAATTGACAAGGCTTATTTTTGATCACGTTATTTCTCACACGCCCATCTCATCTTGAGGTTTATTAAGCAAGACCTTGGCTGGCAGAGGACATTACAGTCAGTGGATCATTCATTTAGTTCCCACCGGTCTGTTCTTCCCTGTCCGCGGTATTTTCAGCGACGGATGGTGCATTGCAGATTGAATCCAAAAACAGAAAAACAAGAACATCAAATTAACTGCACTGTGGAGATTAGAACCCCCATCTGAACCACTGTGCCTTTCAATAATTCATACCCGCCATCTACTGTCTTGGTATTTTATTGATACAACATTTCACTATAGACCACAAAGGAACACTGAGGACATGGTCTGCTCCTGTTGTGAGAGATAACACTCTGAAAAATGTCTATCTCAGCCGTCACGAAAAGACCAAACGCCAGTCCTCAAACGCTTGGTCCATTATTGCTGGAATCATTAGAATAATAAAACACCTTTTAGTATTTTTTTTGTAAGATACAGCATTAGGGAGGTTTATGTATTCATATGTACTCATCCAGCCTTTAATCCTGTCTTTGCACCTTTACACAAGTGGAAAGGTATAGGATTATCAGATGTAACGGAGTTTTAATGACACCAGGAGTTAAAATCAAACAGATACAGGCAGAGTAAGGCCAGTGAACCGGTTCAGTAGGAGGAGGAAATAATGACTGGCCAAGTGGAACACATTTTTCATTAAAATTAATGCGCTAAAGACATAAGTCGAACAGTGGCTTGAATACCGATCAGCTCTTCTGTAAGCAGTCTGCGAACTGCATTACAAACAGGAACGCCTTCATCACTCTCTCTTGAAGCCCTCTCTGGTATGTCATCCCCCCACATCTTAATTTTGAAGCTCAATGGCAACTGGGACGTCCCCGAAGGTGCTAATTTCTACTGATATAATCTGCTCCTTGTTGAACAGCTGTGGAACTATCATGAATGTGAATCCATCTCTATGAATAAATAATAAAAATCTTTCTTCTGTGATTCAATAGCGCAGACAACACTGCGCTTGTCTTGTACCTTGTGTAAGTGCTTCGCAGGACAGTGCACCCTGTGTGGTTTGTGTCCTGCAAAATGCATCAGCATCATTAATGGCAAAAGTGTTACAGGGATGAGTAATGTAGGAACCTGCTGTGTGTTACCCTAGCCAGCGAACTGGGCAAGGACTCTGCTGAGCTATCGAGCAGTAACATTGGTTTATTGATTAAAGAATCAGGCCCCGAGTGAGCAGAGCGGTGCGAGCCTCACAGGGAGAGGAGGAGACACAACTGAGCATGAGAAAATTCTTTTTTTTTTGCCATCTGCTGCACTGGAGCATAACATTATACTACAAATTGGTACAGATATACAACAGCTGAGTACTAATTGACCCTATGCTAAGCCTCACCATTGTTTGTCAAGCTATCCATTCTTGCATGAAGAGAATTCATCATCGAAGTTCGCAGTCCTTTTTGAAATAATTAGTCCTTGATTTCAGAGGTAGACAAAAGCAGGTTTGTCATTTATAGACAGCAACTGTCAATTTGCCTACTTATTCCACAACCATCGTTAGCACATTGTATTAGCTGTAGCTAACTAACATTAGCTCTATGAGTTGGTTTAAAACGCAGTCTCTGACTGACTTTGTGTTTTAAAAGTAGCTACATCTCAGGTGTGTGTAGAGACCAAAAACAGACCTAAAAGAAAATGGACATTTGTCTAATGTGACCAGAAACACGACTAACACGAATGAATGCTGATGTTGCTCTGCTACCTCTGGATGTGTAAATAAGCAAGTCTCAAAATTAGCAACCAAACAAGTTCACCTTATCAACTCAAAGGCATCAGAGGCAGTGATATGTCCATTGCCCTCAAGTAGCCAAAAAAATCAGTTATTGCAGGTTAAATATTTCAAGCTAACTTGTTTCAAAGCTAGAACTTTATAAATAGGTCTTAATTACACACTCGATGGATAAGTGTGATTTGCATTTGATTATGCTGAAAGACTGAGGCTAGAGCTGCATGTCCTAAGTGAAAAACTCAGCATCCTCACCAGCTGATGAAATATTTAGAAGACATGGAAATAAAGAAACAGAACTATTCTTGTTAGTGCTAGATAAATATGTATGATAAGAAAAAATTTGAGCTCTGTTGTCTTGGACAAGTTGGACTGTGTTTGCTGGAGTTTTAACTTTCCCAAATCCAATAAAAAAGTAATAATTGATCTTGTTTGCATTTCCAGGACTCCTGCCAAAAGTGTTTCAGACTTCTATTTCATAATGGTGGTCTACCAGGAAAATGTTATCTGGGCTACTGAGCATTTTTTCGTTGCAGTACTGCAAGTGGCCACTGGGAAAAAATGGCAACTAGGTTGACTTGCAGCGCAGCAGTCAGCCCGCTCACTACATCCACTACAAATACTACACAGTGCATGTTTAAAATGTTCTTTGGCTGTGGAAGTTTTTTGCTGGGTGGAACAATTGGCTAGTTAGTCAGACGTCGACATTTGCAGCTTAAAGCACGCAAACACTTTTTAAGCCGTTCCTTACACTCTGCCTCTTATTTGGAGACACCACCCTCATAACTCTGTATGCTGGTCTTACTGCTTCCCTATCCACCACTTTGGCATGTACAGAAATTAAAGCTCATGTGCCCAGTTAAGGTTGGTAAGCTATGATTTTAAAAAAAATCGCTGGTCAATTGCAGGTTGCTGTACCGTATTTTGAGATGGTTTAAATTTTGGGGAGAATTTCATAAGGAGCAAATAAAAAAGGCACCTACTTTTTTGCCTCATCTGACTTCCCCTCATCTCTGATGTCAAGCCCTTCTCATTCCCCTCTTGTCTAACGAAGCCCTGTGTACCTCCGCTGTCTCAGAGTTTCACTGGCTGGTTCCATTCATGTAGCTGTTTTGTCATAATGGCTGTTGAGCTGTCTGTCACGGTGAAAAGCTTCGGGCCTCTGGGGCCCACACTCCTGTCAAGCTTTCGGGGTTGATGGTGTAGAATCAGACTTGGGGCCTGTACACGTCATCAAACAAATTAATGTTCAGTCTCAGAGGGTAAAAAATAGAAGAACAATGAAATTACTGTGTTGTTCCAGCAAAGAACAAAACCAGAAATCAGTTCTGTAAAGACATAACCAACTCTGGTTTGGGGCTGCAAACTGGAACGACATTGTTGAGAGAAATTTTTTGTGTAACTTAAAATATACTTCTGTTATGTTGTAGCCAGAGGAGCTTACTGTTTCATTATTAATCCATCTCGTGAATACTTTTAATTTAATTTTTTTTTTTTTTTTATCATTTTATTACAAAATGTCAATACAATAGTGACAAATGCCTATTATAATTTACCTGAGTCAAAAGTGATATATTCACATAACTTAGTTTAAAGTCAAATTTTGCAGATTGGTGTTGATAATATAATAAGTTACTATGGAAGTTTGCACACAATTATCAGACGAAAAGAGATTGATCTCTTTCAGTTCCATTCATGATATTGCTTACTTATTAATCTCCCAACCGGAGATTTACTGTTCAGATGTGACAATATACACAATATTACGTAAACAGCAAAAGAACTTGATGATACTTTACCTGTATGATACTTGATTATTTTATTTGCAACTAAAAATCTCCAGATGAAAAAGTCAATGGTTACACTTTAGTATAACTAGTGTAGAGGCAGTGCAGGATGTGCACATTTTTTCCTGGCTTAAAAGAAGCAAGGGTGGCACCTCATCAGTGCCCTAAACCTTCATTGATTCATGTATTTTTCAAATGGAAAATAAATCTTAAAATGCGCCAGCTATCAGCCCTATCTTTTATTATCGTATAGCTGCAAAAATAACACTGATTTGTTTTGAATACAGGTCTTGATTTAAAGCTGTACTTATTAATATTTTGATATTATTAATGGATCATATGACTATGTGTAAAGTGACAGGTGTTGCAATTAAGAACCCACAGGAGAAGATTTATGAGGTGACTCCAGATTAATGCTGATGTGTAATTAGGCAGTTGTTTGTTAACAGGTGCACCATATCGATTTATGCCAGTGTTGTGTTTACATGTTCTACTACCACTATTGGCCAAAAAAATCAATTAATTCTGCTCAGAGCTTTAATTTTTACCTTTAATAACTGTGCTGTAATTACTCAGTAGAATGTATAAGCCTAGATGGGTATTTGCAAAAAGGTGTATGTATACAAACCAGTCAAAGTTAAATTTGGCCTTTAATTTCTGTGCTATTAAGTGGTCATGTAGTGTTTTAATATTTCCAGAACAAACAATCAAAATCAAAATGGACCATCTGTCCAAGTTGAATCCAGAGCAGTTGTTCCATGTCCGCAACTGTTCATGTGTAAATTGGAAACTGTCTGCTGATGAGTTCCCCGTAACAACTTTACAATGTGTCACTGTTGTTGTGTCACAGCCTGTTGTGCTGCTGCCAAGAGGCAAGAAATCAATTAATGCAGGTTTAAAAAAAGCCGAGATCCGGTAATTATCAGGTAATATTATTACAATAATATTACAAATTTCATCCAATCTGCTGTTATGTAATTTTAAAAAGATCTTTTTACTAGAATTTAAACATAAATAACAGAAAAACAGAAACATTGCTCCGGTACAAACTAACACATGTCAGCATACACACCACACCACAATAAATGAAGCTTACTATATTCAGTTTTTGTTCACACTTTGTCAGAGAGGTGTTAAAATATTTGCCCCCCGACCAAAACAGAAGTTTTCCCTTTCTTGTTTAAATAAAAACTTTTACAAGACTCATGCAAATCTTGATAAATATGACCTTTAAACATCTAACACTGCCTCCTCACTATTCTCAGAGCGAAACACAAAAAATACACCCATATATGAATAATGTTTTTTTTTTTGGTTGAAATTACATCTATTATTCTTAAATAAATCAAAAGAACTAAGCAATGTGAAAAATGAAAGAAATTGCAGACACACATGCTACCGTATCTAGAAAATGTTGACTCACCTATTGGACAATGAACAAAATTGTCCCACGGTTGGACATACTTGCTGAAATAGTCCATCACACATACTATAGGACTACATAGCACATAATAATACAACGCGCAAAGTTATTGCCCAATTTTTGCAATAAAACACAATAGATTAGAAAGACATTTACTAAAAATTCAAAACAGTTATTTTCAGCGAGTCAGTTCCTTATTTCATCATCTTCCAACAACAAAAACTCATCTTTTCTGTTTTTCCCAAACAACCTCTTTCTTTAGATTATCTTACTGTATAAAGGATAATATAAAAAGACATTTCATTATAATGATGAATCATCCATAGCGTCTTATTTCCTGATTCAGCTGTGATAAGACACCACACCTCATTTGGATAATGTGCTCAGATTTGATCAAACTATATGTTCCATATAGTATCTATATGTGTACATACATGCTACTTCGTAAGTGGTGAAGTGACTCAGTGAAACAAGTGTTGTTATTCTCACATGTATTTCAGAGGTCCAGTAAACAGCAGGGTGTGATCTGTTTCATCTGTTGCCTGTGGGTGAAGGATGTGAGATGTTTTCCTTTCTACTAAAACTGGAGCCCTCCACAGGCTACGACAAGATGAGGAGGTGGTCTACTATATTACAACTTATTCACTAATTAGATAGAGACGTTGCATGCATGAAAGGCTAAATTAAATACAAATACCAATCCTTAATGGGCAAACCAAGGGTGTAATATGTATGCAACACTGCATTGTTTTATACTCTGATTCCAACAGTGTACTCTACTCTGCCAGCACGTATCATGACAGTGATTGAAGATGTTTTTCTTTATTTATTTTAGTGTTCAGCCAAAGAGAAAGGGCACCAATTTATATATTAGTTGATAAGACAGTCCATTATACAGTGGTAGAATATCTATTTTAGGTTGCAGACAGCACTTTTTTTGTGTCTGCCTATAAATCCTGTGTTCGTGAGCTGCCAGAAAATGTGTTAGTCATAGTGCACCTAGAACATATGGTGCCTTAGGCCCTCCATCAGTTCAGACTGTATCATTCCCATTTCCTGGAATCTCTGCCTCTTCCTATATTTTGTGTTTTCACTTATACTGCCATTAACAATCCCCTGAGGAAACATGACCCACAAGAAGTACAATCAGGGAGATGGGGGAAGGACAAATTGAATAACAACCTCATGACAAAAGACTAGGAGGCATAGAAAAGTGTGTCTACGTGTATGTGCTCATGTAGATTTGTGAACATGTCAGTATGTGTGTATAAATGTGCGTTTTTCTTTGTGTCTAAGTAGGGTCACGCAGTTGGCAGAACAGGAGGCTTTTGAGCACCAAGGTAAAATCATAAAAAAATCTGATTTTTCTACTCCTTGTTTGCACAGAACGGGGAAACAGAGGTGCAATCTGAGGTCTGTTGTGACATTTCATCCTGTGATTATATTAGCACCCTCTGCAAAGCAGACAAGGCCCAGTCTGAAATGATGTTACCTGAGCTGACAAGAATTGATGGAATGACCTTACAGCTTGTCCACATGCGGGAAATTGCTTAACGGTTTCACTGTGAAACACTGGAGATGTGAAAACAGCTATGTATCCCGGTTGCATTTTTATCACTCATATTACATCAGTGGAGCAAATGCTAGACTGTGGCACAGGAGATCAGAGGAGTTAAGAGTTCTTGGGAAAAAAACACTCTAAAACTTACAGTGAAGTACACCGTATATTGAATTCTTGACATATGGCCAGACAACAAGAAGTTATAATCACATACTCTGGGGGCCATGTTCCATTATTCATCACCAGATGTACCCACTGAATTTGCATATTTCATTTATCTGTAAGATGGAGTAATAAATATCCAGATACATATTGTGTTCTATGACAAATTACTTGAAATTCATTAATTCTGAGGCAGAGGCACAAATTTTGCCCAGAAAACACTGTGACAAGAAGTGCCAGGAAATGCAAACTTTTCTAAAACATATAAATAATTTAAAAGCTTTTAAAAAGTTTCTGCCGGATATAGAGAAAGTTAAACCTAAACAAATATTTAAAAGAAATAAGCTCAATGGCATTTATCAGCAGTTTATTAGGTACACCTAGCTACAGAGAAGTGTTTCTGTTACTTAGCATACCCTCACTTATATAAAAATTACAATAATTAAGGGATGATGAATAAATGCATAGATTGAATTAAGCACTTAATTCATAGAAATACCAACAGAAACCAACAGCTGCTTTTAACCTCAACAAAACTCTTTTTCTCAAAAATCTTCTTTTTTTTATTTTTTTACCTATTATTAGTACAAAATTACACACAGTAATTTCCTAGAAACTTTTAAGAAATAATTTGGAATTCATTAAGGAATAGCAAACCTGTCTTTAATGGTTTCAGAGAGTAGCCGATTTGCATATGTACCACCAGGTAGATTATGAATATAATATTAATCTTTTTCACTTACATGACAGTTAGATAAAGTCTGTTGGTATATCAGTGTTTTAATGTCCGCAGTGAATTGTTAATGTGGCTTTAACATTACAACAGGTGACACGTGTTGGGAGAGGGACAGAAATGAGCCACCATATCTTACAAGCTCTGAGTAACGACCTATGGGGTCACTCATGGAAAGTTACACTGATGGTAATTTCTCCCCTTGTAGATTGTAGCCCCCTCTTTGACGAGCTAATCCCCAGCCAAGCGTGTAATTAAGAACAGAGTCGGGTGTGCTGGTATTGCAGTGCGTGTGTGTGTGACATGACAGTGAAGTGGCGGTCTATGCCATCAGTGTGGTAAATAATCACCTGTCAGTGGCTGTTACTGACAAAACACAGTCACTAATGCATTCGTCGAGCCAGGTTTGGATTAAGACAGAGAAGAGAAGCATTACTAAGTGATGAATGGAGCATCATTATGAAATTTCACCTCTGACAGCAGCATTCTGTCACTTGCAGAGGATTTTCATCTGCATAAGGCTGCAACAAACCACGGATATGTCTTTCAAAATGTTACACCATAAGGCTGGGGGCCAACAGCAGAGGTTTGGAGCTTCAGGGATAAACCTCCCCGTACAGTGTTGGAGCCATATCATATCACTGTATTACTCAACCATAATTACAGCAGAAGTACCTTGCATACCCGAGGGTTTGTTGCTGAGATTCTAGACAGCAGTCCTCCTACTTTCCAACATTATAACAATATGATGACCAGCTTCTAATCTACCTTTCTACTCTGGTTCATAGACGAAATCACAATCACATCATTGTTTCATGATTAGATGTATGATTATAATATACGCTATCGCTACGTAGCCAATGTTGGCATAACTGGCTATTAGAAACGTCAAGTACAGTATCAAAATTCATTCTTGTATTTGACAAGATCTCAGAGGCAGTTCTAGGAAGGAAGGGAGGTTTTTGTATTGTTAATGTGCCTGCACAGTGTGTGGAATTGTATATATGCATTAATACTAGTACTAATACTACTAATAGCCTAAAACATATAGTGGGGTCCAAAAGTCTGAGACCACTTTTCCATGTGGTCTAACAATGACAAATAAAAAGGACCTTTTTCTGAGCTCATTTATGAAAGCTAATGCTATTAAGTAGTCAAATGCTGAGAGCAAATCACCAAACAAAAATGCATAATGCAAACCCTCAGTGCCAACTTCCTCTGAATGACGTCAAAAAGACTAATATTGTACAGTATTTGTATTTATCTCTTATCTGGATTAAACAAGTGCCACGTTCATATCACCAGCAGCTGTAATAATCATAACCCTGAATTTACAGAGTGTGAGGAGAGGACGGGTGCAGACAAGAATCAAAATAAATGGAGAGAGAGGGAGGGAAGACGGGAGAGAGAGAGAGAGAGAGAGAGAGAGAGAGAGAGAGAGAGAGAGAGAGAGAGAGAGAGAGAACGTGTACAGCTCTGGTGACATAAAACAGACTGGGCAAACAGTGCAGCTTTAATCTTTCATGGCTTTAGGGTAGAATTGAACTTTAACTTTCACAAGCATCACTTTCACAAAAATACTAGCTGATGCATTATGTTGCTATATAAGGACAGAATTAGTGGACGGAAAAATTGCTATTAATATAGCTGTGTGATTAACGTCATGACCTCAGGAAGGGAGGGAGAGGGAATTACCTGATTTGATTAGCAGCTAAATAATTACTCATCCTCCTGTTACCAAAATGGAGGACACATTAGGTACATAAAAATTAATTGGTCGTCCTAAAATTCCACAGCACACTTGATCTTGCTTCACAGCACAGGGGTTAAGCACTGGTCTAATAGCTAGCTAACCACTGAGCCTAAGCTAAATAATATTACTACAGAGTCCACATGAGCATGCAAATGAGTGTCACCAGAGCAGCAGAACCACTGTAACCCACTCCTGGGTGAGTACACTAGGTTCTAGGTTCAGAAAGAGCTATTTAAGTGCAATAACAATAAACACAAGTGAATACAGTGAACTGAAACTTTGCTTATGAGCAAAACAATGTGACTTTCATCACATTTACATAAATATGAAAAAATAAAACCTGGGCCCTTTAAACCTGAGAAAACTGTCCTTAAGTGAGATTTCCCAAAGTTCAAGTGACTTCCAAGCTAGTCCAAAATTTAAACAAAGTCTGCAAAGTGCTGATCTGTCAGAGACACAGTGCATTCTTTAAGTATAATGTGTGTTCAAGATGGTACCAATACAGGTGACTGGCACGATCCTACCACAAAGCAGATAGCTCATCCGGCTGTTTCGGTGGCAATGTGAATCCGGGTTCCTGGAAGTCAAGCTGGGAGGCTCGCCATCTTGTTGTTGGATGTTCTTCAGTGGATCTTCTCACTCAATAAAAGGCCTGGCCTGAATTTACAAACAGCTGCCTTATAGTCTCTGTTGTACAACATCATACTAGATCATAACAGCTTTGAAGTAAGTGCAGACTGAATGCAAAAACTGAACATATTGAAAATTGTGTAACTCTCTAGTTGCACTTCCAACCTGTCAATAATATTACAATTATTTTGTTCTCAGAAAATATGCCTAACATATATTGATACAATAAAAACATCATATATGAAATTTGAATGAAACTGTTCCAGCTTTTGCCAAAATATACAGTATGAGTCAATGCGTGTCCAAACTTTTGACTGGTTCGGTACAAACCATATTTATTCAGTGAAAGCAAAATTGTATTCATCTATAGACACACAGCCTGTTTCACTAATTGAGTGAGTATAATAATTTGGCTTTAACTGCTCTCAGCAGAAACAGGGAAATCTGTAGTTCATCATTTCTTATCAAAAATACCGCTTTGCAAATCAATAAATCATCCCTAGCAGCATAGGGGGAAGAGACATTCACAAACCACAAAAAAAAAAAAAAAATGCTAAAATGAGCTTTACATGAAAACAGCTTTGTTGCTAACACACAAACAAAACTAGCAAGAAAGAGCAGAGAAGCTAGCTTACCCAGGCAAGTGCAGCTAATTAAGACGAAAGCGGCACTTCCGGTCGTCTCGAGACTTCTGCAGATAAAACCGTTTCACTGACATCTGATAACTGTTCGACTTCAAGAACTGTTTTTAATTTAGTTCCTACTGTTTTCTCAGCCTTTCTGAAGCTCAGCGTTGTTACACTGATGAGCATTAACTCCTTAGTTTAACTCCCCCTGAACTAGCCCCGCCCCCTCGCAAAACGCACTGCAAAACGTTGTTAAATTTAGTAAGGGGTGGGACTGGGTGAAGGCACTTCCGGTCGTCTCGAGACTTCTGCAGATAAAACCGTTTCACTGACTTCTGATAACTGTTTGACTTCAATAACTGTTTTTAATTTAGTTCCTACTGTTTTTCAGCCTTTCTGAAGCTCAGCGTTGTTACACTGATGAGCATTAACTCCCAGTTTAACTCCCAGTTTAACTCCCCCTGAACTAGCCCCGCCCCCTCGCAAAACGCACTGCAAAACGTTGTTAAATTTAGTAAGGGGTGGGAATGGGTGAAACAAGAGATTTGAGTGAGTTATCACAACTGTAATGAAAATAATAACTTAAAATTTAAAAAGTCAATGGTTAAATTGTTTATAACTAAACTGCACTGTAACTGAAAAGTTGTGCCCCCCCCCCCCCCCCCCCACGGCAAGATGGAAACCAATGATGTGTTGCAAAAATGTTGTGGTGGCATCTGGTGTGGCCAATTAGATTGTAAAGGCACCTTGGCCACCCCTTTAAAACTGCGTATGCAAGCAAGCCATCGCATTACTTTCCGATAGTGAGTCACTCTAGTGTCCAGTCTGTATCCATCGTTTTCCAACCCAGTTCAAATGAAACACCACATACTAACAACATGTGACGAAAGCCTTGACGAAAGATACCTTCAAACCTAAACATAAGATTTTGTGATAATTCATCACTGTAAACAAGTGATTTTATATCACATTTCTTAATTTGACCAATTATTGATATAAAACTTTTGATTAGTGCAGCTTTGAATATTACTTTCTCCACCAACACGTGTCATATTCAGGCTTTTTTAGATTGGCAGTGTTTTTTTTTTTTTAAGTTGTTATACAGCTGACAATGATTGAATCCCCTTTTAAGGATTCCCTTCACGTAAAATTCACTGTGGGCCCACTTCACTCTAAAAATACCCATCATGGTGAGTGGGCTCTGCATACCAACAGGTTCTACATGGTAATCAGTCTGCGTTCAACATCCTATACAGTGCAAAGATGGGATGGTAGTCTTACTGCCACAGCCCCTATGGCATTTGGCCAAGACTGAAAAGAGAAAGTGTCAGTGTTTGAGAGCTGCCCTGCATTCAGAGTAGAGCAGGTCAGTCTGAGAGGAGAAGGAAACACACTCTATTGACTGCGCAAAGCACTGGAAGGAGAAGTCCTGTATTATCTGGCTTCTGCCTTACTTGATTAGGAAATTATATTTCCCTCTGTGGTTCAACAAAATGCTTCTGTGCTTAACTTTTACAAAGAGCAGTGAAAAAATAAATACTAATCACCCTCCATACTTGAGTTTTAAATTGGTACCACTTTCTGACACAGCACCAATTCTAAAGGGTCTGTGCATTGTAAGTAATAGTTAATAGATCCTTTACTAATGCTTTAAAGATCAGTTATAAGCCATCAATAACTACTTTTGGCTTGACAGCTCTTTTTTCCAGCCAGAGATTATTTTGCCACCACAATGTAATTTGGTTTACAATGTAGAAACATAAGACATAAGTGTCATTCTAGGAGACAGGGTTGGATATTGTGCTAAAAGACAGAGGCTAAAGCTAAGTCTCAGGCAAAAAGTCAGCATCATCACCAGCTAATGATCCATGTATAAAACAAAAAATACAGAAGAAGCATTCTTGTATTGCAGCGTAGAGCTACCACACAAAATTAAATATTATAAATGGTATGTTTGGGGCGCACCAGTTGGTCACCTGGTAGAACGTGTAGCATTTCGAGTCTGCTGCACGTCATCCCCTCCCTCTCTCCCTCTGTTACTTGATTCTAACGCAGCACTGTTTGGCTGTTTAGTTTGCATACTTGGACAAGCCAGACAGAGGTTTGAGTTGTGCTTCACTGTTTGTATTTTCAAACAGTATGTTTTCACTGAAGACAATGAGGACTAACTGTTTGGCGAACGTATCGCTATCTCGGGAAATGAATTTGGCTGGAGTGTTTGGAGTGTAAACTTCCCTAGATCCAGTGAGGACTAACGTTTGCAGCTCATGTTAGAACAGATGAACACACAGTTAAATCCTTTCCTCACACTTTTGCTCTTGTATTGGTTTGGTTTTAGAAAAAGGCTAAAGAAAAAAGACGCCACCCCATGTGCAGTGCTTTGGCATATGACAGTTTGACAGGCATGGCGTGGCAATTGCTGTTTAGTGGAGGGGTTCGCAATTAATGAAGATAAGGCTCCTTTTCATTTGCAATTACCATCAAATCTTTTCAGCAGCTAGACACAATGACTAGTTTTAGCAAGCCCAGCTGACATGATCAAACGATACATCATATATAAAAATAGATTTGTGTGAATATACATAAACAAATAAGGTCACGAGCAGCAGCAGCAGTAGCATCACAGTCACTGAATCTGTCAAACTAAATCCCTGTATAGGTGAAAGTAGGATACCCATATGAGATCGAAGATGCCCTCTTTAACAGGTCATCAAACATCCCTGATTTACCTTTACCGCCTTGATACTCACATAACTTTTCCTTTCATTTTATCAGAATTACTTACAAATATTATTTTTGAACTAATTACATGTTGCAAATTGATGGTTCAGTTTCGTTTTTGGCCTCAGAGTCCCCTGTTTTAAAACATGGTTGAATACAATTAGTATGGCTTACATAGCACAAAACGCACAAAAACAATATGATAACAATGCTTTGATCACGTCTGTATTCATCATATGTGCAATTCCAGCTTCTGGCAGAGAGACGTGCAACCTCTTCAATAATTTTCTACACACTGGGCTTAATCATGGTCAGAAGAAAACAAAAAATATATATCTTATTAAAAAAAAAGGTTGAATTTGCAATTACTATTATCGCTTTTACACATACACCAGCTGGATCTGTGGCTGTGATTTATTTTGGGGCCATCATAAGAAAACATCATGTAAAGACATTTAATCATCTGGCTATGTTGTGCAGATCTATATAAAAATTGTTGTATTTTCCGATACCAGAGAGAAAGAGAACAGAGCCTATCTCATCTATTGCTTCATTAAAGCAGCAGAAAATGTCCTCCAGTCCTTGAAAAATGCCCTCATGCCTGCACCTCCTGAGTCCAGTCTTACTTAAGTTTCTCCTTTAACCTTCTTCACATCCTTTCCAAGTTAAATCACAGTTTCAGGTCAGCCATGCTGATGTGCGGAGGTATTTCAGCCAGCTGCATTAAATCTCCTCAGGTGAATACCTGAGTGGATTCTGATTTAGATTTTTTATTCTCGCAGCATCAGTCCCCAGGGAATGCAGCCCTCCAGCCCAAGCTCAGTTCCCTTTGAACTCTACTTAGATTTTCTCACTGGGCCACCAGCCACAAGCAGATCCAATGTGTTGTTGAGGCCTAAGAGGACAGGAGGCTCTTGATGTACGGTTCATTAGAAAGATGAATTGTGCTGAGTGCATACCTGGTGAGGACTGACCCTGCTGGATATGCCAGAGCATTTTTGAGGTGATATATGTATTCAGGCCATTGCTTTATCCACATACACCGGCAGCAAGGGACCATGTCAGCCCAGCTAAATAGAACAGACACAAATTTTTTTGCAAAAAAAAATTAAAGGCTTTAGTTTTGTAGATCAATAACAAGTGGCAAAAAAAAACACACATAAGGCTTCATAAGTACACATGAAGATCGTTTGATCACTTTGTGTTTCAAAGCTACAACTCAGTGGGAGCAGCGATACATTTTAAGTAGGTGAAGCAAGACCAATCAGATCACCCCATTGTCCTTCCCTTTAAAAGCAGAGCACACCGTGCCGTGGCACTATGACATTTTCATGATGAAGAGAAAGATAAGGAGTGGATGAGCCACAAGAGCTTTCCCCCAAGAGAATATTTAGTCTTCTGTATGTCCTTGTGTAAGAGGTGTTAGGAAGTGTGATGAGTGAAAATCTGAAATTAAACCAGCTCTCAGCAGAAAATGGTTTTTCTGTTCCATGAAAACCATTACCTGTGTAAGAAATACACATTCAACTGAAGACAAGCAGGCTGAAAACTGAAATACAAATAAATCAAACCCCTTTTGTGGGCCTGCAACGGAGCCCACTGCTTCACCATTATACACACTACAATAATAGGTCATACTGTTGTGTAAAGCACGTAATGCATTCTTTGTAGCTGAACCAGAGCTCTGGCTTCAAATGACGACAGCTTTCAATAACTAGCAGGAGATCCTGGACCATTTTGTGAGGATGGCTTCAGTAGATTATTTAAAACAAGACAAAATGAAATGATTGTACAGGTGAATTTGTTCTCTTTTGTTTTAAACTGATACAAGCTTACACTGTTAGCTTCTTTTTCAATAAATAGACACAAACTGTGGAAACAAATAGGATGCGCATCACTTTTCAGCGTCCTTGTTGTGTTCTTTGTGACTTGCAAGAACACAACTGTTTGCTGATGATCCCTAGTGACTTCACAGTTTCATTACACACCAAATCATCATTTTTCCACATTATGTCCTCATCAACTAAAATGCCTAAGAAGCACTGAAAACAGATTTGTTTGAGGTGGCCAAATGTACTTTAACTTAGGTTAGAGTATGCAGGTTGTTGTGTTGTAGGCTTGGGGGTGAGTACAGGATTTTTCCAATGTCAAGGAAACACTGGAAACGTCCTGAGAAACATCATGGGAGTAATGATCAAAGACGGGTCAGTGAGCTGCCTTTAAAGTGATGTTCTCATCTGCAGTCAGAAAAAAGTGAAAGGAGCTGTCGGACGAGAAATGCAGTGTTTCCTTCTTCCTTCCTGATTGCTTAAGGCGGTGTTTAATACTGGATAAGATCGACTTACACATGCACAGGTAAAGAGATTTTGGCGCCAAAGACTCAGACTGACCATATCATCAGGGAATCTCTTCACCGTTTTATATGTTATCTCCTTGCATAGTTCATAGTTTCAGCGAGTCAGTTGTGCAGGACGGTATCAAGTACTGCCTCATTTTCTTCAATAGTCTGGGCAGTGGTGGAAGAAGATCCTGAAACAAGCAAAGAAAAGTTTGTTGTCCTAATCTGTTTTCATATTTTTGACTTTATATAATCTTTGTTTTTATGTTGTTTTGTTTTTTAAAATATTGGTTGATTCGACCTGTTCATCCTTCTAACAGATAAATTGATTAAACAATGCGAGAAGCCTAGAAGGGAAATATCTCAGGACTCGAGAATTCGACAGGACTTGTGACAGGACTTGGACTCGGACTCAAACATTGACTTCTCCCGGACTCAGAAGTTGGAGACAAGGACTCACACAGGATATAAACTCCCTTTGAAACGGTGAAGCACACTCTTCATTGGTGACTCAGACTTGGACTCAGACTTGAACGTCGGGGACTTGAGACTCGACTTGAAGTTTAGTGACTTGACCGCAACTGTCTCACACATGTGGGAGGATGAGGGTAAAATCTTAATCTGAAAAATGACTAGTAATTATAGCTGTCAGAAAAATGTAGTGTAGTAAAAAGTGTCCCTGAATTGTTGTGCATGGGGTAGAAGTACAAAGTAGCATCAAATGGTAAATGGTACAAGTACCTCAGGACAATCCTGGAGTCAATGTACTTAGTTACATTCCATTACTCTCGGTCTTCCTGGTTTTTATTGTGTCCTGTACACACAGTGGGCGAAAACAGCTAAATGTTCTCTCCTTACTGTTTGGTCTCTTGGGTAGAAGTCGACCCTGAGCGATCCCTAATCAGTCTTAATCCACTTACATTATTCAGCTACACATGCTCAGGTTGCTGCTCCAGAAGGGATGACTTCATCCATCTATCTAGAGGAAAATGTCCATCTCCTGGTTTCTTACATGTTTAGAAGTGAATTCTATTTTCCATTTTGCTCCTCTGCTAGGCGTCTGCTCCTCGTATCTGTGTGTTTTCATTGGTCTCCCAGTTTCCCCAGGCCTGCAAGCCACCCGGGTGGCATGGCTGACTTTCTATTGTGTTTGTGGTTGCTGCTCTTTTTCAGCTATTTTACCCTGGTGTTATTTACCATGTTAGGTTCCCTTTTGTAGCACAAGCATGTAAAATGGCACATAGCGACCTTTTTCTCTGCAAAACTAGCAAACTAGAGACAAAGGATACATTTTTCTGCTCACCGTGGTTGTGCTTCACTGCTCCTGAGACAGGCCCTTAGTGCCATCCTCAATATCATCACTGTCAGCCAAGAGTATAATTCACTGCCTGCAGCCCTGCAATCAGTTTTGTGAGCTTATTGGTTCACCTCACATGCTTTCTCCAGGTGGACTCCTAAACAAATGCCTGCTGCTGCTCAGTGCCTCGAATCCAGCGAGTGTGTACACATGAATTATTGTGGACCATTCGCACACACCCATGTCATTGCAAGGACCATGCTGAGAGCTTGACTTGGCCCATATAGACTCAGGGCCTGTGAATGCCCTTGTGTCCTTTGCTTCAGAGCCTAGAGTCAGGTCATGCCCCTCATTACTTGGGCCTGCATGGTGAACTCCCTCTCTCATCTCATGTTTGCCTTAAGACAATTTTCTCACACAGTCAGCCGGGGCAGACTCTGTTGTAGTCCTTTGCATTTATGATAAGGAAGCTTGGTGTTATAATAAGGAAGCTTATGTTGATCCTGATCTTGTCCTGCCACCAGTTATATGCACCTCTAAACATCCGCCGTGTTTATATTGCTTTTCAACATCAACATTGCCAGTACAACACAGACAGCTGCTATCCACTATCCACCTTGTACAATCCGGTTATGCAGCTGCAACAGAGCAGGTTGTAGCTCAGAATAAAAAAGGGTTAGCAATATCATATGTTTAATATAGCAAGTTTTGCTAACTAGTATCATCATCTAATATTGACAAATTGACTGCAGCATTATTACATTTTTTGTATGGTTATGTTTAGACACTTTGTCAAGGTTGGAGAAAGATCTTGGTTTAATAAAGAAAAAGTTCACAATGACTTAAGACACAAGATATTTATTTACATTGAAGAAAAACCACAATCTTTCCCTTACCTTAACCAAAGTGCTCTTGTTGCCTGAACCAGAGGATGCAAACTGTGGATGCAAACCCTGGTCTCTGATGTGACAGTCTTTGTGCGCCCGCCATCCACACCGACCACCTCCTGTTACCGTTAATAAATGTAATGCTTCATTCATTCAAAAGAATACATTGTCTCTGAAAATAATCCAGCCGGCACTCACATTTTCTACAAAACATATCTGCTGTCGCACTTTAGTTGTATAGAAGCATAATTTCTAGGAGATGGGGTTAGCAGCTCACCTCAGCTTTTTAACATATTGTTTTAGTTTTTGCACCCTGCACCTTTCCTATTTTGGTTCACTCTCACTTTTACTCATTAACCTTGCTTCTCATGAACAGCAGCAGGCAGCTGTTTGCAGCAAAAAAAAAAAAAAAAAATACTGATAATAAACCCCCTGTGTGCTCCCTGATCAGCACCAAACAGCAGACAGACATAGACTGGCAGGTGAACACAGAGCAGCATTTAGTGATGTAGTTAAAGAACCAGGTATTTCCCTCAGGAGCTGGTGAGGACTGAACCAGAGCTAAAAGACGAGTGAAAATTGGTCTTTCATTTATCAGGTGGCAAAAAACACGACTTTTTTGCTTCCTTGTTTCAGACTTTAAGGTGATGCCCTTCACAGTTTGTTGTATGGCCCTGAAGTGGACAGAAAAGTAAGGTCATGCATGTTTAACTAACCAACAAAAAAATGTATGATTATTGCATTACAGTAATACGACATGGTCAGATATTATACGTATTGTTTATTGTGATGTTTGATGCCAAATAAGTTATGTTTTACAAAAAGGGAAGACACAAACTGTAGTTTCAGCCTATACCTTTTTCAGTTCGAAGGTCTACAGTGTTCCCAGTTTTTAACTACCCCAAAAGTGGCCAAAACAATTAATTAATCATGCTTCATAAGTCTGAGTTTGAAATTTTCACTTTTAATTATAACAATGTAATTACTCAGATTAATGGATTTGCAAGGACATGTGTTCAGCAAGTTTTATATGTATGAACTAGAGTCAACTAAGCCTTTTAGTTTTTGGCTGGACTGAAACTGCAGGGCCAACCCTATAAACTGGTCTGTTTACCAATGGTGTAACTTGATCACTCACTCAGTCAGTCATCAAGTTACACCATTGGTAAACCGAATGCTGCATGACTGAGTGATAAGGTTACACCACTGGTAGGGTGGCAGAGTGTTGCAGTTTCCCCATTGGCCATCCCTCTTTCAAAATGATTTGCACAAACAAGCAGTGTTGCTTGCCAGTATTGTCCCGCCAGCACGATGTCAGGTCAGGTCAGGCTTTCCCTCTGCAGGCACACCTCTCTATGCCTCTCATTCAATTGACTAAAGCTTCTAACTTTCTCTCTCAGCGATTATTTTACAGGTAAATATAGCCGAAATTAAACCAGTCTTTGTTTTTAACTTGTTTGATTTTGCCAGACCACATTGCTGTCATAAAATCAGGATTTTATCAAAATACTGTATATGTGAGCACAGAGAGTAGGAGAGAGGCGAACAGATAAAGGGCTGAAACCATCTGACACTACCAGAGTGCAACTACTACGTGGTCCACCCATTTATTAAGCTTTAACCTTGGTATATCCAGAACACACAGTCAAATACATCACCTGTCCAAGTTTCATCAAAATTAGGCCACTTACATCCCAGTCATGTCGTGTCTGAGTTTAAAATGTTGACAGTTAATTAGATCACGTGTGTGATCCCTCAATAGAAGATAAATGATGTTTGGGAAAGCAGTTTTCTTGGTTCATATCACAGTCCCAGCTCATATTATTTTGCGCTCAGTTAAATACTGACATTTGTTTGACGAACACTCATCAGCAGTCTACCTTTAGCTGAGGCATCACTATCCCTCTGCTTAGACCCATCAATGCCCCATCAAGTGCCTGTCCAGCCGCTGTCAGCCGATTGTCTTGCTGTTCGCTTCATATAAACCAATCTGTCATGCATTGTTACCGTTTAGAGGATATTGTTGTGTATGCTGTTTGCAGCTACAGCACAAGAAACTGAAAGATGTGATTCGACTAGAGGACCACGGGATTATGGGTGTCTTTCATTTTATACATTTTTTTTCTTTGTTCAGCTTACACCGTCTCGATTAGATTTTAATTGCTTAAAGAAATGAAAGGATGAGCTATGAGCTTCTTAGCATACCGTGCTGTGTGTTGAAGCAGACAGAAATACTTTTAAAGGAGTTGACCTTTAACACCATTGAATAATTTCATTAACACCAGTTATTCTTTAATTCTACAGCATGTTAATAAAAAATGTCTGTGTGAACACTGAGGATATGCCTAATACACTGTTTTCTGACCAGACACATTGATTAGCAGGACAAGCATTGTTTGTCTGTGTGTTACAAATCATTTTTGAGCAATAAACCAATTCTGTGGTGTGAAAATGTTATGGTGTAGGTTTGGTTATGTGTAGGCAAAAAAACATCTTGGATAGGTTTTGGGAAATATTGTGGTTTGAAGGTTTGTTGACCTGGTCATCACTAGGTGTGTTCATTCTAGGTGTGTGTTAATGTGTCCATTAACCTGCTTAATGTGCAATTTGAAATTGTAAACTTAAAATCGAGTAATGGAAACAACTGAATTCAGAAAAAACTCTCAAATGTCACAAAAAATTTTTATACGGTCACATGAGGTGGTTTTTCAGACCGTTCAACAAAACAATATTTTGCATTCAAGTTGTGGCACCTGCCATATCATGCCTCAGGGAGTCAGACTGCTGGAAATCTGTCATCTGCCATTTAATTGGAACGATATCGTGAGAAGAGAAAACTCAGCTTTATTTGCATAACATCACTCAGTGGAAACACAGATCGTTCGCAGGTGTCTTTTTTTGGCTTTTCTAAAAAAAAAAATATTATATGTTGCGCAAAAATGGAGACCCGGCTATAGTTGCAATAATAAACAGTGATGAACATACAGAGAAACTGCTATTGTGCTCAGCTTTACGGAGCTTGATAGCAAGTTTCAGCTCATTGTTTATCGGTCTGATCCGTAAATGACCTTTTTACTTCACCCTCAGCGCTCTTGTGCTGTTGTTTTGAGCCACAGCAGGCAACTGCTTTTAGGGGAAAAGGCTCTAAAAACCTACTGTACACTTCGTGGTTGGCACCAAACAGCAGCAGACACAGTTAGCAGGGGAATACTGTGTAACATTTAGCTAACGGAGAGGAAAAGTTGGACTTGCAGTCTTGTATTGGACTTTTTGGGGCACTGACACTGTTGTTCCTCTCGGTAGGATGCTCTAAAAACCTTGGAGTTGTCCTGATTTCTTACAAGATAAGATATAAAGTAATACATAATGCATTATCGTCTGTAACAGTTAGAAGAGAAACCCTCTCCCCGTGTGGATCTGTGCTGCTCGTCTTATCCAGAACACGCTTTCTAGGATCACAATTTTCAACGCTTGCTCACTGCACCATTTCATGCATGTGTGCAGCGCTTCAAATGCAATTAATTTCTCTTTATTTTGCCTTTGTCTCACATCCAATTGATTTCAAGGTTCTCCTGCAGTGGGAGCCTCTGGTCACAGAGGCGTCCTCTGCAGACCACAGGCTGTTGAGGAACTGATGCTAATCTAGATAGAGGGAAGACTGGGGGGTTGCACTTTCTTCCCCCACCCCTTCTTCTTCTCTCTCTCTCCCTTCTCTCTCTCTCTCTCCCCTCTCTCTCTCTCTCTCTCTCTCTCTTTCTCTCTCTCTCTGTTGAAGATTGTACTGATTGTGCTGCAATATGTCGCATGACCATGGTCAGAACTGCAGACTGAGGCGCAATTTCTCCCTTGCTTATTAAATCAATGGTGTATGCCTCTTGAAGCAGTGTGTGGATGTACATGTGTTCATCACAGCAGCTTACCGCAAGCTCTCTTGACACAGAACAAAGCAAAGGCTTGCATGTGTTGCTCATCAAAAAAAAAAAAGACTCCCTTTTGATCCCTCATGACGCATTTGCCTAATCTCATTCTATGTAGAAATAAAACAACTCTTTGAATGTGTTATCTGGACATCTATTCAAAGAACAGCTTTGATATTTATGAGGATACCCTCATCAATATTCATGCTCCTAAACTTATGCATGTTTCCTTTCTTTTTGCTGCATTGCCTGTGTTTTTTAGGGGAGCAAATAAATATTTCCTCACTGGGTTTCTCTCCTGCTTTTTCTCGTTCACTGTGTGTCCAGTCTCAACAATGCTTTCCGCAACAGAAGTTGAAGTGGCTTGCGGGTGTTTTAGCACAACAAGACTGAAGTGAGAGGCTATTGAGCTTGTTTGACTGTTCGCTGGGCTGAGTGAAGGATCTGCCCCTAGACATTTGCACTACAGTATCCTGCTGACTTGCTTGCTTGCTCACACTGCCATAGAAACAGGGTTCCTGAGTGCAGTGGAGGCTCATTCTGTTCAGGAGCAGGCAAGGGAGAGGATCGGGAGGAGAGAGTGAAGGGGGGAAAGAGAAAGAGACACAGAAAGGAAAAAGGAGAAACAGAGGGAGGGAGAAGTGAGAGGGAGAGAGGGAGAGAGTGAGGGATCAAAAGAGGAAAAGTGAGAGACTGTCACTGGTGAGTACATAGCTGTCACAGCAGATTGAACCAGTTGTTCAATTTCTGATGCTTTGAGCCTCTTTTTTTTTTCTTCTTCTTCTTCTTCTTCTTCTTCTTCTTTTTTGTTTGCTTTTGACGATTGATTTCTCCGGCTTGATTTCAGTGGCGCTGAGGGTGTCGTGAAACAGGTTGCAGGTTGCCAGTTTGTTGGGGGATGTGAGAGGGTGATACGCACGGTGCTTCGCTCTCGGATGCAGAGACAGATGCAGAGCAGCAGTGGATCTTTCATTAATCCTGTTGTAACCTCTCAGTTTGTAATCTTTGTCTAACAGTGTGTATTTACTTTTGAATAATACATGCTGATATCAAACTACTTCTTCTTTTTTTGGCTGCCTCTCTGGCTGTATCACACTCTTCTCATTTATGAAGCACCATGTTAATATTTGATTAGAGTGGATGTGCAGCTGCACTTTCCGCCTCTATCTTACACACCTCTGCCCATTATATTTCTGACTGAACCCTGGTGAAACTGGCGGCATATTGATTTGTCCTTTCCACAGCTTTTTTTTTAATCAATTATTGAACAACTGGACTAATGCCTTATGTTCAGAGCTCCACCTGTGTGGCAGAGGTGAGGAGACTCACTCAGCTGCATAGCGTAAAATGTTAAGTCAGGTCACCGCTTCGTGCGTTATGTGCGTGTTTTCTATTTATGTCTCTGTCTGCCTCTGTTTGCACATGCTTGTGTCACTTTTTTTTTCTCCCTCCTCCTCGCTCATGCTGGGTTTGATCAACGTGCATCATGACACTTTGATGAAACGCCAGGGCTGTGGGACTAATAGGGGAGAGATACAGCAGGATACCCTGTGCTTCATGTCAGCCTGACTGTGGTGGAAATTGTGTTACTCTGATCATCGTCTGCCACGTTGTCACTTAGGATTTAAAGTACTTCAGATGTGATAATACGCAAAAATTCCTGCCTTGAATTTATCATAAAAAATTATTGTTGAAAATTTCTTCAGCAAAGATTTGCAACCTGTTATGTTGAGCTCAGTTTTTTAATCCTGTTTATGTTTATCTCTGCGGTTCACTTGGATCCCCTGCCTCCCCTCACCTGTTCCTACAGTGCAGTTGTATTTTTTTCCCTCCCCCTCCAGCAGCAGCAGCAGCTTTGGGAGAAGGCTGAATTTAACAAATTCAGCCAGCCTTATCAGTTTTCTGCCAGCTCTTGCCACGACTGGACCCCGGTGGCCCTTCCTGGCAGGCTGTGCATGTATACGTGTGTGTGTTTTAGATGTGTGTGGTGTGTGGTTCTGCTGTGGATATGTGCAGATGTACATGGTTACAAAGCGCATGTGACCAAGTGCATGCGCGCATGTGTGTGTGTGTGTGTGTGTATTGAGCAGCATTGACATAATTGTGTGTGATCAGGATAGCCACAGGGGCCGTTTGCTTTCCTTTGTGAGCGGATTCAGGGATTCTGGCATTTTGTCTTCCTTCCTTTCTCCTATGAAATGTTTTATGACTTCTTGTTAAAATGTCACTCACTAAAGCTGGACTGTAAAATGTCCCTATGCGGGAGCTTAGCGTGTGAACAATAGTGCACAGTGTTGTGATAAACCTGGTAAAGCACACAGCTGGGAATGCATGGCTGGAGGATGGGATAAGTCAATGCTGAGTTCTCTCACGAACCCTTCCAGGTACAATTTGTTTCAATATAATATAAGATCGGGCTGAATTTTGACAGCCCTGCAGCCCAGATCAATACCTTCACCGTCCGTGAGGAGAAATAATGTTGCTCTTGTAAACAAGAAGACATGCTATAAAGACAATGATTGCACTTGTTTAGTGGACAAGATTAATGTTAAGTAAAGCAAATGAGAGAAGAGGAGAATCCTGTGTTTATCAATCAGCCAAATGCTGCAAAGTTCTACAGGGTAAAGCTGCTGAAAGCTAATGGCTGTAGGTATGGGTGTAGACAGCCGGATCCATTTTCGTAAAAATACCCAGATTCGTCAAGTTCTGCAGCCAAGAAATTGCTTATCGAATTTTTCATTCACAATCTCTCTTTTGCCTTTTTCTGACACACAATCCATCTACAAAGAAAAAAGAACAAAAGTGGTAATGTATACAAACACGTGCTAACTCAGCAACACAGCTGGTAACACACTGACTAAACATGGGGACAACTTTAACTTAAAGGAGCTATTTACAAGTTTGGTACTGCTACAAAGCTAGCGCTAGCGTTAACATTAGCTTCAAGTTCAGCATCAAACTTCATTCCTTTACTCACCAAGAGCTGTCTCCAGAAGTGGAAAGCAACATCAATGTTAACTCTCGTCCTTTTCTACTGAAGTTAGCACACTAACCAGCTAGCCCCTACCATTCTTGTCACTTTCTGATAGTGATTCACTTTTACCTCCAATCTGCCCTGAAGATTCTCAGAGGGTGTATTATGACCTCTTGTTTTATAAAGACAATGATGGCCAAAGTGCTTCTCAAGCAACAATCACCACCACCTGCTCCCGGCAACAAACCACATTTGGCGGCAAAGAAAATGTACAAATAGCACCTTTAAATACACTTGGATACAAGTCACCAAATTCAAAATAACCACTAAATGCAATGTTTGAGCTGATACAATAACAGCTCTAGCTATGAAATCTGACACGCCTTACTTTTCACATCTACTTCAAGGTCTTGTTCAAATACATCACTCTGTTGTCACTGGAACTACAAAAACACTCATCACCCACATCGGGATGGGGGTTCCTCCCTCACAAATGACCTTTGGCTGAGTATACACACAGGCTTGCCAAGAGCAGTTTAAACAGCCAACAAACAAGTTTTATTTTGGCCTGTTATCCAGCTACTCATGGATTTAACTTTAATTAGTGGATATGACCTGCTGGTGCCGCTGTTTGTGATAGCCGGGGGAAGTGATGGTCAAGGCCAGTTAAAATGGTGAAGCTGTAGGTTTTCTATACTGCTCTTTGATAGATGAGGAAGAGAGAGAGTGACGAGTGACGCCGTTTCCCCTCGAAGCAAAAGCAGAAATAGGTCAGGGCAGGTTTAATGAATGTCACCGCAGTGACAAAAACATTTCGCAGAGTAGAATCACTGACAAATGTGACACTTATTTCACAATTAATTATCCAATTATCTATAAAATGTCTAAAAACTTCCTAGAGCCCAAGATTATTGCATTACATCGCTTGTTCTGTCTGACAAATGCTATTAACCAACCATAAAATTTTCACTCCATTATCAGATTCAATAACTTAATAATTTTGACCTTTTTTTCCTTAATCTATCCCATGATCTATCCATAGGTCAGGAATCACTGACCTGTGACAAAGATAAGCAAATCATCAGAATTTAAGATTAGATTTTTTTCTTAATTTCCCACCAAACAAACCTAAAAACATCCAATAAGCAATTCAAAAGGATTCTATAAAGTGCCTTTTAACTTCTATTTGTAAGTAACACTTTAATTTAGCTACTCAAATATTTGATGAAATAGTTCCATAATTACACTTTCTATCTGAACTCGCAAGAAAATAAAGTTAATAAATATCAAGAGCGGCGGTGAGCTTAAAAGCCTTTATGTCATTATGTTCTCAGGTGTTGCAGCTATATAAGTTTTCACACAACCTGCTGATGTTGTTGTTGTTGTTGTTGTTGTTAAATGCTGTGATCTCTTCTTTCCAAACACCACCAGCAGAGATAATACCAAAACACCCTAAAGGCACTTTTTCACTTTCACTGTTTTCATCCAGTGTACAGAACAATATAAATTTAGGTTTCCTTCAAACAGTCGGTGTTTGTCACCATCACACTGTCAATAATCATTCATCAGACTGTTTTTGTGTTGTTGGATAGCTACAGGAAGGAGAAGTGAGTGGATTCAGCTGCTGAACCCTTGCAGGTAGTTGGTAGCCATTTCAGCCTGATAATGCTCTCCTCATGATAAAACGCTTTGTGCTCGCAATATTTCTTGTTATCAGCTGAGCTATAATGCATCATGAGGTGACTGGCTTCTGAGCAATTGGGCCCCAAATGTCAGGCCTTGGTTTATTCAGCAGTAGTCAGTGATGGATGCATCATTTCCTCATGCTGACTCGTTGTTTGGTGCCATCATTCAAAGCCCCAAGGCCAAAGGTCAGGTCAAACCAGGGTCCTGCCTCCCCAAAGAAATCTGATGTGGTGACATTTTTTACTGTATGAGGAGCATAATACAGAGCATAATATGATGTGTCCTTGGAGAGTAAACTCCAAATTTGATAAATGAAATATGAAGCCTGATTAAAGACAAATATCACAAACAGAAACGTTTTCACAATTTGCAGCCAGCAAGTAGTTAGCTTAGCTTAGCTTAAAGACGGGAAACTAAATAAGTTATATCTTGTTTGTTTAAAACAAAACATCTGTGGCACATAAACCCCTGTAAAAGGCAGAATTATTGTTTTGTTCTTTGCATAGATTATTCAAACAAGATATTCTGTTGTTTAGTGAGCTTTAGAGGTGCTTGATTTGTAGGAGGGATATCAATCCTTTCATCCAACTCTCAGCTAGAGAGCAAAGTCTATTTCCCAAAATGTTAATAATAATAAAATAATGATAAACTTTATTTTTATTTGTACGGCACCTTTCATACAAGAAATGCAGTTCAAAGTGCTTTATAACAAATAAATTACATGCACCAAGTGCATCACATGGAAAGACGTAAAATCAAAATAAATAAAAATCATCATATCATATATCAATCAAACATAAAATCAGTATGACATCAATACCTATAACAGCATTTTAAAAAAGTGCTGAGCAGTGCGGCAGAAAGAGCAAAATTTCAGAGCTAGTTAAAGGCTACAGTGAATAGAAAATACTTAGTGTGTTTCATAGCTTTGGACCATTATTGACAAATGCTACATGCATCCCCAATTTTCCTACAGCTGTTGCACCTACAATAAACCAGTAGTAGATGTTCTGAGTGTTCTTGGCGGTATATAGTTAATCAGGGCATTAGCAGAATGAAGCCAAAACAGGAAGTGCCAAAAACTGCACTTCTTTGAATGGCGACTTGAGGCTGGTTACAAAAGAGCGTCAATACCCATAGACTCCCATGTTAAAAGGCCCAACTTTACGGTGGAAATAAACATATTTACAGCCTGGTACAATTTTTTTTTATTAATTTCCCCCTTCATGACAACTGTAGAGGGTTAGGGTTGAATTTTTATACAACTCACCTTTTTGAATTTTATTAAGGTTAAGCTTAATTGAGGGTGTGTTGCTTTGACTAACAACTGATTGAGCATATGCTTGTCACAAACCAGCATGCACCAAAGTCTCCACACGTGCCCCACCTCTTTGATTAGCTGGGAGTTAGCTGGAGTCAGGTGCTGCCAAGATGGCGACAGAGGAGCAGCCCGCTCTGAGCTTCAAAACCGCTCTTTAGAAACCTATGGGTGACATAACAGAGGCTACGTCCATCTGTATGTACAGTCTATGGTCCTTGCCCACCAAGGGTTGTTGAGCTATCTCGAACTCTAATTTCTGTATGGTAAAGATAAAGCTGTAACTGATTAGCAGATTAGCACATTATCATAAAGACTGGAAACTAGCGGAACCAGCAATTATGGCTCTCTTCAATACGTTGAATTATTCCTTTAAAAACGACTTCAACGCCCAACACCAACGATACGTATTAATTTTATGTAATGCACACATATTTATTGCGTCACTCTGTCTTTTAAACCAACTCTATTAAATCTCCATTGCCCTCGTAGCCTCCGGTAAACAATCAAACATTTTAATTGGCTCTTAAGAGTGTGCCAAAAACATTAACGTTTCTATTATGTTTCTCCCACATATTTTTTCCTGAACCTAATCAGAGAGATTAAGAAGCTATAACATCTTCCCACTCCCACATCACTCACACCCTCTCTATACACACGGCAGGGTGGCTGCTTGTCATATTTATTTGTCATGATTAACAATGCAATATTTCAGGGCAATGAAGTATTGTGAGTGGAGCAAAAGCTTTCATCATGCAATACCAGGTGCTTATATTTTCTGTCTGTAATGGATGTAGCACATCCATTTAAAATCCCTGGTGGTGAAAATTACTGAGACTGAAAATGAGCTTAAGCTATTTTCACAAGGCCAGACTGCAGCCTCTCTGTTTTATTGTGATACCCACGGAAATTAAAGCATCCATATAGTGGCACGCAGGAGGTATGGGCCAAATCGATAAAGGTTCTCCACCTTTGTAATGTCGTAAATTATCAGCCTTTATTATTTGATAACATCATGCAGTGCACCTGCTCCGCCAGTCTCTCGAGTTCTTATATTATATAGGTTCTAACTCCAGCTGGTTTACAACATTCTCTTGCTCCAGATATAAAACAAATCATATGACTTCATATTGGATATAATATTTATAGCTCCCTGTACAGTAAAAATTCATTAGTTACAGAATGATAAGGCGAGTCTCAGACAAGGCTGTGGAGGATGATGGATCAGGCAGGATGCAGATGTAGCACAGGTCAGGTGGCTGGGGAATGGCATGTTACCTAACTGACTCGGGCTTCTGAGGAGATCCAGGGCAATGATGAGGTGACTGAAGATCAGGGGCTCATAACACCTGAACTATGGAGAGAGATCTCTGTCTGTCACTGCTGTATAATATCCATGCTGAATTTAACACCTGAAGGAAATTGGATGAAAGGATGAAGCTGAACAGGTTGGTTGAAGCATGAATGAAGCGCTATGTGTTGGTCTCAGCCCAGGAATCATGTCCACATTCAACAATTTTCCACCTCGTATTGTACGTTTAACGCCAATGTTCAGCCAATGCAGGAAGAAGTGCGTCCTTTAGGTAGTGAGGCGGATTGTAAGGCTGGATTCAGATTGGAGCCGTTCGTACTTTGTAATGTGAACGTCATATATCTACAGTTTGAAAGAGAAAGAATAAATAGTTGCTGTTGTGATAACTTCCCGGAGTTGAAAAACTTCTGTTTACTACGTTTTACAAACCGTTGGTGTTTTGGCATCTGATGAGCCTTTAAATGCGAAATCTGTTACTTTTGACTTCCTAGATTGTGTTTTATTATTTCAGAGCTACCTGACAACATGTCTCCCACCACTGCAGCTGCTCTGTTTTAACACAGGGCTGAATCCCTCCTAAGTGTGTGGGGGTTGGGGTGGTGGATGGGCGTGTGGCAGAGGTCTGGAGGGGATCAATTAATTACACTTTTACTAAGAAATTTGCTCAACTAAAGTACAATATCAGCTAAGGCAGACCATGTAGTATAAGGGTATTTTGTTGCCTTGTTATGTACTGGGTTTAATAAAGTGATGTTTAATACCACAATCGGGGCCCAAAAGCAAATGCTTGCCCAGGGTCCTGTAACAGGTTAATCCAGCTGTGGCAGCATGTTCAACTTCCATGCAGCTAACAGGAGTTTGCATCCTGCTACCTGTTACGAATCATTGCGTCATTGTGCGAGTAAGCAAAGTTACATATGATTGACTTTAGCATCATATGTTTGCTACAGAGTGACCAGTATCATCCAATCATATTCATAGAGGTATTTAAGGTGGCCTTTATGAATTGTCTCTATGCTGATTCTCTAATGGCAATAAGGAGACTGTAGAGTATCTCCAGACTTCTCCCTTAACCAACCTTGATAATCTATGTTGCTTTATGCTGTAGTTGAAAGTGATGACTGAGTCTAAATATCTCTGGACTAAAGTTGATTTACTGCTGTTTAGGAGACAGTTCATAAATATGCAGGATTCATTTTTTTTGTACCTCCTGAGGGCAGAGAAGATTTCCCAACAGTCACATAGCTGATGCTTTTTTATTTGAGTAAACAAGACAAATCTTCAGTGTCTCATGGGCAACAGGATCTCGCTCAGCACAGCTTGAAACACTCTGTCAGTACTTTGTATGATTTACACTTCGCAGACTAAATTTACAAGTTGATTTAAAGAGTTTAACTTCTGCGTGAAAGTCTGAATTATAGTCTAACTTGATAATCATGATTTTAAATATAGACCTGTATTTTAATTATATATAAGATTTTTGTTATGGAATTTATAAAACATTAATGTAGTTAGGGTTTAGTTTGTTGGTTTAAATTTTTGCTCTTTCCAAAGCAGATGATGATAAAAAGAAGATAGTGGCCAATTATTTATCTGTAACTGATTAATCAAGTAACTGTTGCAGCTCTGCCTTTTTCTTCTTCAAAGGATTTTTTGATGTGTTGACGATGAAACACACATTTACCACAAAAATGGTTTCAACTCTGTATCTTTTGCATATTTTAAACCACATTTGTCATTCATCAGGTGTTGCAGAAAATGATTGATTATAGTAAATCAATGTTCTTTTGTAATATGCCTCAGGGAGGTCAAAATGCAGTTTAAGTGTTAATGAGTAATGAATTGATTTTTTCAGAAGTCTACACATCGCTCACAGGTCACGTGAAATGCAAATGTGCAAACATCTACAAGTCAAATTCTTTTTATTTTTGAAGGTTTATTTTCTCTTGAACAGGCCTGTGAAGGTCTGCAATCCATTTTCAATATTTGCTCTCTGCAAACAGCCCCCATGAATAAAGGCAACCTGGCATGCTGAAAGCTGTGCAGCAGAGATAGGGGCTCCTGGTCAACAAGCAGGTTAATTATGTGATAGGACCAGATGCTAATACGGGACTGAGCTCGACACGGTCCCGTGGGAGGCTCCCGCGTGGCTTCTCATTGGCTGCAAGAACGTAGCAGTCATATGACATCTGACAAGTTGGAGAGTGTGCTCAGGCCAAAATGCATTGAATTCTGTAATGAGATTAATATTTCAACTTTCCTGGATAGATGACAACAGTTTTTGAATCGTTTGGGGGATGTGAAGATGTGGAGGAGAAGAGAGGCTGCACTTTGATTAACTTCACACTTGTGGAGACGATAACAGCTCTCTGAGAGTCTCTCCTGGGTGGATTATTGAGCACATTGTATGAACCCTCTGAAGTCCATTAGCAAACTCAAGTCATTACATTGTGAGACTGTGGGAACACAAGGAATAGAGTATGTGCCTTTTGGGTGACGGAAAATTAATTTAAAAGGAGTTGATTTTTTTAAAAACGTTATTATAAATCAGGCAGAACGACGATCATCATACATCATTCCAGCTGAAAACTGTAATATGACGGATGCTTGAGGAAGTTCTTAAATAGCACAGCACTGTAAGTCACTTTGTAAATGTCCAGAAATTGGTTGGAAATATTTCATGTATGCAGGGGGTTGAAAAAGAAGCAGAATGGCCTTAAACTGCAGGAATCGCAAAAGAAATGGGTGGAAAACCGTCACTGTCCCCATAAGAATCCTCCCTGTTTTCGCAGACAGCAGAAGCAGGTATTAGCATGTTGTGATCTGGTCACAGCTCTGGATTTTTAATAAGGTGGTGGATAGTTATTAATGCCAATATCTGTGCCTCCCCTGATTCGTGTTAGCTAGCTAGATCCAACACATTGTGGGAGTTTAATATGTCACTGTGAATCCAATGAGATAATTTCAAACTCAAGTTGAAACAAAGGTCATGTAGTCATGAATGATTTGGTGCTTGTCACTGAGTATTATAGTGATTTCATTGTTTTGTGCTGTTTTAGATGTATTTACTAGTTGAGTTTTGTCCATTTGTATAAAGGCCCATGTGACCTTACCTTTAAATGTTTCATTAGTTTCCACAAAGTTTTTTTTCTTCAAAACAGTAAATATGTCCATATATAAGCTATCAAGGCATTGTGCAAAGGAGCTTTCTAACGCCCTAAGACGCACGCACCCACGCACGCACGCACGCACGCACGCACGCACTCGAGATTTTGTAAAGAGAAAACCCATTTATAAGACAGACCTTTAAAGGTATTAAAGGTCTTTAAAGTTTGAGACTTGTGGTTTATTAGTTTTCTGGCAGAGAGTTAGATAAGAAGATTGTTACCACTCTCATGTTAGCTTTAGCTTAGCATAAAGGCTGGAATCAGGGCGAGACAGCTAACCTGTCCAAAAGTATCAAAATCTGTGAAATGAATTCCTTGTTCATTTAAATCGATAGAAAAAGCAAAGTGAAGCATCGCGTTAGTTCAGACAGAGTAAGCAAAGTTACATATGATTGACTTGATGCATCATATGTTTGCTACCAAGTGACCAGTATCATCCAATCATATTCAGAGGTATTTAAGGTGGCCTTTATAAACCATCTCCATGCTGATTGTCTCATGGCAACTTTGATTGCTACAAAACTCCCTCCACCACATGAAATCCTCCTCATGTCACTGAACCTTTAGTATTATCTATAAGCTCATGTTCATGTATATTTCTGCATCTGAGGCTGTATCCTAAATGTTCAGGGGATTAGCTCTCAGCAAGTTCTCATCATTGCTCGGATTCATCGAGAGCTGCCTCAAACAGCAATGCCTTTCCCGCCAAATCTAACTGTAGAAGCGTTTGAATAAATACTTTGAGGTAAAATGTCTGACTGAAATTAAATATTGACAAGTTGCTGTTTTAAGAGCGTTATGTACCAAACTGTATCTTGGCTCTGAGCAGTTGTCAGGCCCATAATCCCCTATAAAACTGAGAATTGGCTTTATTAGTTTGTTTTTTGTACTGAATAAGTAAACGAGACATTACATATCACTTTGTGAGGTGCTGGTAGGCTGATTTTGTTACTGTTGGACAGAGCCAGGCCAGCTGTTTCCCCCTTTCCAGTTTTTTCAGCCCTATATTTAACGGACAGACACAAGAGTGGCATTAATCTTCTCATGTCTCTCCATCAGAAAGAAAATAATAATAATTTCTTTAAAAAAGACAAACACTGATACATTAATCATCTACAACATACCGTACAATCCCCTTCAGCTGTATCAGAGTTTGAACATTTCCACTGTGAAAGTTTCCTGAGTAAAACGTCTGTTGCACATTTTGTTAAAACCGAGACAGACAAAAGAAACCCCACCAGAAAGCTCCAAAATATTTGAACATATTTCCACTTGACAGGATGTCTTAGCCTTGACAAGCAGACTGAAAGATTGAGCCAAAAAACATGGGCAAATGATTTTAAGTGGATATCGCAGAGAAGATGCATCCCTTAAATCTTTTGTCTGTACTGTTACATTTGATGTAGTATCCAATATTCAGCTTTTTCGCTTAAGGCTGCTGCATTCACATAACAGGGGAAAAAAAGTTAAAATCAGTTGTGTCTTTAAAGGGTTTGTCCACTTTTATCTTTATTGCCAACACAGGTGCTTACTCAGGTGCAGTGCAGGTTCGCTCTGTGTTTGTGCACCATTGCTAGAAAGTGATTAATTCAAATTAAAGCAAAGAATAATAGGTTTCTAAATATTCTAATTAAGGATAATTACAAAGACATGTTTTTTTGCTGAGGCTGATTTAGAGAGTTTCCCCATAAACACAACCTCTTTTCCCACCGTGATAAAATGTGAAAGTCTTCTTTTTTTTCTCCACTGCCTCAAATTCCTCCTCACACCTCAGGCTGAGCTGCTGGGGTCTAAACTCCTCTTCACATGTGGTGGGGCTTTAGGATTTGGGGATCTGGGGGATTATGGGATTTTCTGATCGCTCTGAAAAAGACACCATGGGATACAGAAATCC
Source organism: Seriola aureovittata (assembly GCF_021018895.1). NCBI lineage: Eukaryota > Metazoa > Chordata > Actinopteri > Carangiformes > Carangidae > Seriola > Seriola aureovittata. Next base: position 27,926,230 of record NC_079372.1, read on the forward strand.
AAAAATGGCTGAGGTACCCACATCAAGATTAGAGCGTATTATTTCCCCCCTTTAGGGAAAGAAGACAGAGAAGGAACTACTGACAGCTTTGAAACAAGTGTGTCCGGGAAACATTTACAATTTAAGGAGATTGTAGTAAACTACAAAGCCTATTCTGTGCTGAAATCAGTTGTGCACTTTTCCAATTTCATAAGATGTCATTGCCAATTGATTAAAGTGAACTTTTCCTGTACCAGTTCCAATTTTGTTGGAAATTGTAACCATGAAAAACAAGTCAACTGTACATGATCCTCTTACACTTAATATTCGGACTGAGGAAGTGAAATCTGTGGGTGCTGGAAGGTGCTACAACACAATTTTGGATAAGAAAGATATTAATATGTCAGAGAAATTGAAGTCAGTTTATAATATAGATGAAATGTAAGGAGAAAAATTTCACTTTTAACTTTCTACCTTGACATGTTTTTAGCAGCTCTTTTTCCTTTTCAGATGTCATACCTGTGTGTTACAGACAGAAAACCTGAGTAATTGTAGATTACAGGGCACAGACAGCACCAACACTCACCACCATCCTTAGACATCTGCCTTTACATGATCACTGAGTAGTTGTAGCAGTAGTAGCAGTACGGAAGCTGCTGAATGCTCGGGCTCCTAACTGTGATGTAATATTGTTGTACGTTGTACATTGACGCCACACTAAGGATAAATAGTGGAACACTAGACAATGACTCCAGTTTGTGCTTCATACATATAGACTGTGGCTGTAGCCTCCATGACGTCACCCATAGGTTTCTGAAGAGCGGTTTTGAAGCTAAGAGTTAGCTGCTCCGCCATCGCCATCTTGGCAGTGCCTGACTCTGTCTAACTCCCGGCTTATCCAAAAATATTGGCAAAGAGGTCGGACGTGTGTGGAGCTGAGACTTTGGTGCATGCCGGTTTGTGGCAAGCATACACTCACTCACCTGTCACTCAAAGTGACCACGCCCTTAATTATGAATAACTTTATAATAACAAATATTCACCCCCTGTACAGTTGACATGAAGGAGGAAATTAGCTATAGAGACCAAAACGTTTTTTTTTTACCAGGCTGTAAACATGTTTATTTCTGACTGTTCTGTGATGTTTGGCATTTTAACATGGGACTCTATGGGGATTGACTCGCTTTTGGAGCCAGACTCTTGTGGCCATTTGAGGAACTGCAGTTTTTGGCGCTTCCTGTGTTGGCTTCATTTTTCAGCCTTGGAGCTGCTTGCTCACACATAGCAAGACAGGCAATCATTAGCTGTGATAAACAACTGGGCTATGGGCACTGACAATCCCACAGAAACACAGACCAGAGAGTCTCTCATAACAGAGCTGCTAAGTCTGCTACAACAGGGTTTCCCGCAAAGGGCCTCGATGTGCTTCTAGTAACTGTCAAAGATCCAACAGACTCCCTGTTTTTCCAGCAGAATCAGTAATCAGAAACAGTAGTTTCTCAGTCAGTCCGTCTCCCCCCGTGTCCTCTGACCCCGAGCATCGCCCACTACATAGCCACAATGTTTACGCCTCAGTCATAGCTCCTTCACTCTTCTGTTGCATTTTTAAAACACTATGCTTGGAGAGATGCCTCAAGCAGAATTCGAGGGTGTAGGTATCCATTAAGAAGCTCGAGTATGCAGATTGCAATCACAACCGCTGGTGGATTTACCATAAAAATTCACAGTAGTGTTTGAAACGATGGATCTTCCCTTTCACACAAAGGTAAATAAAAGCAGCTTCTCATTTCTAGCTGATGGCTATGAATTTAGTTGTCTGATTTTATCAGCTGTACCTAGCTGGTGAAAGCGAATGCAAAAGCTAAAAGACATGAAAATACAGGAGCAGCACTGTGCGTCGTGTTAGTCTATAAGTCCTATCGTTACCCTCAGATGGTCTGAAAGCACAAGATGCACTGGAGTTAGACTAATGCTTTAATGTTTGCATAGTCAGACATGCTTTCCTTTGACAAGAGAACAGGATTTGAGGATGAGGAACAAATGTTGAGTTTGGCAAACATAATGCTATCTAACAAAAGTTTGGCTGGAGACGTTGACAAGTGTCCCCCAAACCAAAAAACATGCAGAATGTAGCTGCTGTTGTGTCTGTACAAACTAACATCTGGACTCCAGCTTTTTGTTTCAGTCCTAAAACAGGTATTTTTCTGAAACTCTACTAAATAAAGTAGTTGGTTTATGACATGCTAAAACACTAGATTACTATAATATTTAAGCTGGAGGCACCATTCTTCAGTGACAGATGATAGAGGAGCAGACTGATGGCTTTGGAGGGAAAATGTGTCACATAGTTAAAAAATAAAATTAAACAGGCGTTTGAATTCCTGATCCTGTGTGGCTGATCAATAATATTGATTGGTAATTGACAGTAATTACACAGGCTTCTAGCAGATCATTTCTAAATAGTTAAAATGTCCACATATAAGCTGTTATGACATTGCTGAAATTTGTACCCCATTGCTGCGCATGTGTCTGATTGTTATGGGTTAATTTTTTTTAACTTGACACATTTAATGTATATTTTGTTGTTGTGAAGGTGGGAAAGACTGCTGGTAGAGATAATGTGTAATCAATAATATACCGTGATCCAGTGTATATCATGCTTTTTCTCAAAACTGATATATTGGCTCCATTAGCTACTGGTCGATTGTGAAAACAGATTTTTGACCCGTGCATATTGCCACACTAAAGCCATTTTTTTTTTAACAACCCTGAAAGCACATTGCAGAAATGTAATATATGATATATATGTCCCTATATCAATACTGATGTCGCCATAAAGGTCACCTATTAGGGCATATATTATTATCACATATACACATCCAATGAAGACCTAAATTTATAACAACGTAAAATTTGTGTATGTACATATATCAAAAATATATTTATTTGTATAGGCTAGACTATAAAATAGGCTAAAATAGTTCCAATTTCTAAAAGGTTTCATATGTTTTCTACATATTTTTTTATTTCATATGTATATGGAATTTTAATATACAGTATGTACATATATTACATTTGTGTATGTGAGGGAAGGCTGCAATAAAATATACATCTGGGGTAACAAACCAAAAACAAAAACAAACAAAAAATATATAAATAAATCAATAAATCAAATCAGACCACTCCCATGAGCACAAAGAATCATTTTCTTACAGTCCCTTATATGATGATATAAAATCTAAAGTTGCTGTGTGTACCAAATCAAACTTCAGACCGCAGCTAGTGTGAGGAAAGTTACTAATCACAAACAGCTCTTTGATGTCTCTGGGATCTGTGTGTATTACTCTCAGTGTGAGTGGACTCTTCCTGCTGAAGATGAGTCAATTCATGACAGCAAACAGAGAGATTGCATATTCTCTCTAATGACCAGGTTACTATGGAAACCAGGTTAGATTTGAAAGCACTTGATGAGGGAGAAGAAAAAGCCCCCAGGGTTCACTTTGCTCTCTGACTCCACTTCAAAACAAACGTTAATTAAATTTGTGCGCCCTCAGAAACACCTGATAATATATAGCCAGGTTCTGTTTTGGTGGGAAGTGGCGTTAAAAAGAAACTCGCCGTTCGGCTTCATGACTGGATCAAACAAACATGGCGCTGAAACATGCAAAGTGGCAGCGAGGAGAGCAGCCAACCGGTTGCTCGATGTGGTTCAGCTCGTGGGAAAGGGTAAGCATGCCACATCGTGTTTTAGAGCGCCGGAGCTGTCACTGCATTCACGCAAGTCACCCAGCTCAGAGGTCAATACCTGGATGTTTCACTTTTCAAAAAATTAAATACCCGTCTTTCACACAGGGGTGCCTCACCTCCATGACCTTTGCACCTGCCCTGAAGCACATCCGATGGAGCTTTACACAGAGATTGAATCAGCCTCTGAAGTATCAATAGTGAAAGAAAAGACCCCAAAAAGACCCTTTTGATTGACTGCAGGATAGTGATAGTCCACTCCTCTGTGGCATGGGTGCGATTATTAAACTAGTGCTAAACCCTGAGGTCAGTCTAGTCTCACGCTGTCAGGAGAGGTTGAGCCCGATGGGAGTAATATGTTCACACAGCTCTGCTCCATTACCCATCTGTCTGGAGAGGAAGAACAATGGCTTTTCTTTCACTCTCTATTTCTTTAATGTTCACGCCCGGCTCTCTGTGTCTGTCTCACTATCGCTGCATCATTAGGTCTCTGCATATACAGTTTATCTCTCAACACTAGAAGGCAGAGACTGGAGGGAATGAGATATTAGCAAAATGTCACCTTCATCACTATTTTTTCAGTCATTATGGTAGAAATAACTTACTGTAGTGTAGGCATCGCAGCGCTGGAGCACACTCATTAACCTTATCACACCAAACCAGACAGGTGACAGTAGCTCGGTTCAGATCCAACTGCTTTGATTACCATAGAAACAACTGTGAATTAAAATCTCAGTTTCTACTTATTTCTATATCAGTTATGGCATCTGTCATAAAGAGTGCAAAAATTCAGAAAGTGACAGTCAGTGGTGCAGCAGTGTAATTTTGAAGCTGCGATGTTAACGAAAGGTCATTGCACAAACACTCCAGCTGGCATGTTTGTCAGTGTGCTCACACACACACTCACACAGTGTTACTAGTGCAGCGGTTTTTACGCTGTGAAGAACAGGTGAATGCTGCTGAGGTTTCTCGTAACAAAGGGAAGTTAGCTTTTGTTGTTCGGCCTGGTGATTTGACCCATTTACCAACACACTCACACACACCTTGAGCTGCAGCAGAGACTGTAGCCGCATTTCCTTCAACCTGCTTAATTCGCATTTTGAAATTGCAAACAAAAAAAAGGAGTAACGGAAGAAACGTTCCAAAAAATGTATACACTCACATTAGGTGGTTTTTCAAACTATTTGACAAAGCAATGTTTTGCAAACGTGAAATGGAAACACTTTTTTTCCGCATTTAAGTCACATGACATCCAAAACATCGCAGACTATTACCTCTCAAAAATCCCAGATACGTGGCCGCTGCCAGATATAAGGGGTTTGGCTTTCCTTTAGTACGGATGCCCTCGTCACCTTCAACTAAATACTACAATAGCTATTGCACGGTGGATGCAATCCAATGCAAAGCAGATGCTGGAAATCCATCACAATGTTTTTATAAAGTTATATTTTGGCCCATTTATGCATTTATTTGATAGAAACAGTAGAAAGTCCCTGGCTTGACTCGCTGCTCAGGGCATGAGCCTAGGTGCACCCTAACCATTCGGCCCCATCTGTCTCCAGGGTGTAAGCTCACCTTCTTTTGCATAACATCACTCAATGGAAACAAAGACCATTCGCAATTGTGTTTTGTCGACTTCTAAACAAATACAATTTGTACCAGAATTTGTACTCTGAGTCATAATTCAGTCAAATCTGAACACATAGACACGATACACATTTATGGATTCAACACTATTTTTCAGAGGATATGATTATCTTGAAAGCAATTGTCCATAAATCCACCTAGAAATAAAAAATACAATCTTCAAACTTGCTTGAGAATCATCAGGTTTTTAAGTTTTGTTCAGTATCAAATTCAGACCGCTAATAGGAACTGCTAATTGCTAATTCTGCATACATTAAAGGGGCTTGCATTGCCAAAATGTCATCTAACATAGGCTAAATAAACAGGGCTCAAGTTGTAGCCTTAACTCACTGTAATGTACCGAATCTATGGCAATATTATACTTCCTGTTTACGCCCATCAAAGCATTAGGAGTTGGGAGTTATGGAAGTTCCAAAAGTTAGAGCATGATTTCAGTATCCATCAAACATAATTAAGGCCACGAATAAAAATCCCTTCACATCAACCATTTAGACAAAACTGAGGCTCAATTTTGTCTAAATGGAGCTCATTCTCTCAGACTGTGAAAACTCCTGCTTCAGTAGTTACCTCACTTTGAACGGTGCTGCTGCTGTGGGAAAAGTAAAACAAGCCAGAGTCACATACTCTACTCAAACACAAATTTCTGACCTGTTAACGCATTTTGTAGCGACAGATTGTCACCACAGTGTGTTTACAGGCACGTTTCAGTGCTCAGCGCAGGGTCGGCTTCAATTTGCCGTGACGGCGGATGAAGAGTCGACCAGCGACAGTCCAGTCAAGATGAAGCTTTGTTGAGAGCTCTGTGAAATTTCAGATGACACGGAGAGGCCAGGGCCGTGGACAGCTGAGAAATCCTCCTCAGGCATAAATCCTCCAGACTTGAAATCCTGTCTACAGCTTGCCTAAGCTGTAAATTCCCCTTCGTGGACACTCCATTTAGTTTGAATTTTGAACATGAAAGCTCTTAATTTGTGCAATATAAGATGGAAAATGTGTTTTTACAGCATTTTGGACATTTAAGGGTATTTTATATGTCAAAGCAGTTGTTTGTCACTCAACCATTCATGTAAGCGAGTAATATTTATATTTTAGGACTATCTGACATCGTAGAGCTGGGGTAGAATTTACTTTACTGCTACTCCTAATAATATAATTTACTTATTTTACACAGAAGACATGAGATGACTTTGATGCACTGCTACAAATCAAAAACCCGAACAGTACAAAAACGAGTCAAAATCAACTCAACTTGGGTCAATCACCATAGTATTGCATTCAAAATACTTCTTACTATGAGCAGATATTATTAGCAAAATGTACATAAACATTACTCTATTGATCATTATCATTTACTGATGCATGAACAAGTAAGCAGCATTTAACAGTTGTGGTTAGTGGAAGTGCAGCTAGTTTAAAAAAACATTACATACTGTTAGTTTAAGTGGTAAGGCAAGGCGAGTCAGACAGATGTTACATTTGTGGTTGGGAATGAAAGTTGTGTTGACCTCAAAACCCAATGTTGGCCTTTAGCAGATGTTGGGTTTTTCCTCACGACCAGAATGTCGGTATTTTATACGTCAAGATGCTGTTGGCATGAGACGTTTGGAAGACGTTGTATTACTTAAAAACACAACTTAAACTTAAATTCACGCCAGCATTAGACGTTGTCCTGATATTGAATTTTGGTACCGGACGTCACAACCTACATCCAACCGAATACCAACGTCTAGCAACATTGGTGGCCAGCTGCAGGAATAAATCTGAAGGGTCAGAAACTATCTGAGAAGTTTACAACAGAACTGTCTCTTTGGTTGAACAGCTACCAACACTTATTTCAAAAAGGCCCAGACCAGGCGCTGCTTTTTTTGTAAGGGGGTCACAAGCCAAATATGTTTGAAAGCACATCTATGAAATAACTAACAACCGGCTTTAAAATATGGTAAATGTATTGGAGTGAAGTTCTCTCTTAAATGTAGACGAGCAGAAGTATAAAGTAAGATTTTGAATGCAGGACTTTATTTGTAATAGAATATTTTCTCACAAGTACTGTACTTTTACGTAACTACTTCCTCGACTACTGTAAAAGACCACAAGTTATCTGACTTCCCAGATAAATGATGAATCACATGTGCTCTCTAAAAACCTAACCCTGAAGAAACACAGCCTCACCTGCAGGATTAAGCGCTTTGGTCCTGTTTTTAAAGGTTGAGCCAAGTAGATATGAGAAAAGAGCTGATTCAATGTGCCTTGAAGCAGCTTCCTGTTATCTCTGGAGTGTTTTGTGGAAACGGGAGTTCAGGGATCCTCTGTGAGGCCAACGAGACGCTCCTCAGTGTGGCTTATTGTAGATAAATCAGAGCAATCAGACTGTGCGGAAAAGAACACTCCAGCAAAATTTAGAGAATTTAATTCAATCCCGGGTGAAACTTGGGAGTGTGGAAAACGCTCCGAGTATCAGCTGGTGCAATATATTTACGTTAAATCAAGAGTGCAGTGACTCCGGTAAGCATCCCAAAGGCAAAAGCCAGAGATACAGCGCTGTATGTTTTCTGTGTTTGTTCTTTTTGTCCCTCAGTCCCCATGAATCCTTGCAGAGTGCTTGTCAGCATTCTTGGTGCGTCTCCAGGTCTTTGTATGCTGCTTGTTCCCCAGGAAGCTTATTCAAAAATATGAGAAAATAAATGAGTTTGACTGTGCCCGGCGCTTTCTTATCTGTTTCATGGTAAAAGTCCCAGAGGAAGCCCTCTGACAACATGGATCTTTTTCCACGAGTCATTTTTTAAATTCAAACAGATTATATTGTTGTTGTTTTTTTTTTTTATCATTTGTTAAACTATAATTACTTTTACAACTATAGTGAGAAAACGGTCTGTGTATATGTGTGTGCATGACTGCAGACCCTCATTTGAATTATGTTTACATTATTATGCTACTATGTTTTTCTTATCCCTTGGCTGAACTGAAGACTAATGGCGGTTCATTTAATATTTATGAAGCACATCTCCCAGAATGCTTGGCTGTCGTCCTCAGTCTTATATAAAAACCACTGATTTAACACAAGACCGTTTGAAAAACCATGTTCTAATAGAATGTCTCCCTCTGTCTTCTCCTCTCTCACCCTTGTAATCACCATCTGTTTGTCCATATTGTGTGATCCTTCGTTTCTGGTCCCCGCGGCTCGCCACCAGACGCTACTTTTGGCCTCCTGCTTGCTGTGTTTGTGGTTTGCGGCCTGGCTCTGCTGGGCCTTCTTACATTCGTCTCCTGGAAGCTGTGCTGGGTGCCTTGGCGGACTAAGGCCCATTTCCCCGGTCCATCCCTCGGCCCTGCCTGTGGCCCAGAGCACCACCAGCTCCAGCCGCCTCCCCTGCTGCCCAGCTCCCAGCAGCCGCCGGTCACCATGGCGACAGAGAAGGTGAAGGACCCCGTGGGCTCAATGGGTTTCCTGGAGGCAGCGGTGAAGATAAGCCATACATCTCCTGACATCCCCACCGATGTGCAGCTCTCCATGAGGGAGCACTTCCTGCGCCGCACGCAACGCATGCAGAGACAAACCACTGAGCCGGCTTCCTCCACTCGGTTAGTCACATACGCTGTATGTGCTGTGTGATGTGGTTATCCATGTGTAAATATGCTTACGGTTACATACAAACATGCAGGCGTGCACACATAAGCAGAATTTAAGACGCGCCATCACGTGGAGTTGGCACCAAATATTCTTAATATATCACTAATGAGGGTAGATATTTTTTATCTGGGCAATTTGGTATCTACAAAGTTAATTATAATAAATACTATAGATGGCGTTGCTCTCTGCCTTGGAGGCATCTCTTCGCAGGTCATTATGGTAAAGCTAATTATATGTGATGGCTTCTTCATGAGAATTAATAGAATACGGTGGGGGAAAAAAATCCTTTGCTCTAGCAACACAGGCAGAGCTGCACGTTTTCAACATGTTAATAAGTGAACATTAGTAGTCCACTCTGCTCATGTATGCAGTTGTCCTCTAAAAGTACATTCCCCTCTCTAATTAAAACAGTAAAAAAGCGGGTTTAGGGTCCTGACACAGCACATCATCGTCTAGTTTTATCTTGACTTTGCCTCAAAAGACCAGACACAAAAGAGCTGCGAAAGAAAAGCAAAGCTCAAAAAGTGACGGATGCAAATCAGACATATTCTTAATCAGTATTCCAAGCATTTTAAAAAAGATTGACAGTGACATGAAAGCAGACAAGCTTTCAAGTGTAATTGTTTTCATGCATTTTTTAAAAAACAGAAAAAACAAAAAAAACAATATGAATACCAGCCCCAGGCCACAAGTTATTTCCTCTCACACAGGAAATAACTAAGATAGCATTGGCTGTCGTCTTTGTCTGATCAATTGCAACCTTAACAGCAGATGTGCGGGGACATGAGGTGACACAATCAGTCACCCCTTTGTCAGCGCTGGTTGTTTGAGGTCAGCTTCCCTGCTCATGTTCACCACAGCTCCTCAACACAAACCACAGCTATATCCCCTCTCACTCTTCACTCTCTCCTTCTCCCTGTCTTTTCTGCCACCACAGGCACAATTCTTTCAAAAGACACCTGCCCAGGCAGATGCAGGTAGGCAGTCTAGACCTGGGAAATGACTACATGGTGGACAAAGAGGAAAAACCCACCAGCATCGGTCGCATCCAGCCAGAGCTGTACCAACAGAAGGCCCTGGAATCAGAGGATTCATCCAAGAACGGCAGCAGCAAAAACTGTGGCAGGATCAACTTCTCTCTCAAATACGACTACGAAAACGAGGCCCTCTTAGTCAACATCCTCAAAGCGGAGGACCTGCCCGCCAAGGACTTATGCGGCACATCCGACCCTTACGTGAAGGTCTACCTGCTGCCGGACCGCAAGAAGTTCCAGACCCGCGTCCACCGGAAAACTCTCAACCCCACGTTCAACGAGAGTTTCCAGTTCCCTGTGCCTTACGATGAGCTGGCGGTCAGGAAGCTCCACATGAGCGTCTTTGACTTTGACCGGTTTTCACGGCATGATATGATCGGGGAGGTGGTGCTGGAGAACCTGTTCGAGACGTCGGACCTCTCCAGGGAGACAAACATATGGAGGGACATCGACTATGCCACCAGTGTAAGAATCTATTGGCTTTTTTTTTTTTTTTTTTCAAAGTTCTGTATTAAATAACAGATTACACAGAAACGCTTATATCCCATGTGACATGTATGAGTTATTCATATCAGTTACATTTTCAGCCAGGGCGATAACTGCCACTGAAGATGCTATAGACATGTCCTCTGTAAAATTTATGGAAGAGGAATTTTAAATGCTACTTATAAAACACATACACTTTATAGGTGGAATCCAGTGTTTTCAGACTAAATGAGCAACAGCGATGCAACAACTATCACCATTCATACTGCTTCAATCAAATAAAGCAGCTCAAAGCGAGTCGTCTGTATTTCAGTGAAAACTGGGTCTTAGACATTGTGCTGAGAACAGATGTCTCAGAACCACGGCGCTCTGCCGCTCCATTGTGCTACAAGAATGACTGGAAATCAGATCTTTATTAGAGCCAAGGTGATTCTTTCTAACATAAAGAGTGAGTGTGTGTGTGTGTGTGTGAGTGTGTGTGTGTGTGTGTGTTTGTGTGTATGTGTATGTGAAAGAAAAACTAATTCAGCCAGCCACATGGAATAGAACATGTACAGAATATGTATTAATGTTTGGCATCTAGGCTTTGACCTTATTGACCTCCACAAGGGAACATGAAGATCAGCTAGGCAGGGAGTGGACACCGACTTCCCCACAAGACTACAGGTGGACGTCGGGGTAAAGGCGCCGACAGCAGCATTGCTTTTCTGGTGTGCGCTACGGCGGCAGCAGATGAATGAGCAGAGCACTGACGCCTTAAACACACTAACTATGAGCAAAAGGGTGTGTTGTACATGTGTGGCAGCGAGAGGAGACTTGAGGTGGGCCGCCGAGCTCGCAGACTTCACTTCATTAACGACTAAAGGAGAGAAAATGAGGGCTTGTTCAGGGCTTACCTCATCAGCTGTCCCTCGAGTGGCCAGACCACGCAGTGTTCGTCTTCTTCCACTTTCTGTTGAAGTTTCGTTGCGTGTAGTCGCTCTAAAAAAAAAAAGAAGGAAAAAAAAGGGGGAAACAAATGTGGAGAAAGTGTCAGCAAAAGACAAGTAGACAAAGAGATGTTGGCTCTCTCTCTGTTGAACAATAGCTCGACAAAGTCAACACCTCAGTGCTGCGATGCATCAGCACTAAACTGACCTGGCTCTGTCCACTTCCAGCCAGCTGAGGTGATAATGTGAGTCTATTAGGATTAAAAACGTCTGTATCCCATGGAGGCGGGCTGGTTCCACGGTCCTGGTGTTGTGCATGCTGCAGGATCTACGGCACTGAGACAGACTGAACTGAGCCATCGTTAACCAAATCACTTTCACCTGTGGATTTCCTGCTATGACGAGTCAACATGTCTGTCCTAAAAATAAAAAAGTCAATGTGATGATTTTATCAAGAGGAGAAAACTTAACACTAATAGTAATAGTAATAATTAAAATAGTAAAAAATTTATTAATTTCAATTTAAAACTTCCTTAACCAGTAGACGCATTTAAATCATCATCACTGTGAATCAATATGGGTGAGTCTTACAGTGTCTGGAAGATGCAGTGCGATGATGCCTGAAATCTTGTTGCATGGATGCGATCATATAAACGATTTTTATTTCTGTTATTTATTCCTCTCATTATTTAATTACAATATGAATAGGATAAGTGTTGACCCCTCTTATATTTGATATTTTCTATGTATTTCTGTGAAATACACTGAAGATATAACATGAGACTCAATAATTGAACGCCAATCCACAGCACAAGCTTTAGAGAATCTCTTTCAAGTGTCTCGTCAAAATTTTGAAGGGGTAATGTGAGGGTGAGTGGTGCCTTCAGGGAATTAAAATCCTACCTACAGCCCTGTGATGTGAAACAAATCACTAGAAATACAGCAACCAGCAAATGCATGATCACAAATTGTCACTTATTAAAATCATAAAGGGAGTAGCACTTCAAACACAAAAGGATATTTCTGCCTCACAGCTTACTGCAATTGTTTCTCTGCTGGCGTTGTTACTTGTCCAGGGGCCAGTTTCGGGAACTCAGTGTGCCTCGTCTCTGGCAGCATGTTAGGCACCTCAGAGCCCTCATCACTTTATCACCTCCCCAGCACTCTTATATCAGACAGCCCCCCCCCCCCCCCCCTCCAGTTGTTGAACTTCATCTTCTTCAAGAATTGTTCAATAATCTCAACGTTATTGCTCAGGAGGCAGAAATGCAGCAGATCTCTCCTTGGCACACAAACTTTATCGAACCACCAAATGATTTTGTGACAAAATCCCTTGCTCGCATTAAATTCAAGATTGGCAACATAAAGAATGCACAGATGGTGGGATATCAGTAGAAACACACACACACACACACACACACACACACACACACCAGAAAACAAAACAAATATCAAGCGGTGAGTAATGAAAGTCTTGGGTAGGATAAAGACACTATTTTAAAAACACTGCACATCTTAATGAGTGAAGAAGGGAGGAGGGAAGAAAGTAAGAGAGCAAGCAGCTTTCCTCAGCTCATAGATCAAGGAGAGAGGGTCATCAATAACACCAACCTAAAAGCGCTGGATAAAAATTCTGAAGGAGACTAGTTTACATATCGACTTCAGGCTATTCCTCGTGTGTGTGTGTGTGTGTGTGTGTGTGTGTGTGTTCAATCTGTGAAGGTTTTTACATGCTGATGAGTGGAATGAATGGAGGAGATTATTTATCAACTGTGGAAGTGAATAGAAACCAAGAGGTAATTATTTTTTCTAATAAGGCATCCATGGTGTTTAATAGATGAAGCAGCGTGAATGCAATCACTGTAAATGACTAATAAATAAATGATGCCAGACTTAACGGTGGGTTTTTTTTAGCAGACTCTGCTTGATGCTGTGACTTCGGTGCAGCGGTCCGTTGAGCTAAATGCTAACATTGACATGCTAATGTTTAGCAGTACACTGTGTGCCATGTTTACCATCGTGGTTTAGCATTTTAGCGTGGTAACATTTGCTGAAGCAAAACATAAAGAACAGCTGAGTTATGCAGGTATTTGGTCACAAATCAAAGTGTTGGACAAGAAGTATTTAAACTGATGCTAATTGGTGCTTACAGCAAGTACAGTGGGAATTCTGAATTAATGGCAGCTCTAAGTGAAAAGTCATTCATCCTGGGAGGGGCAGGGATGTCTGGGCCATACTTCATTGCAATCCATCCAATAGTTACTGAGAGATTTAAGTCAAAACCACAAATGATCACCATGTCAGTTGAGCGTGGAGCTGGTCTAAAGTTCACTGAAGGTAAATCCAAAGACCTGAAAAGCAAATTGGAATTGGCTGAATGCACCCATACTGTGTTCAGCTTAACTAACATGGCTCAGCTTCAGGAAAATTAAACGATGGCCCCTGAGGATAATGTGAAAACACAATCACCTGGTTACGTGTTCACAAGATGCGCAGGTGACGGGAAAGTCACTGTCATGTAAAGATCTTTCAGCAGCTTGGATCATGTACTATTAAGCCGTGGGAAACATTTACACCAAAACATGTTGATAGATTTTTACTAGAACGCCCAGTAGGCAAATGTACTCTCCATCTCCTCGTTGATGGCATAAAAGTTATTTCTAATAATTAATGCAATACACAAATTAAAACATATTAATCATTATCTTATCTTCCACAACCATGAAAAAAAACTCCTTTAATAACTAAAAGCAGGAACACATAAATCAATGACTTGTGCATCAGAGTCATTTTCGGGAAATTATGCTGGATATGAAGAGAGAAAACTATTAGGCAACTCACTTATGTGTATAATCTAATTATTTTTTTATAATAAAAGCCTACTTTCAATCTGATTTCAGACTTTTTTTCAATGTTATTTTAGTCCCAGCAGCTGCAACTGAAAGTGGGAAATGTGCATTAGGTTATGGATCCTGGTTATATTTATTTTATGACATTGAAATGTGATAGTAATTTTTGCAAGCTATCAAGTCATAAACCAAAACAATGAGATAAGGGGTCAAAGTTTTTAGAATTCATCCTCTGGGGACCATAAAAGTATGAATATCAATAGCCAAAAATGTCAACCTCATAGTGGCTCTACAAGTCAGGAGGATTCATCCTTTGGGATCCATGAAATTTTGTGGCAATACAATAGTTGTTCTATTAGATATTTTAGTCTGGACCAAAGTGATGGACTGATTGACAGACCACAGAGCGACGCCACCGACATGGCAAAAACATGGATAATGCAGCACATGTGATACCGACTGGCACCAAAAAACAACCTGTGTTTCCACTAGGACAATCAAAGTGTCACTTCATGCTTTTATAACACTCAACGTTTCTGCTGTGCTCTCACATTATGGCTGAACCTTCACACCCTTCAAATGAAATCCCTCACTTCCACAGGAGAGAAAGCCGAATCGCAGCTGTGCGTGTGAAGAGACATTAAGACTGCTGCACTCAGACAGACGTGTTGGGATTTGCCAATCAGTGGGGCTCTCGCCAGGCTAATTCAGGGTGATTAGGGGTCTGTGTGACCTTAATACTGTTTCTAGGATGGGGCTAGGAACTCACATGGGACAGATAACAGGACTCTCCTCCCCCTTGAGCCTATTATCTCAGAGGGGACTCGTACAGGACTGACTCTACACAAGTGAAAGTTAATATTTTAATTGGTAGGTTTTACTTTGAAAGTTTTTGTTTGAGAGTAATTTAAAGTATAGAAGACATCCTCAGATGATGATCCAAGCCTCTAAAAAACTTTGCCTGAGACATAGTCACCCGTTGATTATGTGTGTAATTGGTTTACATTATGTTAAAGTACTATGCTGCAAATTTGATATGCTCGGTTTTATTGGATGATGATGATCATCTGGGAACTTAAACAGAAATTGTGCTCTTTGTTAATGTAATGAAAACTGCAAGCAATGAGAATAAGGACATTTGCTGTTTGGCAGATGCATTGAGGTGATCAGGGGTAATTTCAGAATTAGACCTTAAACGCCTCAGAGAGATCCTGGCAGCTGGATAACCTCGAGGACTTGAAGTGAAGCCCAGTTTTTCACTTTCCTTTTCTCACTTGATGATTCTCTAATGTCGTTGATGAGACCCACGGCACCTTTGCGTTTGACAGGTGCATGGGAAAAGATCCAATGATGATCAGTATTTTTTCTTACAACTTTACAGCTTCATCACCTCTTCCTGTATGTCTTTGTGTTTTAAGTATTAGGTACTGAGATCAATAAATAGTGTGAGTAAGAATATCAGCATAACTCATGATGTTTTTTTTTCTTTCAGAAAAAGAGAAATAATCCTTAAAGTAGGACTTAGAGTTTTCTTTAAAGGAATAGTTGGACACTTTAAGAAATGCACATATTCCCTTTCTTGCCAAAAGTTAGATGAGAGGACGGATCTTATGTCTGTGCATTCGTTATGGAGCTGGAGGCAGGAGGAAGCAGCCAGACTGACTTTGTTGAAATACCAAACCAGAACCTCTAAAGTTTACTACTAAACACATTATAGCTCATTTGTTTAATCGTATAAAACAATTTGTTTCTACATTTTGATTAGTGTACAAACTAAATAAATGAACAACAACTTCATTAATGAGCTTTTAAAGGTCTGGTCAAAAATGAGGCCTGATCACAATAGCATTTTAAACTGAAAGCTTTTCAAACCCCTACAATGAATATTTCAACTAATGCCAACCATCTTGATACGCACTGCTCTTTCAACTGTCACGGGACCTTGTCAGTACAGACAGCGAGAGTTTGCATTAGCACAGCGTCTAACACTGTGTCAGCGCTGCCAGATACAATCTAACAAGCTAACAAACAACATTAACATATCAACGCTTACCGTCCTGATACCTCTCTCTGATATTTCCTCCGCTAACCATCTTGATACACTCGACTCTTTCCCCTGTCAAATTAGCACAAGCAGCTCAGGATCCAGATTTCTCAATGAAGAAGTAAGCATAGATTTATGTGGGAAAAACATTTTATACAAAATATTAATCATAGCGGAATGTTTTTTACATAATATAAAACATGTCTGGAGAGGAATTTTAAAATAAAATTTGTGTTAAAATCAATTAAATCAAGTGGTATCACTGCCACTAGTTATTTTGCATCCTGGGATGAAATAAATCAGCTCAAATTTTTCTAATCAAATTCATCTTTGTTGAATTTAGACACCCACATTTGCACCATTGACCAATAACAGACAGTCTTGACAGTGCTGACTTTTAACCGAGCAAAGACCCTGAGAACTTAAAAGTGGAGGATGCGGTTGTAGATTATTAGTTGTGCTGCATCCTCCACTTTTATCTAACCTGCTTGTCAAACTCTTCATGCTACGCAAAACTAATCCCCCTGAGGCTCAAGCTCCAAAGTTTATGCCTAGACATGAGAGTGGTTTCAATCCTGTCGTCTCAATCTCTGCAGGAAATTGTATTTTGCAAAATGTCTATTTCCTTAAAACAGTGGAAACTCTTTTTTTATTGCCCCAATGGTACAAAATACACACAGACTAATCTGCACTATGCAACAAGTATCCATTTGTCTTCCGACACAATACAAAACTTTCCTGAATCCCTGCTGCACCTGATCTGATGGCAGTTACCAAAACACAGGCTCACGATGCATTTCTCATACAAGCCAAAAATGCAAATGGGAAAGTTGCATTATTTTGCATCATATTGCCTCTTTAATACACATTTCTGAGTAATCTGTGCTGTAATTAGCTAGTTTACTCACCACAATAGTGAGAATATGACTTTATTGAACAGAAACCATAAAGTTGATGTTTGATGATGGAGGTTTAAGAGGGTAACAGGTAACACCAATGTTCCATTAAAAAAGTTTTCACTGTTTCACTGAATCTCTGCTCTTACCGACAGACCTTAAACAGACCTTGAGAGAGAGAGAGAGAGAGAGAGAGAGAGAGAGAGAGAGACCCTACACTTATCACACATCACTCTGGATCATCTGTGCTGAATATAAATGTGAAACTAAAAGAGATTTTTTTTGCCTGTGTGTGTTCCCACAGGAAAGTGTTGACCTTGGAGAGATCATGTTCTCACTATGTTACCTGCCCACCGCAGGCAGACTCACACTTACTGTCATCAAGTGCAGGAACCTCAAGGCCATGGACATCACTGGATACTCAGGTGTGTGTGTGTGTGTGTGTGTGGACGCACTGTAGCTGTCTGTATGTGGCTGGGCGTGTGTTTGTGTGATTCACTTATAGTCACAATGAATGATTCCCCTCTACCCCCCCACCCACTTTGAAAATCCGATTGTGAGTGTGTCAGATGAAATGAACAAACAGTGGAGAACCCTCTCCACTGCTGACTTCTGTTTATTTCAGCAGTTATTAATATTCAACACTTGCAATATTAAGACATTGTCAGCAAATAGTTGCAGGCGGTCTGTTTATTTTAATAGTCCTCTTTTCCAATTTTCCATGTTTCCCCAAAAATACAGATACCACTTGTAAAACGTGACATTTATTGTGCCTTAAATGTCAGGGTTCAGGTGTAATTCTGAATGAATGTGACGTTTTCCCTCCCCATGTTTAATGACATTTCACGATTTTAATGTGAGTCACAATTTTAATGCCCTGAGTTTTAGGGGGGCAGGGGTTTTAGCTGCAGCCATTATTGCAGCCAGTGCATCGTAAAACCCCGTAGCTTTCAAATTGCGCCTTCAAGCATATTGGGTTGCTAAGCGAGCACTCTTGTTTGTTGTTTATAGATTTAGGGCAGCTTACATCTGACTAAAACACAGCATAATGGAACACACCAGGCGATTTGCCACTAACGGACCAAGATTGAAATCAGCATTCATCAGGAAGCTTTCTCAGTCATGCTTTTTAAGCTATCTGTGGCCTCCCATTCTTTTTGTTTACACAAGGCATCGACTCATCTACATTTATGCACATTACTGACGCCAGGTCCTCCAGGGTTTCACGCTTGAGTAGAAACCAAAACAACACACATACACTGGTTGTTGAAATAGGCCACTGATGGCTCTATCGTCAGGCAAACATGGTGAAAAGCTCTGTTTTTTTAATAATCCCAGAAGCCTCATAGTCTCGCTAATTACTCCTCTGGCAGATTCCTAAGCAAGATGTGTCCGAACATGGTGACAGTCACTTTTTTCTGTTCTTGTTCTTCACTCTTCTCCTCTCAACGCATTAGATCCCTACGTCAAAGTGTCGCTCATATGTGACGGGAGACGTTTGAAAAAGAAGAAGACTAGCATAAAGAAGAACACTCTGAATCCCACCTACAACGAGGCCATCATCTTCGACATTCCACCGGACAGTATGGACCACGTCAGCCTGCACATCTCCGTCATGGATTACGATTTGTACGTACAAACGAGAGCTGACGCTGATAGTCGATTAATCGATTGATAGAAATCTGCAGCCGAAACTAATAGTTTCAGTCATTTTTTTTCAAGCCAAAATAGTGAGAAAAATGAACTAAAAAATAAGAATAATCATTATAATGTGAATATCTCTGGGTTGTAAGCTTCTGATTCAACAAAACAAGACATTTTAAGGCATCACTTGAGACTCTGAGCAGCTGTGATGGTGTTTTCTTCACCATTTTTTGACATTTCATTAACTGATAAGGAAAATAACAGTTAGCTGCAGCCCAGGTACAAACCAAATACAAGTGTAGTAGTACATATTCAATTTAGCATCAGTCTGAAAATGCTAGAAACCACCAGATGAGGACAATAAATAAAATATTAAATCTCCCTTCAACACAAAAATGACGTCACTTGGATGTGAAGTGACTGAATTATGCAATTTTAATCATTTTCAAGAAGGGAATTGAAGGTTTTTTGTGTGGAAAAACACATATTGTGTGCACCACCTTTATGTTACAGTATGTGAAGCTATAATAGGAAAGGGGAAAAGTAGATCCAGGGCAGACGGTTGACAGGAAGAGAATATGTTAAAGGTCAGAGCATGTGTGTGTGTTTGTTTTTTTGTACTGTGTTGCATAAAAGGAGCAGATACTCCCAGGATTAGAAACCTAGTCCCTTGTGTTTTTGTGTTTTTTTTTATGCTGGGTTTAAATGAGGTTGTACTAATAATCTTGGGTTTATGTCAAGAAAAACAAAGCTTTCATTTACACTTCAGAGGTCATTGATAGAGCAACGATCTGCCTTAATGGCCTCCCTGAGATGAGTCAGTTCGAGTGTCACAGAGACAGTCAGCGGCAGACTCACTGTATCAATCAACAGGACATCTGGATACAGATTTGCGTCTCCTTTGATTCCTAAATCCCCTTCGTGCGATCAGAAACAACAATGTGATGTATGAGATGTCATGTCAGGTTAAGTCAGATGTATTTATACAGTACGCGTTTGTCCCCACAGGGTAGGTCATAACGAGATTATCGGTGTGATGCGGGTTGGATGCAGTGCGGAGGGACTTGGCAGGGACCACTGGAACGAAATGCTGGCTTATCCACGCAAGCCCATTGCACACTGGCACCCCCTGCTGGAGTCCAAGAAGTCTGAGAAGGAGGTAGGTGTTGGGCTGTAGTCATTTCTAAAGGATTATTCCATACGTGTTCATCATTTAGGATGAGGAATCAGGGGCTTAGCTGGTAAATCTCAGCTCAGGTTAAGAGTATCGCTATCGCTCTAGGGCAGAGGTTTGAAACTGTGAGGATGAGTTGTGGGGGGGTGGGGTGGGGTGGGGTGGGGTGGGGGGACATGAAGCACCAAAAATAAGAATACTGCATGAGGTTCAAGTGACAGGTGTGCTGAAAACTAGATTTTAGTGTGGTCTGCTGATCTGGCCCACTGCCCAACACTGCCAGGTTGCAGCACAGCACACAGCTCACAGAGGCAATGAAGGTACTTGCATCAACAATCAAACTCCTTCTCTGAGTCATAACTCAGTCCAATCTGAACACACAGAAACAATACACATATTTTTGAAGTTGGCATGACTCACACTTTCTGTGGACGTCATTATCTTCAAAGTCTGAATGAATGAATATCCGTACATCTGTTTAGAAGTCATTGACAATCCTTGCCTGACAATCATCACATTTACACAGTTTACGTCACTATCAAAGTAATCCAGTGCTAGTTGGAAGTACTAATAGCTAATTCAGCATACTTTTAATGGTGCCTCTTTTATATGTAAACAAATAAAGGCTAAAAAGGTAGTAGTCAACAGCTGAGTCTATGGTAACAAACAGCATTGAGTTCCATTATTATTAATCCCCAATAAATATAAGACAAAAAACAATAATAGGAGCGACCAAATCCATTAATATTAACTGTTTAGACATTACTAAAGCACAAAACGTCCCATCAGCATTGGTAACATATTTTTTAAACACATTGTAATTTAATAATGCTTTAATTTAAAAAAAAAAATCAAATAATATTCAATATTGTACAGACCCAAGAGATGTTGATAACATCACTGTGTTTCTGATGACACTGTTATGTGGGTATCCTGTCAGATATTAATTATTAACCAATGTTCCCTGCATGAGTGCATTCAGTCTCTGTTGTGCGATATTCCTGGAGCACAGACACTTTCCTCTGTACAGACATTTGCTCTGTGTTGAAAGTGACCTGAGACTGACAGTGCTGTAAAAAAAAATAAAAAATAAAAAATGCAGAATGTGCCCTATGAATCATTGCCTTGTGTATGTGTGTCCTGCAGTGGAAGGCGAGGACAGCCAGCTTTGACAGCCAAGGCTCCTGCCCCTCACCAAGGCCCCCTGCCAGTCCCTGAGCAGAGCCACCTGTGACCCAGCAGCCCAGAAGGGGGTTTCCTCCCTCCTGTTGATCCACTTCCTGTCTGTCTGATTGAGGAGAAACACAACCCCACTGCCTCCCACCCCCCCTCCCTCTCTCTCTCTCTCTCTCTCTCTCTCTCACCCTCCCTCTCTCTCTGTTCCCCCTTCCTCCTCAAGTCTAGTCCCAGAGCCCTCCCAAGAACTGATCTAGGACCACCATCAGTCAGTTAGTCGTGTCAAGCGCACTGTCTTTTCAGATTAAAGTTTTAGGGTCTCTGATTTGAAATGTGGGTGTTGTGATGAACCAGAGTTGCCCTCAGAGGAGACTGGCTGGATATCCAGTCTGCAGACATTTAACATTGAGCTGTCCAGGGCCGAGGCCAATGAATCTCTGTGTCCTCGCGGGAGACTTTCCAAACAGCTGAAGATTCAGCTCTGCGCTGAATCAGAGACTCTTTGATGGAGAAACTCAGTCGGATTTCGCTCCCTGAGAGCGGCAGAAGTTTCACAGAGGGAAGCTGAGGACACGTTTGGGGTTGAAAAAGGAGACGATCTAAAACAGGATTTGAGGCTATTTCAAAGCTCTGCAGCTCTCTCATGTTGAATTTTACAGTGCTGTATTACCATAAAACAATACTGAACAGTAGCACTTTGGAACTGTTAGATGTTAAAACCCGCTCCATCAGGCATTGTTTATGAATAGCAACACTGAAAAAATCACTTCAAAGCTCCAGCTGAGTTCAAGTTTCACCAATAACGCAAGCAATTATCTGATATCCATCTTCCTGAGGAGAGGCTGAAACTAAAATACTGTCAACTTGAGAATTTGAGGCTATAGTGCGGTTTTCACAAGTAGCCGTGACAACAGTTTTATCTAATGAAGAGGGGAAAAAAGCAGGTTAGCAGGGTTAGTGTTCACACAAAAGCAAACTGGCTGCAGTGTTGCTGCTGATTTCAGTTCTTTTTTGTGTCAAGAGTTACATGCTTAAATAATTTGATAAAGGCACAAATAGCTTATACTATAACTAAAAACCAACCTAGAAAGAAAAAGGTTTCAAAGAGCTTGTTTCTACAGAAAAAAAGCCTTTCGTCAATGGAGCTGCGGAGATGACTGTAAACAGGGAAAAATTGTGAGCACACTTTACACACCTGTACCTCCTCTGTTTGATGTTTGCTTTTGAGCAAATCTCAACCTCTTCTTCCAAGTGAAAACTCAAACACAGACGCTCATGTTTTCCTCCAGACGGCACTTCTTTGTCTTTTTCTGAACAGGTTTTGGTGGATGTGTATTGTTTCATGTTCAGCCGTCTTACAGCCGGTTACTGTATGTATGTTTTTGCTTTTCCAAACAGAAAACCAGAAAAGAAATGATGATAGGTATAAATTAAAAAAAAAACAACAAAAAAAACAACAAAAAACAACAAAAAACTGAAAAAGAAAAATACTGAAATTTTGAATATATGTAGCTTTGTTGGTGGTGATGACTGAGAAGAAGCTAAACTCAGAAACTTAGAAAACATGCAACTTTCTTGATGTTTATCCTGTCATTAATCTTACTGTTGTACAGGGATAGCGTGTACGTGAATTTGCCATCCAGATGCTCGATCTGCAACATGTGGTAAAAGGATTATTTTCGAAGATATCTGATATGATGAGAACAAGACTGTAGTACTGCTGTTACATTAGTTTTCTTTGCATCAGTATGATTCCTTTAAAAAGGATCCCCTTACATTATTTGCTCTATTTACGATAACTTAAATTTTTGTTAAAAAGATGCAAAGATTTTAAGTTCTAATCATTTTGCTTCTGTTTACGTTGTTTTCGTCCTGTTAAACCTCCAGTTGTTTTGCTGTAACATACGGGTTTCCAAGCAACACATTACTGAGAGCTAATATGGAGATGATAATGAAAATTTTACAAATCACAAAAGCAACACGTGGAGAATTTTTAATATGCCATGAGGGAAAAGAAATTATTATCATCTAGTGCTCTGGTCAGATCCCTGGATTTTAATAAGATGGTGGATAGTTTTGATCAGAAATATGTTGATTAAAATACACCTATCTTTTTCAGCTAAGACAGCCCACATTGTTACTGTGTTAATGAATATTTCGACCATTTGTCAGGCTTTGTCATCGAAGCTTAGGTGATCAGTTTGACATGCGTTTAAATTGTCAATGTGGGACTCTGTGACAGCTAATACAGGAGAATTGGCGGATGAATGTCCTTTGAATGGAAAACATATCACATTGTTACGCTTATAATTTGTCAGAGACAAACAATACGAACTATGAATTGCTTGTATACGCTGCATCTATCATGCAGTTTTGCACTAATGCTAACACATCTGGCATATATCTAGTGTGTAGTATACGTTGTTGATAAACAGAAGGATTTTCATACACGCCAACGTTGCTATCACTATCTCACCACTATTATATCACTATTATGTTACTCGATATCACGAGGGAGGTTCTGTGCTTTTACCCTGTGCCGGGTAGGAATTTCGTTAGTGCTAATTAATTTTTTTAAAGCTAACATAACTTAGCAAGAGCTAGCCTCATGTACTGAGTGGCCTTTGTGTCAATTCCACTGGTTTCCATCAGCACAGATTTTCACCAAATTTCTCAAAACAATATGCAAATTGAGCTACGTTTCCATCCATGTAGCTAACAGATCTATCAACATGTGGTGTGTGGTAAAAAAAAGAAATTGGAATTGGTTTGCAAATGTGGGTATGAATGCCACATACAAAGTCACCTGCTCAATATCATTTGAGTGGTTTCCCGCAAGTTGCTGTATTTTTAAATATTGAAATTGTCCATATGCTATCATCACAATGTGACAAAGAGTTTTCTACCCCCCTGCCGCATCCTCCCTTGTGTATAACAGGAAACCCGTCAACAGCTTTAAATCTAAATATTATGTGATTTAGGTTCCATATATCTTTGATTAACATTATTTTCTTCCAGTTTCCATTTTACCCTCCACCCTCCTTCTTTTTGCTGTAATTGGCGAACACAGATAGAATCAGTACATTCAGGCCAGGAAATGTTAAGCTACAGAATCAATAAGATATCAGGCAAGAAAACTGCCAGGAAACATTCACAGATTATATTGGGTCGGACTTGTACAGATAATTTCTTTTTGATATGAGGACCATTTACTGAATAGCATTCGGTTTTGTATTATCTCGGGCAGCAGCCCACAGCAACTTTAATCTGATATGTGACAATGTTTTTGGCCGCAGCTCAGACTTGTCTAGACTGCTGGTGCCTCGTCCAGCAGCAGAGGACAAGTGATACAACAGCTCAAACTGTCCTCAGTCGCAGAATGCAGCGCAATGTGCGAGCTATATATCACAAGAGTTCGTGAAAATGTCACTGGCCAGACATGGAGACGTGAGCAGATGCATTCAGCAGACCCCCGTTCGGATCTGTTTTAGCCATTTCCTTCGTGGGTTAGTTTACCCAGGGCGAGCTGTTTAGTGTCTCGGTGTGGGCGGGAGGCTGAGACGACAGCGCGGGGGCAACTGATGGGTGGACGGGTCAGCATCTACAGAGCACTGGCATTTCCCTAATTGGCACTTGTTATAGCGAGAATGAGTCAGTGCATTATTGTTTGTGCTTGACGTAATCCATCATCGCATCAGCACCCCTCCACAGATGTGTTTGCTCATTCACACTGTTGTTTTGATGGTGAAATTCCTCTCTACATTAATGGCATTATTCATATATTTCTAATACCTTATTTAAATGTAAAATTTGAAACAAGTGGTTGAGTACTAACATAGTTTCTGTTTCACCTTCAGTTTTTTTTCACATGTGCTTTACGATGATCATGTGGTGTGTTTTCATGGTAGAACAAACCTGTTAAATCAGTTGACTCAGTTTATGGACTGTTTCAAGACCTTCTAGCTTTGCCTAATATTGTAACGTTTCTTGATATGATCTTGTATCCCTTCCAATTGTTATGATAGAACTGAATTTCCAATTTTTTATTGAACATTTTGTATTTGTAATAATAGAAATGTTTGAGAAAATGTTCTGGTGACTGACATCAACAGTTGTTAGTTCAGACAAGAGTCTATTATGAGTTCATTTTAGATTCTAGATCATTATCAAGACTCACAATATGAGTGACCCAGTGTTTAATAAAGTAAAACTGAAATAGCATACAGTATTTCTGCCACAAATTGTCATTCTTTTGTTTCAACAAGTCTGAAAATCAAACAGCAGAGAAGAGGTTGTTGTTTTTTGTTTTTTTTCTCCCATGGGGTGTGATGTGTTATCGGTTCTGTGACCTGATTTTTCTTTGCTTTGATTAAAAGACTTATGCAAAAATTGGCTCGCCATTGTTATTTTTCAGACTCACCATATGATAACAGTGCAGCCAGTGGCTTAACAAGCAGGAAGAGGCACAAAGGAAATGAGATTCCTACTGAATCAAATGGACAAATTAAAGGAGAGGAGGACAGGACACACACACACACACACCACAGAGCAGAGTAAGACTCGACAGGCTCTACTGAGTGGCGTTTTTGTGTCTTTTTTTTTTTTTTCGGTATTTTACACAAAAAGAAGAGGATAAATTTAATAAATAATACTTTGAAAAGCTATTTTATTTCTAAATTTGAGTAACAGTATCTGTGAGTGAGTCTACAGGATGTGAGGTAAGTGCAAAGCTACTGAAGATTTTAGTGTCCACCTTATTCCCATAGCCCCATGAATAACGAGTGTGTCATTCCTTTCACTGAACTGGTGTCTGTGAGAGTTAGCAACATGCTTTTTTTTTTTTTTTTAGAGATAACAGTGAATAAATGATGTGGGGACTCACCTTTAAACAGGATAATATGATAATAAGAGGCCTTCTATGGAGGGAGCGCGACTTGACAAAGTGGCCTCAAATAACGTACACTAGCTGCTTTACTGATTCATAATCAAGCAGCAGCAGGAAGAGGTATGATCATATTATCCTGTTTAAAGAAAAACTTCCAGCACAGAGACTGGAAACTAGGGGGAACAGCTGGCCCTACTCTCTCCAAAGGCTAGCTTATCGCACCTGCAGAGCTCACTAGTCAACATGTTGTGTTGTATCTCATTTGTTTAATCCATACATATAAAGTGTACGCTAACAAACTGATGGCGGTGGCAGACATGACAGTGATACGAATCTTTTCATCTGACTTTCGACATGAAAGCGAATTTGCGGTGTAAGTTTGACATGCTGTATCACTTAATTCCCAAAAATCCCTAAGACACGTTGCACATCATTAACAATTTCAGACGTCAGTTCTGTTAAAGTAATAACTGCAAGTCCCGTAACTCATGCAAAGTGTCATGGGATTAGGAATAAGGTGGATACAAGCTCCTATTTTCTATCCTTGCCTTTGAAAAAATGACACCACCTCCCTGCTGTCAAACCAAGAGCTTCCTCTTCATGGTCAGCCTGTAAATTATTTGGTAGCCATCGTCCCAGCCGTAGAGCTGTTTCTCCTCGGGGTTGTATTTCAGACTAGCGTGGGCGCCGTACCTCCTGGGGAAGTAAAGCAGGGGAGCCTCCTCGCTGATCACCATGTCGTTGACGTCAAACACGCACTGAACCCGGGAGCGGCTGGGCAGGCGGGTGTTGTAAACGACGTAGACAGTTCCACAGACAACGAAAGCCGCCTCCGCATTCTCCCTCGGGCACCGGGTGTCCCAGATTTGTTCTATATCGAGCGTGGCAGGGTCCATCTTTGCGAGGTTGATGTTTGGTTCACTGTCACTGGTGGCGTACAGGAGCCAGAGGCCCTCGTCATCCACTGCGAGGTCTGCAACAGTTTCTGAGTTTAGGCTGTAAACAGTAGCGTGACTGTCCACAGGAAACATGGCGATATCTGTCACTGAGCCACTAAGCAGGTCATATTTGACCACCTGCAAGTCTATATCACCCTCCTGTTGTATGTAATACAAGTAGTCGTTATAAACAGCACCACCAGCACCGCTCCAATCAGAGGGCAGCCTGATCTGTCTGCTGCTAGTGACTCCTGGAGAGCGGGAAAAGTCACGTACCGAGTTGAACTGGTAGATAATGTCTCCTGATGTCCCATTAAAGACGTACACCTTGGATGACCTGGGGTCTCTGGTCCACACGCCCTTGGGACCGCCCACTCTCTTCAGGATTTTCACTGATCTGATGCCAGAGATGATTTCCACACAGTCTGCAGAGAGAGACAACACAAAGAGGAGGGTAATGCTTTTGTGCACAGAGCAATAATTATGGAAAAAACATGAGCACAACTGACCATCTGCCGTATTGTTCCTGTGTCCATCAGGCTTCGTGAAGGGAGGAGCTGCTCTTTGTCAATGACAAGTGTTTTTGTCCATTATTTTGGCAGAGCAGACGGGTCGGATGTCATTGCCATGTAGAAAAAGCCAGTCAGAGATGTGAATCAGAGCGACAGCTAATTTAAAATGCTTCAACTTTAGCTACTGAGTTCATCTAAAATCAACCAAGAATCCAAAAGTTAATTGATTTTAGTTGCAGATCGTATTGTTAGTTTTCTCAACACTATCATCCTCAGCTTCCACCCGTTAGCGGCTCACATGACAGGACTTTAAACTACCTCACAGTGTTATGTACACAGGTTTGTACCTTCGACTTTTTATCAAAGAGCAGGGTATTTGCTTATGTAGTTGTTAATCTTTTGTAAAGGCGATTCAACTGGGAGAGTTTTATGCCAATACACATCAAATAACATTGTCTGTCTGCATGAAATTCACATTCGTAAGAAAATGAATGTGAGCTAATCAAGCTACAGCATCAATGTTAGCTTGATTTGATTGAAAACATTGTCTCCGTCTGGCTTTTTCCATCTGATAATGACTGACTGCCTCTGTTCCAGGAAGTCAGAGGGTGGAGCTAAGAGGGTGCACCTGAGTAGTCTTCCCCATTCTCTGTTTGTTATTTGTGTTGCACATCAATCCCACACACACATCAC
Source organism: Seriola aureovittata (assembly GCF_021018895.1). Lineage (NCBI taxonomy): Eukaryota > Metazoa > Chordata > Actinopteri > Carangiformes > Carangidae > Seriola > Seriola aureovittata. The sequence goes on from NC_079372.1 coordinate 27,954,488, forward strand.
ATACACTACTGATCTACTCACAGACGTACTGTATTCGTATTTCATATATTTAATTACAATTTTTTGGTATTATTTAAGAACTATTACTGACAGGAGTTGTCTGGGGTAATTCCAAGAAAAAGTAGGACAGAGCTCCAAACGCTCCCATAAACTCCTATAGCAGCAATAATCGGCCTCCACACAGTTGGGAAATACAACACAGTGGAGGTGCTGGACGTGAGCGGGATTTTGTTATTGTTAATGATGTATTCCTTGGCCTTTGCATGTAACGTTCTGTTCTTAGTGTTGGTAGTAAGTTGGACATGCTAATGATTGCAGCTTATGTTAGAGAAGAAAACCACACAGTTTTATCCATTACTTTCACATATTATGGTCTTGCGTTTTTGGATTTGGAAAGAGACAAAAAGATACACCACTCTCCAAACTTTAAACGCCAAGTACATTGCACATTGCTTCTGAATGTGGAGACGCGCAGTCCAATCCACGTAGGACCCCATCGCTCATATCAAGAGTCTGTGTGAGGAAACTCCTCTGTCCAGCCGATGAACCAGTCATTACAAACTCAAGTTTATTTTAAATACAACTGGCGATCCCCAGATTCTCCAAAGATACCGTTTATATTGGGCTGATGTTTGAGGTCATGTGTAAAGTGACACACAATGATGACAATTGATGTAGTGATGCAGCAGTAAAATCAATGAATACTGGAGAATGTTGCATCCAGATGCTAAATGTACCGAAATTGAAAAGTTGTGACTCTCACAGGTGTGAAGTTTACAAACTATACTGATTGAATTTAGATTCCTATTAGTTCCATTAGCAAGTTTCAGCAAAGAGTCATTCCTCTAGTGAAATGTGTATTTGCAGCCCAACATTTAGGAAACTTTAAGCAGCCCTGCAGCAGTCAATATCTGACTCTCCAAATTAAGGCAAATTCAAACCAGTCAGGGGGAAATTGGACACACAGACTCATAATGAGTGCAGCACACCGACAGCATGGAGATGCTTTCGGTATGAGAAGTAAGACTAAAGCCGCGCTTTCATTAAAATACATGAACAAAGGATTTCCCACTGATGTGTCCCGGAGCGATATAAGCATTATGCTCACAAATTTGAAGTGGTGTCCTCACAATGCAGTAAAGTTCGTTTTGGGTCACTTCACAGACGTTCACAATGGATCACTGTGTGCAGACCTCACTCCTGCGAACATGAGACGGGAGAGTAACGCCGCTGACCTCAGGGCCTGTTTCCTGTCCTTCCTCTCCGCAGAGACACGGCTCCAGATCGCCCAGGAGATCTCACACACAGAGGCTAATGCAGAAGGCTTTTTTATTATGAATTGTACTTTCATCATCTTTGTATTTAGAAGCCTGGAAGCCACAAATCTCCCTTAATTATGCACAGCATGACTACCATTATGATTCTAAGCAGAGGTTTTATGGTATTACCACATAGTGCTTTATTTATGTGTTATTGATTTTCTTATTAAGTCAACAAGAAAAATAAAGACATCAATACTCTTCTCATTTGCTATGTAAGAAAAGTGTGTATAAATGGTACCAAAGGAATTTAATGATCTGCCATCAGGGGTTTGGATTTTGGAACCACTTAGGTGCAAAAATATAGATCTGTTGCTTAATGCACCACACTCAGTGAAATCTAAAGAGAATACAAAGTCGGTTGTGTTTCATGGAATTAAAATCTGATTTTAAAACCTCCCATGTCAGGCTTTAGGGGGGTTATAAATCCCTGTATTACCTAAATAAATGAGTCAGTTCAGTAGCTGTTTTTCAGCATTGTTTGTGGCAGCACACATCTTTGGATCTGGAGATTATAAAGACAAATGCCGGGCTCAGACAGCACCAACGGAGCAGTAGCTCTGCTGAAATAAATTACTTGCATCAAGCCACATTTCTCCTGGAAAACATGACTGCCCACTGGCTGAAAGCACTCCGTTAAATGACTTGTAACAGCACTGTGTTTGTTTCCTATTTTCCAGTGGCATGGTTTTTCCGAGACAGCAGCTCAGCTAAAGGGCTGGTATGGTGCCTGGTGAGATGTGTAATGCTAACTGTAACTCCAGAACATACATCCTATATATTCTACAGGGTCTGACTGTGCCAAGGCTCCGTCATGAATCAAAATGAAAGATCAAACGCAGCCATCCTGCACAGGACATAGGGCTGAAGTGTGTTTGTATTTCCCTGCAGCTCACCAGAGACTCTGGAGTGGAGCTCCTCCCAATCGTCTTCCTCCTCTTCCACTCCTCTGCTCTCCTGCAGTCCCCAGACCCCCTGCTCCACCACCTTGTCTGCCTTATTCGCACAGGCCCGGGGCGAAGTCTGAGTTTCCACGTAGTCCATCTCTCGCTCCACCTGGTCCACTCGGACTGCAGCTCCCTCCAGGTCTTTGAACAGCATGCTGTGCTCATTCCTCAGCCCATCCATGGTCTCCGCAGTTAGCTTTTTGAAGTCCAGCAGCTCTGTGTGGTAGCGACGGGACTGTTCATGCCAAAACTGCATGCGGTCCTATAGGGACATGGGAAGAACAAAACAAGTGCTGTAATGGAAAGATGGATGAGGTTTTGAGTTGGGTTTTTTTTTTTTGCAAAAGCCAGCTAAACAGGAAAAAATAGTTACTATAGTAGTACTTTTTAGCCACACTAGCACCATGGCTTTAGGGACTGCTGTCTGTTGGTCCATTCAATTTTGCGCAGATATTCATAGTCCCCAGAGGATGAAGCCTTTTGTGACCCCTGGCTTTTGCTCTGGCGCCACCATGAGGTTGATATTTCTGGTTTTAGTGAAATGTCTCAACATAGATTAAGATAAGATATTCATGATCCCTTCGGAAATAATTGAAATAACTTTTGATATGAAGGTGACCACAGTGAGAACATAAAAGAAAAAGAAAACCACCTCAAGGTGAAATGAAGTGACCAAGTGATGTCAAGTTTAACAATAGTAAATAAGCAAAATACATACATAAAACACAATCACGTTATATATATATTTATATATATTCATACACATGATGTACCACAGTCTTGCAATTATGAGGCTGCTGTGCATCAAGGGAGCTGGGAACACATAAGTGTGTTCTCTTCACACAAGAGAACAGGTGGAGAATGGTGCAGGTGTGCGAGTGTCTCCATAGCTAACGCTGTCTAGTTTCACTTCACAACGTAGTCGCACCTACAAAACTAATAACATTCCCATCAGCCTGCTAATTACAAACCGATAGCTAAGCTAGCTAATTTAGGTTGTTTACCAGGTTAGCTCTTGAGCTAACCAGCTTTGATAAAAGTATAAACACTCCCAAGTTGGAATAAAGAGATTTTTTTTTCCTTGTTCTTCCCATTCTGCAGATGATGAACGCAGCATTATATGCGCTAAAACATCAACCTGCTAGCATTGTCATCATGAGGTTGTCGGCATGCTAACGTTAGCATTCACCTCAAAGCACCAGCCTCACAAAGCTGCTAGCTGTGTCGCCTAACATAATCAATTTCGGATGGTAAAAATGTGTCTGTCTGTTTCAATCAGCGCGTTATCACCATCACCAAATAGAAAACAGCTCTGTGTTTCTCACTGTGATTGACATAGCCAGAGTGACAGGTGAATTATGTAATAACTGACGGCTCCTGCTCTGTCTCCTCCGCCTCAGTTTCATTTTCTCCTTCTGCTTGCTGTGGTCAAATAGAAATGAAAGTTCAATGAAAACTTGCAGATGAATTGCCATGTTCATATCAATGCAGGAGTTGAGGCAGCATATTGGAAATGAGACTGGGGGGAAGCCGCAGGGGGAGGGGGTGGGGGGGGGTGAAGTGAGCAGGATTTTGCTGTAAATAGATGATTCATTTCATGCGGATAACATTTTTAAGATTGTCATTTTTGCATCACAGACACACGGCTGATGAAAAAGAACATCAAGACTCTGAAAATGCTCTCCAAATGAATACATTCAAGTTCACTGAAACTACTCCCTGAGGAAAGCAAACATGTAATCATCTTGCATTTCATATCACACTCACCTAAAGCCAACAGAAATGTCTTTCCTTATGAAAAGTCTACTTGCTGTCTTTCATGCACGCATCCTGCTTTATAACCCCTTTAAAACATAATAGTAATAGTAAAAGTAATTTCATTTCACCCGAGGCTCTTTGTTGTAATACAGGTTCACTCTACCGTTGCAGAACACATCTTTCTGTTAGGCAGCTGGGATGTTTGAAGGCATGGAAGCAAAGGTTGGCCTTGTACTCATTACCGGTGTGTCATTGTTTTAAATGCTGCAGAAACTGTTATGTTGTCGAACAGAAGCTGCGTGTTGCATGAGAAGGAGAGCCCCGCATGCATCAACTGATATTCTGCCAGAGGCCCCTGCAAAGTTGATGAGCTGGGCAGAGATTGCATTAATTGGACTGCGTTAGTTATGACATTAAGTTCTAATAAAAAGACTGAGGAGGCAAAACATCAAGAACTCAAAAGTATCAACTAGTTTTTCAAATTTTTTTAATGACTTTTACTTCAGAGAGATGTATGCTGCCATTTTATGCATGAAAAAAAACAAACAATATATTGATCAATTATCAGTCAGTTAAAGGGGGGGGGGTTGCCTCTTACCTCAATAGCCAATAACCTGTTCTCCAGATAATCCATCAGCCCCTGGTAGTAATACTGGGCTCCCGTGAATGTCCAGGCTGTGGAAACAAGGAGGACTAACACCGGCTTCATTGTGAGCCGATTAATGGGACAGCTGAGATTCTTTGTCTGTCCAGATTTCAGAGGAATCTCCAGGTTTTCCTCCTTGATGCAGAACTGTCCTTATGAGTTTCACACAGCCTATAAACACCTTTATACAGCTGCTGCAACTACATGTGCGAAGAGGTGAGAAGGATAGAGACAGAGAGAGAGAGCAAGAGGCCGCTCTGAGAGTTTCCAATTCTTTGACCGCTCTCACTTTGCTGGAATGTTTTCACAAACTCTCAGGGAGGAGCCTCGTGCCTCTCACCCCTCGCTGTCCTAAAAGAGAAAAAAAAAATGAATGTACTCCACACGCTCTGTGCATGTGTTTGTTGCACATCTAGATACTGTTACACTATATATGTCATATACTGCGATCATATGGAACAGTGCACAGTAACATTGCTGTAAATGCACCAGAATCAACCAACAGGCTATAAATCCATATGTAGTCCCTGGATAAATGTTATAAAGTCACCATGAAATATAACAGCAATATACTTTTGGGGGATCCAATGTAAAATCCACCTGACGATCATGAAGCACTCCCGTCATATTATCATATATATATAATAGGGAGCATATACTTTTATTCAGAAACAAACTTTACTGTTGTTTGTTGGGCAACATGCAGTAAATGTATGAATAATAATGCTAACAGTTAAACTCGATATATTAAATTGTATTCTCAAGTAAAAGTGACATGTTTTTCTCTGCTGCTATCATGAAATGACATTTTGATTTGATTATTTTCCATCTCAGCGCCATAAAAAATTAGTTCCATTTTGTTTTCTGTTGTCTGCTTTTACCTTGAAATACACAGCACACAGACAAAATGAATGATGCACAAAGGCAGTTGACAGTTCACATATAAAACATCTAAATCAGCCAGTTGATTGTAGCGAGCCTGAGAGATGAGGGGAAAAAAGAGCATTTTATCATCAGCATAAACATTAAGCTTGTAGCAATTCTCTTCAGTGAACTATTTGTTTAGAATTTTATTTGAAAGTATACAGAAGTACATATAATGTTGGAAGTGACATTAATTCATTTGGTGTTTGTATTACCGGACGATGCTTGCTTTTTTTATATTGGATATTTAGTGGTGTCTTGTAATTTCATGTGGTATGGGCCACATGTTTGGCATTACACGGCTAATAACAACTAACTAACTAACAAACTATAGTCTAAGCCTGTTGTTCCCTGTCTCTGCTCTGTAATCATTTAATATGTATTAGGTAATTTAATAATTACTTACCTCACAATAGGTAGAAAATAATCAATGATCATCATACTAATAGAACAACAGTACACAACGAGATAATGATAATGAAATTGTTAAAACAGAGAGAGTGTCAGCAGAATGAATCTTAAAGCACAAACTGTTAAACTTGTACCAAACTGCAGTTATTTTAAAGTTGAGGGAAAAAAACATTTGCAGTGGCTATTGTGTGTTCCAATTAAGCAAGAGTCGAACATTTATGGCTTCACTGGTCCTCACAGTTGACCCCCCCCCACTCCCACATCGACAGCTAGAACTAGTCAATAACACTTAGTTTCTACTTGGACGGAGATTGCGTTGCCCTGATGTGAGCCACTGGCGTCTACTGTACATTGTCTTCTCTGCAGGGGAAACACAGACAGTCACAGTGACTGACAGCGTCTGACTTTTCACCCCAGAGGTGGTTTTAAAAAGTTTCAGGGTGGCAGACTGAGGTACCATTTTAAAGACGGGGGGGGGGGGGGCACATCCTACTGATAAAACAGAGGAGTCATTGTCTGTCTTTCAATTTTCTCAACATTCGATCATCCAATCGACTTCAAACTTCACAGGTTATTGCTTGATGAGCGGTTGTTGAAAAAATTGACAGAGATTCCTCCATTTATTTTAAACTGTAATCTCACCTTGCGGTTACCATGGTAACAATGTTTTCGTTTCAGTATTGTGCTGCAGGGATGGCGTATTTTTTGTAGGCCAACCCGGAAGTTAGTATCACCCTGGTTCCCTCAACACAAAGCGAATTGGATTTTTCCATTGACTTTTTTATGATATATTGATTATAATCTTCACAAATGAACACAACTGATGATTTTTGATGATTAAATTGGCATAATTAAAAGGCTAATGTTAGGCTAGAAACAAACTGCACCACGGTACAATGACTTCAACCTCTAAGTTTCCAACTTATCATTTGGCGTAGCGTGCTTACCTCTTCTACAAAACGCTTTCCTCTTAAAAAGTAATAGTGGAAAAGGAAATGTCTTAAGCTTGCGTTAAACACAGACCTTATTTCAGGCATGTAACGAAAAACACATTCAAAAAACCCATAAGTGTCAGGACAAGGGACCTGGACGTGCTAAAATGCTCATTCATTTCTGGGTTATAGGATTCATTCCTGCAGCATTTTATTGTGAGCCCACCCTTTGATGACATCATCAAAAGTCAAGCTCCAGCTTGATGGACACTATAAACAGAGTAAAAATGTGTTAAAACTCACATGTAAAGCCCTGCTAATAACAAACATTACATTATTAATAGTTACATTGTGTTTTGAGTGTGATAAATGAATACCAAATAAATAATTCTAAATATTCTAATATGAATTAATATCAATAAATAGCTGTGATTAGTAACTCCAAACATTATGAGACAACAGGCACCTGGACACAAACCACTAAAAGGCCCCCCACCACTCATACACAGGAGCAAGACCCCTAGATAGTAGTAGTCGTTTTGCATGTCTTTGTAGTCATTTTATGTCTCTGCTGCAACGTTTGCAGTCAATTTGCATCCCTTTGTAGTTACCTTTGCATCTCTTTGTGGTTGCTTTGTGTCTCTTATTTTGCATCTTTTTAGTTGTCTTGATCTATTGTTGTTTTGGATTTCTTTTGCACCTGTTTGTGGTCATATTGCATCTCCTTTTAGTCATTTTGCACCTCATGTTGCACCACAACTGACCTCAGTCACAACAGATATAACTGTGAGTCATGAAGCCTGTGTACACATCAGAAAACAAACCATGAAGTCAGAAAAGTTCACGTCCCAAGCTTTCAGTTTGTTAGTGCATCATCATAGTTTGATGGAAGCGCGGTGCCGAATACTCTGCAGCCTAATGACAGTGCGTCTAATCATGCTCTTTTTCGACCGGCTCCAGCCCACTATCATCTCAGCAAGTCCTGAACTGAACCACAACCCCTGTCTATTTTTGTGCCTGCAGACAGCAGACCAGACTGTGAGTGTCGTCATGGTAACAAAGTGCTGCTTTTAGAATCGAAAACGGGCAACCTAGAGTTTGATCTAATCTGGAACACATTGCTGTCTGTCTGGAAGCGGCAGGCGAGGGCATTGACGGGCCAGCGGCTGTGTGTGTTCATGTGCCTCTTGTTCAATCATAGTTTCTGACTGATGTGAGTACTTACAGTTTTATCCCCCTTTTTTCCATTTTGCTAAATCGATCTGAAGCATTCATCTCATACTGCCTGCCACTGTGGATTTTTTAATCTATTATTAATTACTGGCTTAATTGCACCATTGAGTTGTGTGATGTGATCAAAGGGCAAAGCATCACTCAGGATTCATTATGTTCTACTAAGCATCATCATATTGCAGTCTTATAACCTTTTAGCTCGGGGCTGATAAACAATGAAAGGGTGTAACTGTTGCTCAGACATTTGTTGAGGGGTGGGTTTCACTGATTCAATTTATTCAGGGGAAAGAAAACAGAAATGTCCTGTGGCAAGATTTATAAAGCCACTGTTGTGCATGGTTCCTTTATAAAGTTATCCACAAGATGGCAGTCTCTGTCTTTATGTGAAGTCAACAGTGATAGAGGAAGTATTCCAATACAACAGTAACCCATTATAAGTATAAATCATGCATTTAAAATACTTCTCAAGTAAAAGCACTCTTTCCAAGATCTACTTACAGTATCCAAAGAAAAAAATTGTTGTTCTGCAGAAAAACTATCCTTGACTGATATATTATTATATATTACATGTTAGATCAGATTCAACAATGTGTAAACAGCATTTTAGTGCTGTTGACAAGGAGTTAGTTTTCACTATTTCATACTCAATACTTATACTTTATACTTGTTAAAACACAATCTGCTAAACAATGGGTCGTAAAATATATATTTAAAACAACAACTAATCATGTAATTCAAGTAACAGTGTGGGTGCCAAAGGTTAACAAGACACTAGAGACTCATTAAAAACCATATGCAGCAGGTCAAATATTCGTTAACATCAAAGACTGTTTATATAAATAGTGGAAGTGGAATATCACAAATGCACACAGATGGTCAATTAGACCCCAGAGTGCTCTCATTTCCTGTCAGACCTCTTATGATCAAATTGTTAAATCTGGGAAGGTTGTAAAAACTACAGTCGACACTAATCATGGATCAAGAACGTGTCAAAATCAGCAAACAGAAGAAAGTCATTTTCTGTATTTGACTTTTGAATATATTCAGATATATGAATAATAAGAAATGTCCTTAAAGTTGGTTTACACTAGATTTTTAATGATCTGTCCTTAGGGATGATTAAAATGACTTCTATGAGGTAACCTTAAGAGTTACCACAGAACAGCTAACATTTTATGTTAACGCCTCCTATTTAGTATTAGGATGTAGCAGCACATTAATAAATGGTTTATAACACACTGTAGTGTAGTTGTAAGCGGATATAAGGACATTTTAAGTGTTTACAAATGTACAGTATTGGTCAACAATTACAATTTTAGGTAGCAGATATTTAATGCTATTACAACTGTGTTTTACTAAACTGTCGCACATCTATTTATACATAAGTCTTCGCTTATGGATGTGTCACAGGTGGTGTTATAGTTGTTGACAAATGAAATGCCTGTGTATCTGTTTATAACTACATAATAGTGTGTTATAAACTATTTGTCAAATTTTCATCTAACTATAAATAAAAAACTATAAAAAACTGTGAAGTTTTTTGAGTCTCGAGACCCAGAAGTCGCTTTTCAACATGTTACTTGACGTGGAGAAAAAGGTTGAAATACGCTATGAGGGCAATGCAGCACGCAAACAACTTACGTGCACACATGCCAGGGCTTTGAGAAACACGTCACTCAACTGTGGCAACACTTTCTACACCGTCACCCAGACACTATCAGAGCAGAGCAGCCAACTCCACCAGTAACAAACTAGGCTGACGGTTTGTCTGTCTGTCCTTTGATTTTCTCGACAACCGTTAATTCGATCGACTTCAAGCTTTGCTGGTGTATTACTAAGGCAGCACAGTGTCAATTGTGAAGTTTTTTTGGATGAGCAGTTCTCTAGAAAGCTTTCAAACATGGCTTTTCTACATGTCAACTGACATTGTAAAGAAAAAATTAACACCAGTGAATGCCAGTGGTTCCCAACCTTTTCCAATTCATGGGCCACTTGAAAATTCAAAAAATGTTGATGGCCCACATCTGACCCCATAACAATCCGAAGGCAGTGACAACATTAAAGTTCCTATCATTGGCTTATCACAATGATGGATTGTAATCAAGAAAAAAAGAACATTGAAATGCGTTTTTCAACATTTTTCAGGTTTTTAAGACAGTTTACAACATTTAAAAACATTATTTATATTTTCATTTGTTATAATTACATGTTTTCACCAAAAATCTTACTGTTTTCCGAATGATTTGTCGACCTACTTGCAATACCCTCACGGCCCACCAGTGGGCCCCAACCCACAGTTTGGGAACCACTGCCATAAGTCATCTGATGTCAGAATGTTGAGATACAATGTTGCTTAGAACACAGATGATAATGATGATGTCACATTAAGTGGGATTCCATCTGTGACATTATAGAATGTTGCTTTGCACACAGACGATGATGTCACTGTCCGTCAGTGAAATAATAGAACGTGGCTTTGAACACAGATGATAATGATGATGTCACTGTCCATCAGTGACATCATAGAATGTTGCTTTGAACACATGCAATGCCATAAATCATAAGTTCATATACACTGTGACACCGTCAGAGACGTCACAGGGTGTTACTTTGTGCGTTGGTGAATCGAACCCATTTTTCCTTCACTAAACTAAACTATCGACAGAAATGGGGAATGCACCGGTAAACACTCAAAGTGGGAGGGCAACAGAACACATCGCAACTTTGGACCCTCGTGTGAAGCCCTATGTTGAAAAATGGGAGATTTCTGTCTGGAACGAACTGATGTCTGCCAAAGTGAAGCTCTCTCAGGTGCACACCCAACGGGAAAGAGTGCACCTGAAATCCAAAATTAAGAACCTGAATGCAGTCCTTGGTCTGCTCCAGGATGGAGGAGCACAAGAGACTCCCAGCAAGAGAAAGTTAAGGAGAAAAATATCTTTTCTCAAGATGGAGCTGCGTGAGACACAAGCAGACCAGCGTAAAACCACTAACAGTCTTTGTGCCCAAAAAAAAATGATCAGAGACTTGAAACTCCAGCTTCATCAAGGTCGTGTGAAGCAGATTCAGACTGCACAAGAAGCAGAGAGGACCATCCAAGATCTCCGTCGACAGCTGAAGGAGGTCCAGGCAATCTCTGCCTCCAGTCTGCAGCTGGATTCTGCAGTCAACATGGATCTCCAATGCAAGCTGGAGGAGACTCATATGCAGCCCCAAAGGCCTCCCAATCAGAGGAGCACAGAGGCTCCCCTTGATCTTTCACAGCTCCATTTGCAACTGAAAAAATCCACACAGGAGCTGGAGAAGCACACTTCCAGCATTCAGTCCAGGAAGCAGCTGGAGCAGCAGTTACAGACAAACAAGGAGACCCATGTCGGTCAGATTTGGGAGGATATTGCCAAGCTCCAGGCTGCTGTGAAGGCGGCCGAGGAGCAACTGAAGGTGACCAAAGAATGGCTTGAGGGGACAAATGAGCAGCTGGAGGCGACCGAGGAGCCTCCGGAGGCGACCGAGGAGCAGCCGGAGGCGACCGAGGAGCATTCGGAGGCGACCGAGGAGCAGCCAAGGGCGACCGAGGAGCATCCGGAGGCGACCGAGGAGCAGCCAAAGGCGACCGAGGAGCATCCGGAGGCGACCGAGGAGCAGCCAAGGGCGACCGAGGAGCAGCCGGAGGCGACAAAGGAGGCGCCAGAGGTCCAACATCAAGAGCCACAAAAAGTCCTGCAATACAACAATGAAGAGTGGATGAAGCAGTTTGACCTGGCGCAGGAAGAATTACAGGTGCGCAACAGGAGGCGGAGAAAGAGGAACTGGTTCATCAGGCCTTGCACATGCAGCTCTGGAAAAACTGTACAAGAGTAAGGGGGATTGTGTATTGGCTCAAATTAGGCTCAATAATGCTGCTTTCACACATATACTGCAACTAGAGGTGAGACGGTTACCGGATTCACGCTATAGTTTCTGTAATAGTTTTCAGCGCATTTTAAAAATACCGTGATAACACTGATAACTTTCTATAATCGTGATTGTACATTTCTATACCGTTTCATGTCTAACTGCAACCCAGAATTCTGTCAGGAGAATTCACAGTGAGCGGGTGGGTGTGTTGATGACATTTCTATTCTGCACCCTGCACGCTCTACCCAGGCGCCACCCCTCGCCTAAACCAAACAGTATTTCCAGTAGGCGAGAACGTGTCTGACACGGACCATCTCCTGTTGTGTGCTACATGTGTGAAAGGACAACTCTGAACAATGTCCATCTTGTTGACCCTAATTTGAGCCCATACTTAAGGTTCTCAACACCCAGCCATCCATGGAGCGGAGGACCTCTCTTTGAATTGCCACTCCCAAGGTTTCTTCCAAAATTTGCCCATCGGGAGTTTTTCCTTGTATTCATAGAGAGCTTGGGCTGGTGGAGAACCGTTGCTGATATCGACCTATAAAACCTGCTCTGTAAATCATTAATAAAACTGACCGCACTAAAATAAAAATTGATTTTCAGTTAATAATTCTGTAAACAATATTTTAGACAATAATATAGCAGCAAACAACTATTTTCTGTGTAAAGATATATTGGTGCAATGGCGTCCTGAGCAGAGAACGGAGTCACACCCCCTCTGCATGTGTTGTAATCTGAGTTTCTCTGTTCTTTCTTTGGTATCCAGCATGATAATGTAAGCCAACTTGCTGTTAAAGATATTATGAATTTGTTTGGCAAATGTTGCTGAGGGGTTGGGCTGTTGCCAAAGGGGGGCTGGCGGTGTGGCTGAGATGCTGGTGGTCTAGTTCGGCATCTAGTGGCAGTGACAGTTGTTTACAAAACCTTTAATGTAGTTGGTCTGGCGACAGTATTTTAAGTACCGCTGTTTGGAATTCAAATGGTTTGTAACACACTATAATGTAGTTATATGCTTATATAATATAATCACTAATCTAAAATCGTTATTGGCAGCCATCTTGGCAACTCCTCTGGGCTGTTAATCCAGGCTAATAAAACCAGGCCCCTGTCTAAATGAAGAGAGCCATAATTTCACTTTCAATGATCAAGAGGACCTAAGACTTCTACACTACTACTAAACCATTAATCAGTCCGTCCAGAAAATAATCTGATCTGAATAATGGATAATGAAACTAAATCTTGGCTGCAGTCCCAATAAAATATGAACCATAACACGATGGAACAAATAAAGATTGTGAGGAACAAATAAAATTTGGTAAATGGAAAGACTTCATTCACAGTGATTTTCTAAAGTGGGTTGGACTTCATTCACATATTAAGTAGACATAAAAAAAACCTATCAGCATGTGATTTAAATTTGTATTTCTTGTACATTTAAACACTAAATAGAAGGTTAAATAAATCTATAATATCATATATCACGGTATGAATTTGATCATGATAACGAATGTGTGCGCATTTGTATGTGTTTCGAGTGTCTGTCTATATGCGTGAGCGCGCATGACAAAGAGCAGAGGATCTCATGTAATCTCATCTGTCTGCCTTCACACCAGGCGTCAGGAGCCGTCCATAAAAACCTCTTTCCTCTGCAACTAAACAAAAAGCTAAACACCCGTAAAGGCAACATTCTTTATTACCCTTTAGTATTGATTGAGAGGGTCAGAAAACACAGCTGCCCGGTGCCAGGACGTATAAAAAGTGCAGGCCAAATGGGTGAAGCAACGTAAATCCTTTAGTCCCTTGTAAATAGCTTTAATACACCCGAGGCGCCAAATCACTTGACCTGCGTTAGCCCTGCCGTTTGGGGGCTTTCTGGCTGACTGAGCAGTGTGGAGCCGGCCCTTCTCCTCCCGTCCTCCGGCTGTCAGTCCAGTTAATAGTCAAGGTCTTATTAGTGACACACGTGCTCTGCCTGGCTCCAAACCTTCATGGCATCGCCTGTATTTAATCAGCCGCTGAGAGTTTTTCTGCATCCTCAGTCTTTGTTTACCAATGTAGGCTACCGCATAATCAAGGGTTTTCTTCTTCTGATTTTCCTTTTGGTGCAAGAACTTGCGGTAAATTTTTCACATTTTTTTTGTTACATCTCATATTCAAGGAAAATTTCTGTGGCTGATAGACAGCACAATTTTATGTATTACCCTATTTCACGATTCATCTATAATAATAATCATTTACAGTCAATAACATAATCAATGAAAAGGACTCTCTTCCCATTGGATTAACAGGCCGAGAGTAAAAGTGTGTCACGTCTTCAAAAAGTATTTTTCTGGGGTCATAACCTGGGAGAGACATTGACAGAAACTATGGAAGCTGATACAAGTATCTGAAGCCTATAAGTGGCTCTTTTCTTCTTTTGAGTTTTTCTGTTTATTTGAAAGAATTTGCTGTGAAAAATGATTCATTTTTCCATAAAGTTTTTGTCTATTTAAGGTCAAAGCAGCGCTGGATCTCAGTGTTTGTGGTGTTGGCCACATAATCTCGGAAAGTTAACGGCTTAGTGTGACTACAAACCAACTTTGGGAACATCCGCATAACATCAGTGAGTCATGTACTGTAACTACCAGGAATTGTGAAATGGTTTTTAGGTGTGGTGTATCCAAGCCAGATTTCAATGAGGTATGCATTATTTACACACATCACATATGCACAGCACACAGGTGTGTCTAGGTTTAATTTGCTGCATACAGGGGCTTCTTGAGAAAAAATATTCTTTCAACATGATATCTAAAGTAGGCTGCGCTCTGTAATGAAAGCTGTCTCTCAACTTGAACGTTCATTTCTTGCTGCCCTGACAGCCGACATGCACTTGCTTGGGCTGCTGAGCAGGAGACTGCCTGAGGGGCTGCAGACAGCTGCTCAGAGGGGAAAAAAACTCTTGACAAAGCTGCATTTATCCATGGTGGGCACTGCATGGGAGCTTGACCGCTGGAAATAAAGACACAGTATGTGAGAGAATATCCAAGGAAATGCCGTCACAGCCAGTTGTCCCTGGACAGGAGCACACAGCTGTTGGCCATACCGCTGCTCGGTCTAGACGCCGCTCTCTGCTGTGCTGCAGCTTGATGTTACACACACAAGCATGGCTTAGCATCCACAAACAGTACAACCTCTCTGTCACTGCCAAGCCAGAGCCTCTGGCCTTGTATTATATCAAGTAGTTTAAAGGTTAAGTTCACATTTTTTTCAAGTCTGTCTTAAAACAATACTCACATGCCCATATATGCATTGAAACACTTTTTGCTTGCTGTAACCACTCCTCTTCGTCATACTGGGCAATACTGTGCAAAAATATATTCAAAAGTTTAGCTTCAAGTGGCTGTAACTAATAACTAATAATTTTCAAATGTCAAATTATAAAACACGAAAAGGGGTCATTTGCAATGATGAAACTACTGAGAATTACTGCACAAATCTGCACCTCTCCTCAGCTTCAGAGTTTCATATTGAGGTTCAGCTTATTGTTTAGCCGTTGGGCCAACAACTGCACTGTTATGGTTCAGTCTCACCACTCTCATAGACTCATTTTTTGCCATAACAGGCAGTGGCAGTGGCAGTACACTCCCTGCTCAGCACCAAACAGCAGACAGACACAGTTAGAGACAAGCTGATGAACAAAGTGGGGGATTTAGCACCTAACAGGTACTTCCTCAGGAGTTGGTAGAGACCAAAACCAGAGCTAAAATTCATCTGAAGGACTCAAATACGACTTCAAATGATCATGTTGCACCGTCAGTAAATAAGCAAGTATTTGCTAACAAGTTCACCGTTTAAAAAGGCGATGATATGTTGGTGCAACTTGTTACCACTGCCCCCAAGTGGCCAAAGAAATCAGTAATTGCAGGTTTAACTTAAAATGAGGCTTTAACAGTCAGAGTTAAACAACATGTGGTAATCTTCCAAAGTTATCTCCCTGGACTATGGGATTCATGCAGGAACTGGTCGTACAGATTTGTTCGGAAGTGTTGATTTGTGGCATTCATCAATTACTTTGTACCTTAAATTTTCTCGTAGCTCAAACTCAACTCAGGAGTGGTGCAGACATGTCGTATATATCATGTACTAATAGTCTGCCTTTCTTCAAGCACTCTGGTTTGACTCCAGAATTAATCTGAATGAATTTGGAATTTAAATATGCTGTTCAAATTGATTTGATGTCCAATCGCGGCAGCGGTGTGTGTGTGTGTGTGTGTGTGTGTCATCATGGCATAATGTAATCTGCATGCTCTTTGTGGGAACGGTAAGGGTCTTGACCCTGTAAAGTGCTGTGAGATAATGTACATTATGATTTGGCACTACAGAATAAAATTGAACTGAATTGTAATCCTACTACCACAGAGATGATTTTGAGGACTTTGACAGTTGTTAAATGTCTGTGGACAGATTTTGTCGAAGCGAGAGCATCACAGCCGTGTAAGATACCTTCACAAAACTTTGCAGGTGCATAGTTGAGATCAAAATGAAAAGTTTGAGTCTAGATGTGCTCCGACCCATGTAATATCATGTAATAACATAGTAATGACTACTGGGTAACCATGGGTTGGAACATCAACATATTTTCGGGCGTCGCAGCAGGGTATTTATGCAGGTCTCTCTTTAGTATCATCATGCGTTGCACCCGACAGTGTAACATCACGTACTGCAGGCCGTAATAATGTCTAATTTAATACCTCAGTGACTTTCGTCCCTTTTACTGTCTCGCATATTAGTCATGGACAGCTTGCTTTAGAAAGACATTATTCATCATCTAACCTCGTGTGGCCGAATGCATTCCCGCTTATTTCTGTCACACTACAGTGCTGCTCTGATGACACATCACTGACAGATGTTTAATGATTAACATTTTCAAACTGTTTTGGGTCCCTAAACGCAACTTCTGAGACTGCTAAATTTGTTATGTTTAGGTTTGCGGCTGTTGTTGGAAGCTCTGCAGTGTGAAATTCTTCTTCTTACTCTTGCGTAACATGTTTGTGACTGAAAGTTTCCCACAAATGAGCAGAACAAGTAGCTCTATATGGCAATTTTAGGCGCGCCGATTATGCTAATAATGAAATCGCACAAACTCCTCATGAACAGGTAGTGTTCATTGGCCTGAAATAAGCAATTTAAGACAGTTTGGTGAGTCTGACGTGAAACACTCTTAAGAACAATCTTCACAGAAAGAAATAGATAATTCTATTTATAATAATAACATTTTAGGACATGAGGCCCGATGTTTCCCTGCTCAGATGCAGCAGAGCAACACAGAGGGAATATGGTACTAAAAAGACTTGGAAGATACTCGATTTGTCTTACTCAGACTGCTGACTATCTCTTTTTGATCATATTCTTCACAGAAAGACTGTGGATTCAATTCTCCCCCATCACTTGGACTGAAAACATGTTAGGAAGCCATCTTTCAATGCCCACTCTGAGCAGGAGGAACGATTACAAGAAGCAAAAACGGTTTGAATGTATGCGAGTACTGTTTCACAGCAGCTAAACAAGTTTTGATTCGGAGTGTCAGAGCTGTCAGGAGTATTATTCAATCACAGCCTCTTACAATCGTGTGCCATGCAGAAATCAGATTATATTGCCTACACACCCCACCAACCACTCCTCAAGCGCTGCATGCGTGTGCGTCCCAAGCTCGTCTACATGACATGTTTCGGCATTGTTCTCGTTGCTGTTTCTGCCTCTGGAGCTGAGTGAGGAAACATAGCAGGAGGCGGGCCTGTGCATACCATTATCTCACAAAGCACTCATTACACGAGTATCTCCCATATCCTCTATACCAGCAAAACATGTCACCTCATGCTCTCCGCCTCACTCTGAACAGCACAGCACTCAAACCCAGCACCTCTCTGGCACACGGCTCTACTCTCACCATGACTCACTTGAGTGAAATGCCTCAAACATTACAGTTGCCAGATTATGAAGTGAACAGAAATGTATGCATGGGGCTCGGCCCCCTCTTCCTGTAAGCAGAGGTTGGGTTGACACAGCCACTCGCAGCCCACCTGCAGGCCCTCTTTTCATCAAAACACAGCGTCGTATTTTGCCACCATACATCACGAGGACATACGTCTCATTCATTACGAACGCCAGAGAAATAAAAATGAGGTAATAGTCTGCAGACGAGAACATTAAATTACAGCTTCTATAATTGCTCAAGTTCATTATGTAGGCCCGGCGCAATGCACTCCAACACTGATTAGTGCATAAACACCAGATCCAAGTACTTATCTTTGTGAAAATCACCACATTATCTGCTCTTACATTTTGCTGAATGATCCCAGTGCATGTAAATGGGGCATACTTCTTTTATAAGGTAATTACATGTTTGGAGGCTCCATGTCTGGATTAGTGAAAGTATGAATGCATCCTACCCTAAGATTTATCCATAGTTGCTCTGTAATTACAGCACGCCTCATACAAAAACCCTGCAATACATTACCATGGCATCCACTGCATCATGTTAAGGTTAAGACCTGTGATCACCCAGATAAGCAAACTACAATTAGCAGCATTGTGGTGCCGCAAGATGGAAACAATTTAGGGAGTTCCTGGACTTCAATTAAATTAAATCAAATGTTGTAGGAAGCCCATTAGGTATTTTGTTTGTATGTCCTGAGAGTACCTTATCTGAAAACCAGTGTCACAATCAGAGCATCGCAGCAGACCAGAGCAGGGCTCTGGAGAAATGGGCTTGTCAGCAGCTGTTTCAGTCCGTTGCTCGGTGTGGAAAAGCTCTGTCATGGCCTACCTAATGGTAATTGTTTGGAGTGGTGAGAGCCCAACGTCTTGTCTGCATGCTGGTATCTCAGGGGTTTGGAGAGAAGGCGACAGCAAAGGTAGCAGAGAGAAGGGGGAGGGGGAGGCTGTCAGAGAGGAGACACTGATATTTCTTGCAGATTTCTCATTTCTTCCACATTTCCTCATCCTATAAAAAGACGTTTATGCGGTGTTAAAAGACATAGGGATGTATGTGAGTTGTATTTTAAAAAGGGGGGGGGGGGGGGCAAGTAAGGGAGTGTATCAAAATTACCAGAAAAATGGGAGATGGTTATGCAAGTTCTCTTTTTGCTGAAGGAAGAGTGGTCTGCATTTTTTGGGAGGGGCGGCCATAGGAGGGTTTTTCTTTGTTTCCTCACCTCAGATTTCTATTTCAGAAAACATCATTCACAATCCTATTGACATTTGTAATAATAATGCAAATAATTACAAATACAACTCTGGAACAACCTCAACACTAAAATGACAAAAACGAGTGTTTCGCTCCATATGCTTAGATACAGATATTAATTGAAAAAAATATTCAGTATTTCATTTTTGATGAACTCCTTGTAGTTCTTTGTTGACAAAGTAATTGTTGTCTAACTTTGTTTGAATCCCTCAGTTTATAACAGCAAATGCTCTAGTGGTCGCCTTTTTCGTCTTCTTTTGTTTTTTTCTTCAATTTTCACTTAGAATATGGAAAGTAAACTCCAGGAACATGTTTCATTTTTTCTGAGAGGTCGATGAAATATAAATAAATAAATAAATGCTGAATGAGAGGTTGCATTGGATTACAGAAGCCAGAGAAACAGAGGCTAGCCTGAATGGGCTGCCAGGACTTTGGGTCTCTCCATGCAGAGAACAGCAGTCCTTTTTCTGCTTGGGAAAAACAGAAGATACTGAATCTTTATGTGTTTAAGTGACGTGTTCCCACCTTCACAGTTCAAGTTCAGTGTGCCTTTGCCCTTTTATGAAATAACAACTTCAACGCTTGTATTTTAACATGTTGGCAGGGTCCAAAGAAAATATTAACAACACTATGGAGGGCCTTGCTTTTCTACAAAAGTGAAACATAATGTCAGCTCCCTTCCCTTCCCCACCCTAATACTTCTTCTACAGTCCCTCCGATTGCTAGAGAGGTGAGGAAAGAGGAAAAAGTGGGAGATAGGGAGAAAGAGAGGGAGGGAGAGTGTCAGGAAGAGAGAGAGAGAGAGAGAGCACGAGAGAGAGAGAGAGAAAGAGAGAGAGAGATGGCGTCTCAGACAGACTGTCTGGCTGCAGCGGGATCTCCAGCACTCAGCGTCATATGATTCTGGGGTCAGAGGTTATCCCCACTGATGAATATCGGGCCGAGCCTCGTCTCCCTCACAAAAGAAAGGGAGTTGTTTTCACTCCCTGGGTCTGGAAAGTTTATTTCAGGAATCCATCCTGCCAGCACGAGACTGTAAACCTGTCTCAAGACAGAAGAGTTACGTCCACAAATATTACTTCTTCTTTTTTTTAAGGTTTTATCAGCTTGCCAAAACTTCTGCTGATTCTCTTTCTCATTCAAATGCATCTATGGGTGTAATCACACAGCAGTGGGAGAAAGAAGGTACATACAGCGAGTCTGTATATTTACTAGGGAAAACATACATCCCTGAGATTTGACAGGATTTGGAAGATTATAGTTTGCAGTCTGTCAACTGTGTGAAAGTACACTGGTGTTTTGTGTTTATCCCTTCATACTGAACACCTCATCCCGCAAACCATCTCATTATATCCCAGCGTATTAAGGTGGTAATACAGCAGCTTTTTAAGGCAGTGTAGACGAGCCACAGTCCCAGGAACAGGCAAAAAAGTAAAAGACACTTTTAAAAAATATTTCCTAGTAAGAACTGCAGTTAGTTATTTTCGTCCTAACAGTTGTTCTGTGTGTCTTCATCTTTACAGACCTTCCCACAGATGTGTAAACTCTATAATGAATACTCACGGGGCATTTCAAATAACACTGTCAGCAGGATTTCTACTAAAAGCTTCTGGGAGATTATAGCTGCTCAGGAGTGACAAGTGTGATATATGAGATCACACATGTGAACAAATGGATGGCAGGAACCTGGGCATTTATGAACCTACTGGATCAGTCTCCGCCAGGATATACACAATCGTTTGACAGACTTGATTTGAGTAATGAAAACCCACACTAGCTCTCCCTGCACAGCGAGTAAGGCTGGCCTGACGCTGGCTGAATGTTTCACAGGGTCAGGCTGCAGAGGGAGGAAGAGGCAGAGGTTTGTGAGGTTCGGTGGATGCCCTTTTCCCTCAAGCCTGCAAGGGCAAAACACTGTCGTCATGTAAGAGTGGATTCACCAAAACTGAAGGTGAATATGTGGCAGTGTGATGGATGTTAACAAAGCAGGGAGTGGCCAGGTTTGAGCTTTACAGTTCATTAACACGCTGACAACAAGATAAGTTAGTGAGCTGACATTTATATTATATATAGGGATATTTATATTTAAATGTATTTATTTTTTACCTTTTTGGCAGATGACCTTAATAAGATGAGTTCCAGATGAACACCAGCTAATATTCCCCAGAAGTATAAATGATCCCAGTTATTTCTAGCCATGCTAACAGCACATGTGCTAACAGTCCATCACTCCATCCATGTTTTGTCTCTTGTCGGTACTTTCTTAAGTTGCAGTGCGTTGAGCTCTCAGGGCCACAGCACATGGGTCATTTATGCAGACAAAAACCATTAAAGCAACTATATTATCATTTTGATGTAAGAAACACATTTCAAGCACCGGTACAACTCCAATCATGTACCGCCTACTTCATCACTCTGGCGCCCCTCAGCTTTCCATGCATTAATCTCATCACTGCAAAGCTTTATCTTATCCACAACATCCACCTCTGACTCACCACACCCTCAGACATGAGCTACCAGCCCACGACCGAATCCGCAGATCTGCTGTTTTTATTCCCAGGAGCCTGAGCTTCAGTCGCCTCACCTGTACCCCCCTCCCTGCTCCATCCTCTGCTATCACTGGAGGAAAAGATAATGAGGGATATTTGCCCTTATTAGTGTCAATAGTGCTATTTAAGGTCTAATCATCTGTCCTATGGAGAGGCACATACACTGGATGTTTGACATGTTTTTCATAACAACTGAGCTCAGTGCTGCTGTTGCATAAGGAAGCCTGAGAACATACTGCAGTAACAGGAGGCTTCAGAAAGTGCAAGATTGAAAGTATTTTTTAAAGGGCTCTAGTATTGGAGGGGTAAACCCTTTGTCCGGCAGCTGATGAATGCCATGATGCACATGGATAAATAAGAGCCGCATGTTTGTACATTATGTTAAAAGAATCCATGTCTAATATTATAGATGTATGTAAGAACTGATGTTCTTTTGTTTGTTGCTGTTGTTTTTTTCTTTTTTTTCTAATCCAACCTCCAGTACTGGGGGAAAAATAATAATAAAAATTTCATCACAAACTTATGCACTTTATCTCATTTGTTTAAGCCACAGTTTCTCACATTGTGAGCTGAAGGGAGGAAGCAGAGTGATCCTCATTGACAAACTTGGCATAAAAATGACACTTCTTTCTGGAGCCATAACTGTCAGTCAAATCTGGGCACACAAAAATTATACACTTATTTTTGGATTCAGTGTCACGTCCACTCCCAGAAGATATCATGATATACTATGTCGATCATGAATAAACGTCTATAAATCTGCCTAGAAACCATATTTTAAAAAAGTCCTTTAAACTCAAGATTTGACCCAGAATCATGACATTTTCTTCAGTATCATTATTCCAGTATTAGTTGTCTCTTTACCTGTAGGCACATTATAAACAGGAAATGCTAATAGCTAATTCTGCATACTTTTAATGGTGCCATTTTGTAAACAAATATATGCCAAAAAGAAAGAAAGACAGAAAACGGAGCTCAAGTTGTATCCCACAGCCTTAGCAACATAATGCTTCTTCTTTACCCCCCACCACCACAAAGCACTGTGGGAACTGTAGTTCCTAACCCCCCCCCCCCTCCCCAAGTGTAAAAACAACAAGTTGGACAGAGATTGGCTAGGTGTTTCCCCCTGTTTCCACTCTTTCCAAACTAAGCTAACTATCTCCTGGCTGTATCTTAATATTAAACACACAGGCATGACAGTAGTAGCAATCTTGTCATCTCAAACAAAGCAAATATATCCATTTCCCAAAAATGTCAAACTATTCCTTTAACACACACAAACACAGAGACACGAGACGCTGTGTAGTAAGGCATGAGAAAAGACAGACAAGACAGATTCCAAATGAGCACAATGGGTCATGGATCTGTGTGTGCAATTGTCCCTAATTATGACAATGATTCAAGGGAGTCCACATTCCAGTGCCTCTTATGGTTTTGCTGCTATGTATCTTGGAGCCTGTGGAGCCATTAACACGATACCAATCTTACCAATGGCTCCAGTTTGGGCCTCCCATGGGCTCCTGAATACAACCTGTCCAGCTCAAGGGGATCTAAACATCCAGCCCCCCCCCTCCCCTCTACACTCACACACCCCCCTTCCCCCTCTCCACCGAGGAGGTGGGCATCAGGACAAACAATCAATGCCAATGACAGATCCACGTCAGACAGAGGATAATTATGGGAACGGCGTTCTGAAAGATACTGTGTCATTAAAACCCACCGTCTCCACTCCAACTACAACAGACTCTTTCCTGCCGCCTGTCCATGCTGTGAAGTGTGTGTTTGTGTGGGTTTGCTGTGTGAATGTCAAGCAGGACCAGTTTTTCTAATGCAGTCCTGTGTCCTCATATAACTTTTTTGTGTAATTGCACCAGAGGTTGCTGAGTGAAACCTGTAGAGGTGCAGAGATGTAGACATGACAGAGACATGAGACACAATTTGAGGGGCGACGCATGACTGAGGGAAACTTCAACCGCACTTGACAGCAGCAATTTGAGAACTAAATTGCTGAAAATACTTATAGTTACTGTCTGATTTTGAAACCGCTCTCGTCCAGACACTGTTAATGCAAAATTATTCAGTGGGATACGTTGCAGAAAAGTGGTCATGAAATTCAATTTGCACAGGTACAATAGGATAATGTCCTCCAGGCACTGTATAAGGACATGATCAGTGTTTAAATTATAGACATTTAGAAAACCAAACTGCAGTGACTGCACTCTAAAACTAACCTTAGCTAAAGCAACTTTACCCCAGGTTTTCTTTGTCTTGTAATCAAAAAATCTGTCAAACACATTTTCAATGAGAGTCTGATCTGCCAAAGTTCTCCTCGGTCTCTGAGACGTGTTATATTCGTGGACAGGATTTCGGTTTTGGAACGTCAGAATCGCATCTCTGCTCTTTGTGGATGGTGTGGTTCTGTTTGGCTTCATCGGGCCATGATCTCCAGAACACAATGGTGTGGTGTGCAGCTGAATGCGAGGCGGCCGGGAGGAGAGCCAGCACCTCCAAGTCTGAAGCCGAAGTTCTCTGCTGGAAAACGGTAGATTGTTCCCTGTGGGTTGGGGGTGACTTTGCTACCTCAGGCAGAGGAGTTTAACTATCTCGGGGCCTTATTCAGAGTGGTGGTAGAGGTTGTACAGGACTGCTGTGGTGTTTTAATTTACCAGTCGATCTGTTTTCCAACACTCACCTATGGTCATGAGCTCTGTGTAGTGACTTTAAGAATGAGATAATGGATACAAGAGCAAGTAATGAGTTCCTTCTGCGGGTTGTCTAAGCTCAGCCTTGGAGATGAAGGTGAGGAGCCGCTGCTCCTTCATGTTGAAAGGTGTCAGTTGATTAAAATGCCTCCTCAGCAACCAAGTCTAACTGGGAGGAGACTCCAGGGTAGACCCAGAACTTGCCTCAGAGTCTCCCAGTCAGAGCTGGGAAACAGTTGTTGAGTAGTAGGACACCTGAAATACCCTGCTAAGCCTGCTGCCACTGCAACGTGATCACAGATAAGCGGGAAGAAAACGGTTTGATGAACGGAGCTTGATGCTCCAACATCTTAGTTATTCAGTCTACACCCCATGAGTAGAAGATAAATCTATTCATAAAAGAAGAAAAGATAACCTCATACGGCCCGCTGGCCCATGCAGGAGCCAATTAGAAGGTTCTGAACTTGTCCTGACCAAGTAAAAGCTTAAACTTTTGTCAATATAGACAGGCTGTACCTCCTTAGATCGGTTAGAATCACTAAAATTCAAATATTCTGTTCACGTTGCGCTAACCATAAGCACATACATGTGGTTAATTAATATCTACAAGCATTGTGTTCCAGCTGAGTGTGGTGACTGCTTACCTTTAGACCTGCAGAACTCCGATTCTCCCTCCGTTCCTCCGTTATTTGTGTTCCTTTAGTCCGTAAGGGTCCACAGGTCACAAAAATCAAAAGGGTCTCTTATAAAAGTATTTCAGGTTAGGGATATCCTCATGAGAAGTCCAAAGCCGAAGACACAGCCGCTGTTCTTGCCTCACCCTTTCTCTCTCAGTCCAGCTCCATCTGCGGCTGCGCTAGCAGTCTGCCATTGTTTGTTAGCTTTCTGGCTACAAAATGGAGGCCTCAATGGAAGGGTTGGGTCAGATTTAGCTTCAGGCGGGCCAGGGGAAGACAATGAGCAAAACCCAGCATAAGACTAATGACACTAATGAGGTGTTGTTTTCAATCATAAAATTCAATTTTTCACAGCTTTTCTGAACGATTCTAGCTTGTAGAGAGACGTTTCCTCCGACCAATCAGAGCAAACCAGGGGGGTGGGCACTTCTGAGCCATGGCCAATAGCTTTTTCCCCACCTCACAGCCAGAGAACCTGCAGGCTGAGCTGTGTGACACAGATGAAGATCAGCTCTGTTTTTTTGGTTCCAAAAGGTTTCTTAGGCATCAAAATGCCACTGTATATTTTTTTTTATTATTTCATATTAATGACTTAAAGCACATTCTCCCAGTTTTCCTTTTAGAGAGGTTTATGGGCACCAGTGAAAAAATGAACTATAAAGCCCTATTAAACCAAACTATTAGGTCTAGAAGCCTTGCAGCTTCACAGAGCAGTTTTTGACAAGATGTAGAAGTACTATGGATCTTTTCATTGTTCTTGTATAAAGTGTGTCTTATTGACAGTTATGAAAAATTGCTTTTGCAGGGGAACACTGAAAAATGCAAAAAAATATCATATATGATATGATGAAGTTTAGGTCGGGTTGTAGTCACATTGTCCATAGATCTATTGAATAGTCCCACCAAGCTAACTAGACTAGCTAGCAGAGGCGCACCAACTGCCATGTTAGCCTGTGACTCTAGTGGAGTTAATGTCATTTGATGCGGTCAATCTACCTTTAAAACACGCATTTAAATAGCGAAGTGGCCTACAAACCTTTTTTTCTCAAATTCACCAATCCACCGTTTTTTACATGCAAATTGAATTTACAGATTAAAAAAGTGGAAATGGTGAAAAACGTATCGCATAAAAAAAACTTAGCTGAGGAGGAAAAGTTGGTGTATAAAAGCTAAATGCAAATGCAAAGTGCTTTGGAAATAGACTTGGTGAATAAATCATGGCACATGATGTTACTTAAACTGAAGCTTCTGCTCCACTGGAGAGATGAGATGAGAAGCTGCAGCTAAATTTGGATGGAAACATGACTACTGTTTGAGCTGTATCTTACAAAGTCTTTCTAATATGCTCAAGCAAATGATTTAAAGGGTGAAACAGCAGCGAAGGCTAAAGGGATAATGACCCCACTTTCTAACAAGAGCTTTTACAAAGGGTTTATACGCCATAATAAACTACATAGACTAAAGCTTATGTTGGCTAAAATGCACTGATAAATGTCTGTGGGTCCTCATGCCCCTTATTCTCTCGGGGTACATCACTATGAGCAAGCCTTTAATGAAAATATTGATTATAGCCAGTTCAAAGAGCTGGCAAAAAGGACAACAAACTTGTTCTCATTAATGTCTTATATTAAGGCCATTAATTAGCACTTACAAACCCTTTGTAAAAGGTGCCTTATTAAAAATTGGTACCAGGATGAGTGATACCCATGATATTAATGTGAAAACCAGCAGGTAATGAGTTCCACTGCACTGACTTTATCTTTCATCTGCTTCTCAGAGGACAGACGGGACGGGGACGGTATCACGGCAACAGGTTTGTTTGGGGCAGCCTCTGTATCAGCGGGACTTGGACGGCTTGGCTCTGTTTGGAGTAACTTAGGCTGCTGTGAAAAAATCCAAGGCATGCTAAAAACATAATATACAGGAGCCTGGCATCTCTAAGAGAGAGTCTCACTGTCTGTTCCTCTCTGCAGGTAGCCATGTTTGGAAGTGCTGACAAACAGAGAAGAAAGATAGAATGCATGGGGTCCCAGCCGGTGGCTGGCTCCTCGCCAAAATGTCCCGTCCTCTTCATATTTGAGCTCCAACTATGGTCACCTTTCATAACCATGCTTGATTGCATATATTTGGAGGGAACTTGACAACTTTAACAACTGCTTTGGATTGATTTCCCTGCTTTGCATGGATTTTTGCAAAGCATTAAGTCTGAAAAAATGTGTGGTGTTGCACATATATGGACACATTCTGTTCCTTTCTCTCTTTGTTTTAAGGATGTCTGTGCAAAGCGGGATTTGCTTAAAGCCATCACCCAATGAGTCAGTCACTAAGGTAGAGGAATCTCATAATTAAGGCCTCATTAAAGCTACACAGCACAACTATGTTGGTTTACAGGCAGACAGAAACCTCACAGATTCACAATGGGGCCATTCATAATACCTCACGTCTCTGAAGGAAAAGAGAAAAAGCAGTTGCTCTTAGCATTTGGGCAGATGTAATTGCAATCACTCAGCTTGTCTGATGCTGATAATGGGGTGATGGGAAATTCCTGTCAGAGTCGTGGCGCAGGGTGGTTTCACAACCACTTTGGCAGGCTCCGTGTTCCACTGCAGGGCAGCGAATGCGTTACGGCATGCTCACATAGCTGTCATTAAACACATTTTGAAAAAAAAGAAAACATAAGACAATCAAAACTCACAAGTGTGTGCCACTCTCTTGCTTCTTGAGCAATGAAAAGGCAAACATTATGTGAAACGTGTCGTCTTTCATCCCTGCACAGTTAAACACGTTGAAAGACTCCAGCTTATGAAAGAAAAAAAAGGAAAGTGAATATGCTTTAGCAATCCCAGTCATCTAATGTACACTATAAATCCTGGCTGGGCTATTTTCAACATCTTTATTTTCATTTGTCATTTTCAAAACATGGCTCTTGACTGGTGGTTTATGTAAAAATTAAGATGTGGGGGGAATAACAGATATTAACTTGTACCTAAAAATGTTGGGCAGCTCATTTAAAAATAAAAATGTAATGTTTGTTTTCCAAATTTTGGGAGTGCTTTTCAGCAAGCAGCCCACTCCTGTCTGAGATGTGTGCTACAGTAGGTGGCTGAAATAGCATGTGGGTGCAACGTTCTTGTGGTTGGTCCTTGGGTACAGTATGTGACACTTGGCATCTCAGCAATGCTTCCATGAGAAGCCTCTATTATAAGGCATTCATGCAATGACGCTAACAAGCTCATTTCACTGACTGGACAAGCATTCATGCCAAAAAGTCTAAGACCTTCTTATTAGAGCCTTGTGAGACCACCCAGGAAACAATATACTAATATTAAAGAGGAGCAATAAAGTCCTGATTTACCTGGAGAGGGTGGACTCATACAAGTCAAACCAATAAAAAAAACTCCTCGTCAGGAAGCAACAGATCAAGGCATTCCTGAGATATCGCTTTCTTTTTTGTGAGATCACAGTGACCTTGAACTTTGATCCTTGGCAACCAAATTGTAAACAGTTCATCCTTGAGTCAAAGTGCATGTTTGTATCAGATGTGACGTTATTCCAACGGGGCATTCCTGATACACCACATTCACAAGAACATGAGGTCACCGCAGCCTTGACCTTTGACAACCAAAATTTGAAGATATCATATTCATGAGAATGTGACGGATGGACCCGAAAACATAATTCCTCCAGCCATACCTGTCACCAGCGTGGAGGCGTAAAAACACATAACAGCCATTAGATTTAGTTCCCCAAACACATAATCCTGAATGACATGCAGACTGTCTAATTACAAAGACCAAGGTGTTTTAGTAATATTTTACAGGTAACTGCGGTCATGAATTTATTCGGCAGTTGGCAATGTTTGCAAAGGTATTTGAGGTATTTTGGGTATTTTACAATTCAAATCATGCCACAGAGGAATGTAAATTGTTGTTGCGCTGCAGAGGATGGTTTCATAAATAAAGATGAAAAAAAAAAAAAAAAAAAATTCCAATCATTGAATTTAAATAGAAATCTGAACTCGTTATTATGATGTGTTTTTGTGAATAAGCATCACTATAATGTGCAGAGACCAAGTGACAATGTTTTTAAAGAGTTTAATTTCAAATTACAGAATATTATGGGTAATAAAAAAATAGTAAAAAGATATAATTTTATTCTTGCAATAATCTGTGGTTTCAACAGTCCACATGAGTGTAAATCAACACACGATTGATACATTTTCTCAAACATAAATATCAAATTTCAATGCTTTCCAATGTTACTGGTGTATCAGTTATGATAAATTACAAACATCTAAATGTCAGGAAAATAATAAAATACAGTAAAAATGAACAGATAATAAATTGGAAACACAAAAAGGACTGTAAAAATAATCTACCCAAAAAAATCGTTCCGTTACAGCTCTCTTACAGTCAAAAGGCGTGTGTGTAGATTTGTCTAACACATTTAAAACAAGACTAAAGGCTTATTCACTTTATCGCAGAAAAACAGCTTCTGCACAAACGTCCATGGTGTGCTCGGCGGAGAGTGGGTGTGCCAGGAGTTCAAATTTGTTGAACTTAAACATGAGCAGCAATGATATTTGCAGCCAATTGCTGTTGAACCTAAAAGATGGACGGACATTTAATTACTTGTGTTTCTGAATTTCCAGAAGTGTATAGCAAAGAACTGACCTCATATCGAGCACAGACAAAAAGATACCTGGCAGGTGCAGCTGCCAGGTTTGTTACAAAAAAACACTGAGTCTCTGCGATATATCTACTGCTACCAACATTAGCATTCCAGCTAAGGTGGCACTGTTTAGTACAGCATTCGCTAACACACAGGCACAACGCATAGCGCAAGACCCCTGTTTTTCCACTGTAATGTGAATATATCATATGAGTCCACAGCTCGGCTAGCAGCTCTACAAGGCTGCACTTAGGCACAATAGTCCTTTGAGCTAAATGCTAACGTCGGCTGCATGTTCAAATGACAGTGATAACATGCTGATGTTTAGCAGGTACAATTTTTACCGTTTATACCATCTTAATTTAGCTTGTTAGCATGTCAACATTGGTTACAATTGAGGGAAACATGAAGTGTGTAGAAAATTTCATGGCAATCCATCCAATGGTTGTTGAGATACTTCACTCAAAACCACAAATATCATGGTGTAATGGCTAAACGTAAAGTCAGAGCATCACCAAAGTCAGTAGGATACATCCTCTAGAAACCATGAATATCTGTACAAAATGTGACTGCAATCTGTGTAATAGTTTTTGAGCTATTTTGGTCTGACTGAAGTCATATAGAGCCACTCTGCTAACATTGCTAGCTATGTTACAAATTGTGTAATTACCCATGTGAGCCATCAGTTTTTCTAAGACCATATTCTGTTGATTGGGCATATTTCCATTGTCCAGTGTACTCACAGAGTCTATGTACCATATAACTTAAGTGTAAGATTTAACCCATGATAAAACTTACTATAGTTCATGAGTGTGTAGATCATGTAGACAAAAAACATCAACATGTCAGTATACATAAAAACACAAATGCACTTTTTCATGTTCCCCTGCTCTTCTGATATTTATCCAGAGAACATAAAAAAATCATTTATATTTGGCTTACCACAAAAGCGTTCGACAACCATGAAAAATATACTGTAAGAGACTTATTCACTGCTGTACATACAGGTTATTTTACTGGTGAAGCAACAGGCAACCAAGTTCCTCTGGGAAGTCGCAGTGCACAGTGAAAAACAAACTCAGTCCTTGAGTTCTTCACATTGTCCTTTCACCATCTGACAAGAGGTCAAGTCACTGTCAGCCTTACATCCTTCCTTCAAACCTCCCCTGTCGTTTGGTACTGTGTGATGGTCCTCATTAGCAGTCCATTGAATTAAACAAAAAAAGAAAAAAAAAAAATGGCAGCAGTGGATGGCTTGAACGATGCCCTGTTCATGTGTGAGGCTATACACCAAGCAGCATGCCCATGAAATCTGAACCATTCTGTATTGTAATGGAAGCACCGGCTGCATTATCCACAAATATGGAGGTGTACTGCCCGGCCTGCGGAGGAAAATATACACCATTGAAGCATAAAGATTGCATAAATCCAGTTATTTTTGTTTGTGTTTTTCTTGCGTGTTGCTCACCTGTAGCTCTAGCAGCCCCTGTACGCTGACGGTGAAAATCTTGCTGTTACTCTCTAACCCAACAATCATCTCCAGTGAGCTGCAGTAATATCAAAAATAACATTTCTCGATAAATATTGTTTTCAACAAAGTCATATCATGTATTTTCATTTGTAATTATCAATCAAATTTCATTGTTTTCAGATGTGCTCTATGAAAACAATGACTTGACTTCTTGTGTTTAGATAAGGACCATTGTTTATGTAATATTGATCTTTTATAGCGGCCTTTCATGAACGCCATTTCCCACAAGCCCTAGACATTCACAGGCTGAACGTCACAGCTCGACAGAAGAGTCGAGTCCAATTCACTGGAGCTGTAGTTTTTTCTGTGTTCACAAAGAAAATTTTTTTATAAATCTTAGTAGTAATAAAAGTAAAATTTTGTTGAAACAATAGAGGTTCTAACAGCGAGTGCTATAGTGGATGCTGATTGGAGTTTGCTTTGAGTTAGCTGTGTGAGAAGCTAGCTGAACGGAGGCCTCTTCGGCTATATAACGTACATAAAGCTTGTTAATTAGTGCTAATTAGCTAGTGGATTTGCAAGAAAGCGAATAAGTGTGTTTTCCAAATGTAAAACTTTTCCTTTATAACAACTCAGTGCCCTCAGAGTCCGTATAAATGGCTGTAACATCGCTGCAGGCTTTAACCACACAGTGAGAGCACTGGCTCCTGTTAAGTGGAAAATGCTACATTTTTATGGCAAATCAATCATGTTTGTCTTCACTCCAACTGCCATCACAATGAGCCTCATTTCACATTCTCTGCATTTTCATGTGTGGGAGAGCGAGACCAGCCGGGGCTTTGGCTCAAAAAAATAAAAAAAAGCCAAGAGCTCTTGGGTTAGGTAACCCATCATAATAATATTATTTATATGCTCCCCTCATTGTACCACACTAGAAGGGAGGCTGTGGAGCTCTGTACAGTCTGGGGGAGACTTTAGGGAGCAATTCATTTCAGCAATTTTCACTGACTTTATGTAAATAGAAATTTTGAAATATCGAGAAGAACTCAGAACCGTTCCCAACTGGATTTGTAAGTTTTCGCCGGTGTATCAGATACTTCATTATCTGCCTCCCACATCCCAAATAAAGGCATTTCACTTATGTGCTGCTGAATATTACAGGCTGCCTTGAAGTGTCAAAGGTGAGTCTATAAAGATTAGTTAGGCGACAGGAACGAGGGCTCTAAGTGAGAGGACATTTCCTTTAAAGACCTGCTTTGCTTTTATACAGGAAATGCCAAACTGGTTCCACACAAACTGTAACAGACAACACCTTTAACAGCTCATAAATTCTGGCGAAAGTGAAGGCAGCATTAAACACCAATAAAATATCACTGTTTTATGTCAAAAGTAAACAACTGTCAAAACAAGAATGTCAAGAATGCAAAGTGTGATAGTTGTAGTCAGATTAATTACTTCCCCACGATACATTTCATTAACTTCTATATTGGTGATAGGTGGGGTATTACTGACCAACATGTGTTATAGCCATAACAAATGCAAAGCACATGGTTACAAAAGGTGCTAGGTAGGGCAGATTTGATTTAGATGTAGGGGGAGTTCTCCAGCACGCTTAACAATAATACTGAATACCTACGTGTATCGGTGGCAGAGTGATTCGATGCAGATCAGCACCCGAACATTGTCCCTGGCCTTGAGCTGACTCTTGCTCCTCTTCACCTCATTGTGGTCTGTAAGGAAGTAAAACGCTCACAATCACATAAAAATACTGGCTTATCCGTAGCTCGCGAAAACTTATATTCCCCTTAAATTAAAACAGTCTTAATATTTTCATGTAATCAGATTTTTTTTTTATACTTTTTATGATTCTTTGGAGTCTTTCGGCAAATGCCATTCATTGTATATACATTCTGTAATTGCCTTCACACAAGAGA
Source organism: Seriola aureovittata (assembly GCF_021018895.1). Lineage (NCBI taxonomy): Eukaryota > Metazoa > Chordata > Actinopteri > Carangiformes > Carangidae > Seriola > Seriola aureovittata. Next base: position 27,987,787 of record NC_079372.1, read on the forward strand.
GATTTGCAGGAACGATACAGCATATACTGTTTGTAATTAATTTTTATCTCATTGGTATCAACCTCAAAGTTTGCAGTTCTCTCTCTCCTACGTCTCCCAATGTAAACAGAATATTTTCCACTGCTCCAAGTTCACATAAAAAACACTCAGCTGATAAAACATGGAGTGGCTTTTATTGTGAAGCCCAGTCACAGTGAATACAATGTATTTATGACGAATGTTAGAGCTGAAAGTCAATGTTCTGTAGATTGTTGCGTCGAACAGCTTTTGTTGATAGTGAGTCAGTTTTAAATACTGCTGCCAGTAATGGAACAAGAAGAACTGTAAGCTCCACCTCAAACCCCTCAGCAACGTAACCGACTCCTTTTGCCAGCACCTTGCTCAGCATGAAATCAGATGGCAGTTGCTCACTGCTTGATAGAAGGAGGCTGACTACAGACTGACTTCTGTATTAAAATAATGTGAGTTTGCTTGGCTGCGCTGTAAACGGATACACCAGTTGCTCTTGAGTTATATTTTTGACAAAGTCACTGCTCAAGGAGTGTTTGCTGCCTGTAAAATTCTGGGATCTGTAGTATTAAACTTAACTTCCTGTTCCCACCAGTAACCACAGAGGCCGCTACATCAACCAGGTGTGAAATGTTAACGATTATAACTTGACATGTTTAGTCAATAATACACATCATTTACTGGTTTTAATTCTCAACTGCTCTGCACACCCACACGGGTGTTTTTAAATCACTCTGGCTAATTACAAAGCTAGTCAGGTGCAAGCTGGGTGGAGCTAGGCTGGGAATTAAATGTTGTCACCAAACTCTATGTACTAATAAGAATGACGACACAGAAAGTTGTCCCGCAGTTAAGTTCCTGTAGACTACAAGTGTTTAGCAGCTTTAAGGCCTCGGTATGTGTAATATGCCGCATATAGGAAAGTTATTGTGATTTACCAATGTGGACGTTAGCAGAGAACTGGTAGATCCCTGTGATGGGAGCTGTGAATCTCCCAGTAGATTGGTCCATTCCCGACCCTCTGAGAAAGGCTCCTTTAGCAGGTGGCTGAAAGCACAGAAAATCTGCATTAATGTTTACATCTTAGAGCAATAATCCATTGGTCCCTCCTTACACACCTCCTCCCAAATCTCAAACCAAAGGCTCTGCTACAGAACACAGTGTTCAGCGCCTGGCTCAAGGGCATTTCAGCAGAGCTAATCCCAAAGGCCTGGTCACACCTGCATTTAAACCAGCAACATTTTACTAAGAAATCAGTTAGTTTCAATTGGATCACTGCCATCAGTGGATTCACTCATGTGGGTGAAGTAAATCTGCAAGAATGTTTCATATCAAGTTTGGTTTTGGTGAACCTTGTCCCTAAAATTAATTTTTCTAGGTTGAGATGTTTGTAATCCTGTTTACCAACTAGCTTATCAAACCATATATTTTGTTAAGATGTGCAGATGAAACTTTGCTGTCCCATTTTCTGGTGTGACCAGGCTTTAAGGTCCCTCCTCTTCCTCCTCTTTACTCCTGACTCTGCTTAAACATTAAAATATAACTTTCCAAATCTGTAGTAACACGTCTTTGCAAACATAGTGCTTTGTTAGCATGTTAAATAGTTCAGCAAAGCTTGTCAGCCCATCCCAACACAGCATAGTTCTTCCACTACAGCATGCTGTTTCAAACAGTGTCTATTTCTGTCCTCTCCACACTTTATTCCAAGTCAGAGACAGAGTGCCTTTTGTATGCCGCCCAGAGAGTGATGTGTAGAATTGAAAAAGTAGATATTTTTGACCAAAGAGCCAGTCTGAGTCTCGGAGTGGCACTGCATGCTTTGCCAGTGCCAGTTACCAGTGAGGGGATGATCCGCTCATAATTCCCCCACATGCAAAATAAGCAATGATTACCGAACACTCACCCATTCACATACAGTTAAGACAGAGAAGCAAAATGGGTCAGAAACAAACCATGTAACCATGCAGAAGGCCAAAACTTTACTTTTTCAGGCACAGGCAGGGAGCAAAGCCGAACCAGTTCATAAACATTTACTTGGTTTCAAACAAACATACTGTCTGAAAGTTCTGGAGCTCCACCAGAGTCTTCTTATCCACCACCACAGGGCCCTTGAGCTTGCAGTGGAAAGCCTCCTCTATTCGCCGGTACGAGGTCATCCCCTCCAGGGTGAGCAGAGCTGTAGGTAGCTGGCTGGGGCTGATTTGTCTGTCGAGTGCTGCTGCTCTCCTCTCTGTAGCCTCTGACAGAAACAAATCCAGGTCATTACAGTGCAGAGTGAGTTAACACTGTTCCCTCATGATAATGTGGTGAGATACCAAATATGGACATTATATTGTGGAAGTAAAGTTGTGTATAGCCAGATGTGTAACGGTTAAGGTTATCTCATCTCTAATCTTATCTCTAAATTCAATGAAAGAACAACCTTCTAGCCTAAAGATGAGCGGAAATGTGTTGGAAATGGGCTGGAAAAACAATATGTTTCTACCTTTGATCATCTCTTTGAACTCCTGGAGTAGAACTTCCTGGGTCACTTCGGCGCCAGGAGAGCCAGGAGGTCCCTGTGGGCCAGGAGGACCTGGAGGACCAGGTGGGCCCGGCTGGCGGAGTGCAGACGTACAGAACATTTGTCATACATCAGTCTTGATTTGTAAATCATTAGTGTCTTATTTATCAATTATTATTTCACAGTATATATGCTGAGTTTACCAGGGGACGTTTGCGTTTGCGACACTTTCCAGGGAAGTTGCCAACGGGTCTTTTGACAAAGTCCATCCATGATCCCAGTGGGTCGACTCTCTGGTGGTCAGAAATCTACACCACAAAAATAAAGACACAGAAAAAGAAAATTTTCCCCCATTAATTACTAGGCCAACATCAATAGCAACTACTTATGAAATAGAGTATATCAAGGTAAAACACAGCATAATCAATACTGATGTGAACTGATGGCAAATCAGGCAGAATTAAAAAAAAAAAAGGTCCTGCCAGAGAGAAGCAAGGTTCTATAACAAGGAACATTTTTCAACTCAAACTTTTCTCTTAAGTCTCCACACTGTATTCTCAATCAGTGATTACAACAAGCCTATAAAAAGCTGCTATTTCCAAGTTTAATCATATATTTTATTTTGAAATTTTGTTGCCTAATACGCCACAATGCAAAGGACTGTACCTATGAAGTAAAATCCAAAGTGTCCTTAACGTCCTTTAATCCAATACTGGAATATCTTGCCCTAAAATACAATTAAATGGGTGCCAGACACCAAGGAAGGTCAAACAGGGAAACCTCTTTTTCTTTCAGTCGGTCTTTCTGCTATTCCTTCGAAGAGTAATGCGTCTTTTCAATTTGCCATCTAAGTTTAGTCGCCATTCTTCTCTGAAAGGTTCGCTTGATGCCTATTTTTTCATTCCCGATAATCCACTCAGGTGCCACGTCAGTTCTTATTTGCCCAATATGCTCAGATGAATGTAAACAAACCTTGTCAAGTGATTTTTTTTTTTTCAGCACATGAAAATTTCCATGAGCGCTCCAGTGAAAAATGAGTCTGCTTGTGTGATGTAGATTCTGTGGATTGCAGACCTCAGTTACTGTAGTTTGTAACAACATGTCAAAATGGCCAACACTTTCTACTCCACCCAAAGACACACTAGTATTTTCTTTTATTAATATGACTTGTCTGAGTAATGTTATGATGGAAAATGTAATAAACAAGATAACAAAAGTATACACAGTATGTATACCAGGGCGAGTTATGATTTAGGATTGTTTGTCTATTTCCTAACTGTAGGTATGCTCAATCTCCTTATCTGAAATAACTCATTTATGATAAATTACTGTATAAGAGACTGGGATCTGTTAGGGAGATAAACTCCAAGAAGACCTCTGGAAGTAATGCTTTTATGCATAGTACTACAACTGGCATGTTTTTCATTTTGGTCAAAGGTGAGGCTGAATGAATTCCAATTACAGCAAGCTCGAATTTTACCCTAACCCTTCCCCAAATGTCAAGTGCCTTCAGTTGAGATAGAAGAGGAGATAAAGACAAGCCATGGAGGTGAGCTGTCTGAAATGGAATTTGTTTAGGTTTGGCAGTGGGACACGGATCACTTATCTGCAAAACCAACATGCCCCTTTCTTCACTGTTGAAGACTTGCCTCTTGTTCCACCGCAACAAAGTGACTCCTTGTTTGTCTTTTCAATATGCTGGAATAAAAAACAGTTTTTTTTTTTTCCTTTAAAGTATATATTTGCAGCAGTCTCTTTCTCTCTGACAGCAGAAAAAATAAACAACGTAACAGGCGCTGCGCCGGCTGCATGTTGGATCCTCGTCTGTTTTTGTTGTGATTTTGAGGCTTGGAAACAGATAAAAGCAAAACTGATTTGGTCAAGACAAGAATGCTTGTACGCTACTCAGTGCTGTTTCCACAAGGCTGGGAACCTGATGGATAAACTGCTTTTTCCATTGCTGTGTAAATTTTTCATATTCTTTAACATACTATAGTTCAACATTTTGGGAAGTACTTAAACCCACCAACTTGGGGGAAGCGAAGACAAGCTGTTCACACAACAGTGACATATCATCATCTTTTAAAAGTGATATGGAGAACTTGTTAGCGAACAGTTGCTTATTTACACATTCAGCAGTTATGGAGCAACATCATTCATTTGGAGTCATGGTTGTGCCCACCTGGCAAATGTAAGTCCAACATCCACTGTCTTTTAGCTTTGTTTTAGTCTCCACCAGCTCCTGGTGGAAAAGTTTTGTTCTTTGTCTCGTTTCTTTCTAAAAAGCTGTGTTAACGCTTACTCCATTTCTTGCTGAGCACTAGATGAGAACACCAATACCACTCTCAATATGAAGCTACGGCTAGCAGCCTGCTACATTAGCTTAGCACGAGGACTGGAAATAAGGGGAAACATGTAGACTGTTTGCAGGTAACAAAATCTGCCTACCAGCATCTCTAATGATCACTAATTATGAGGTTATACAAAAAATATATAACATATTATATATATATATATATATATATATATATATATATATATATAGTTTTATGGGGGCTTCATGTTATATCAAAGTTATTAGAATTACGAGGGTCCGATTTGTAAACATTATGAAATATCCAAGTCATAATTACAAACAGGAAACTCAGATTTTTCTGAAAGCTCTAATATATCGGCTTGAGGCTTAATAGCATGGGAGTACAGCTTCATTTAGCCAAAGTTCATCGGTCAATGCAATTAAACCCAAGTTTGATGTATACAGTGTTACACTGCATTGTTAATGCACTGCATTTCAAACTCTCACACGACCTGCTCTGAATTCATACAACTGTCTTGAGTTGTCGAATAGTGTGGACGCTCGGAAAAATGGGAATCTCTCCAAACTCTACGATCCTATATGACGGAAAGGAAGCTATAACCACAAAGTGTAGTTTTTTTACACGTCAGTTTTTGTATGGATTAAACAAACGAGATACGACGTGTTAATTGCTGAGTTTTTCAGGTGCGGTCTGGCAGATTTTTTCATTTGTTTCCCCCTGATTCCAGTTGATTTTCCTGCAGACACGTTAGCGGTATCAATCGTCTCAACTAACTCTCGAGAAGAAAGTGAAAAAGCATAATATCCAAAATGTGTCGTTATTCCTTTAACATACAAGCTCGGTAAGCTTGAGCAAATACTATCATGTAGATGAAAGGGGTTTGTGTTGTTCTACTAGTATTCCACGCCTGTGGCAGTTTGAGTATATTTCCACTGGGAATAATAGTAAAACTGTGAATCATCACCTCAGACAGCTCTGTGTGATTTAAAAGACACCCACGCGATCTTGACAGCCAGCGGACACCATTCCAAAAAAAGTAAAACCTTAACATTTGTTCTTGTGTTTATGTCAAAGATCGTCTTAATGTTCCAAAGATATGAAACTGAGCAAGTTGGCCCACACATGTGGCTTATAATTACATATCTTAGCACTGCATAATAATAAAAGAAAAAAAGACAGAATATCATTGCCAGGAAATCAGCCATACTGTGAGCTTGTTATCCTCTTTAACACACAGCATTGTAATTAAACCATTAAAACCTTGCCCTCAAGGATTTTCTGTGCTCAAGGAAGAAAGGCTATGACCAAGGTAATTATTACCTTCATTTCTGAGCTAAAAAATAACAGCAAATCACTGTATAAATAATTTAATCATCAGCTTAAGAAATAACTCAAGTCTTTCCATTAAACAGACTGTGTTCTCTGCATTGCATTTGTCTGCACTGTCAGAGCATAACTGACTGTACATATAGTGACAGCTGGGATGGCTCACACCACTTGCCAAAAAAAAGAAATTGTGATTCATTGTATGCAGGTGAGTCTCTGTCTCGACTGAGAACTTCAAAGACTCCACACATGCAGACATGAAAACCATATTGCTTGATGACACAGAAAAATCTGTCAGAAGCGTTCAATCTCTCACTCACTGCTATTGACTGTGGCGTAAAGTAAACTATGGATCCCCTCGCATAGCTCTGTATCAGCATGTACAAATGGTGAACAAAGTGGGGAGGGAGCGGATCCAGGTATCAGTCTAGAGAGTTGATGAAGAACACTGGGGCTCTCGCTTTGATCAGCGCTGATGTGCGGAGTGCCTCAAAGTGGCCTCGTCTGTCAGCAGGTGTGAGCGCACGCTGTTCCAGCACAGACCGAGAGAATGTGTCAGGTATTCTGTGGAAAGGTGAGAAACTTTAAATCTTCTAGCCAGTGTTTATCCTCACTGACTCCAAATCATGACACGTTACTGAAGCTCAGGGCTCAAGAATGTGATGCATTGTGTCCACCGGTGGAAGAATACGACAATGTTGACATTAGTGAATACGCCTATTTGGTTTTCTTGCAGAGAAGAGATCGATACGATGTTATATCATTTGTTAGCCTGTATAAAAGCCAGCAAACCTATATTCAGGTGCCTGAAACAGTAACTTCCTGAAGAAACGAGTCACCTTTGAACAGAATCAGGCTAGCTGTTTCACCCTGTTTCTAGTCTTTATGCTAAGCTAAGCTAAGCAGTTGTGACTTATATTCAATATACAGACATGTGAGGGGTTATCAGTCTTCTCATCTGACTCAGAAAGAAGGCGAATAAGAGTATTTGATGCATCAATGCTGAAGTAGAATAAAAAGTTCTGCAACACGAAACTGTATTCATTTTTTTGACTTTTCTTTAAACTTTGTTTAACTGCCTCAAGCAGTTATTTATGATGAATGAAACCATCAGAGTGGTTTAGAGGTGGAAATGTGTCAAGGGGCCCCAAGCAGACATTGTTTTTTTGCCACAAAGGTTGGGAACACTTGGTTTAACCTTTAACCATGCACTGTATTTTTACAAGTTTATCTTTTAAGTATGCCTTTTTTGGAAAATCTTAACTTGAAAAGTAATTGACAAATACAAACTTAACATTTAATACAGAGTAAACTGTATTAAAGTAGAAGTATAAAGTAAGATAATATGGAAATACAAAAGCAGAAGTACCTGAAAATTGCATTAAGCACTGTATTTGAGTAAATATACTTTTTCTACCTCTGACTGGTTCTTGTACCCAGTGCAGAGAGTGAAAAGAGAATGTTTTATTAACCCACAGCTGGGGGGTGTGTTCTGAGTGTTTGGATCAATCATGGTTGATCATTCCCAGGAGCATATGAGATTTTATTACCATGAAAAAGAATGACTTGGGTCTGCATGAATAATTCTTTTACGTGCACTGCTTTAAGTGTGTTTGTCATGTAGTTTGGGGAAAATTAGGTTGAATTTATTTGAAGCAATAAAATGGGAAAATATTTCCCTGGGGCGGCGTGCCACCAAAAACACAAACACAACTGTTAAAACATGTCTCTGGGGCTGCAACCAGACACTGAAACTCTACCCGACTGCAGCCAGCTCCTGAATTCTTCCATGTGTACAGTTGAACTTATCTTATTTTCTTGTACGTGTTATCTGTTTTTCTACCTGTTCGTACACACTAGATGACATGAAACGTTTTGCTGCTGATAAAAATGTTGCACAGGCAGGTTTAAGGTTGGACAGGATGATGGAGAGAACTTCTATAATCCCTTGTTTTTATATCCCTGTACTGCTCCCTGTGCAGTCATCCATGCATGGGTGGACGGGCCCAACGCTGGGCCCATCCCACCCCGGGAGGCAGGGATCCCCAGGCTCTGCGGGACGAGGGGGATCCTAGTAACCTGCGTGCATCCCAGTCATCATGCGTCCACCCCCGTGTTCCCCACCGCTGCACTTCACAGACACAGGCCTGCCTTGAGGATTTATCACCGAAGAGCTAAATACAGTTAGGCATGCAATGTTGACTCTGTTCTCTTCTTACTGTGTTATTACTCACTTGCCAAGCACCATGTGCAAAACATAATTACTCTATCACACTATGAGGATGCTGCTATTAGTTGTTATTGTAGCAGGAACACCATTTGGAAGTGTAAATTAATTATAGTTATTATATAATAAGGTCGAGCATGCTTCTTAAAATACGGCCTGATTTATAAGTTGCAGCTTCACTGTTGATTCAACAAAGGTGTGTATATGCTGTTATCATGTGTGAGAGAAAGTGAATAAATTTGTGTTTATGCTAAAGAAATCGCCAGACTGAATCTTGGCTCTCTCTCCCTTGATATAAAAAAGGTGATATAAGCTGATTGCTTTGATCGCTCTGTCACATCTGTTTTGTGTACAAATTATAGCTTTGAAATTGGAGCGAGTGCTCATTTTCCCTGTGGTAGGTAAAATGAGGTGTTGAAAAGTACCAGTGATCCAGTTTCATCTCAGGTACAGGTTTGTCACACGGTCCGAGTTTGGGCACAAAATTTCAGGTAAGAAGTCATTAGATCCTCCTTCTTATATGATTGATTTGTGGTTCTGCATTATGATACATAAGTACATTATGTAATTGATTAAATTTATTTGGCTCATTTTTATTATGCAACAAATTTTCCCTTGTCGTGTTGGGTTATGAGTGGAAACATCTGATGGTGGTGACACAAACAGGGGTATTAACTGTACATTTAAAATACCATTGTTTTTTATTTGCATATAATAGATGCAAAAGACAATGGTATTTATTATAAAAGTAGCAGTAAATATGAAGATGTTTAGCTTAGCTTAGCATTAAGACTGGAAACCAACAAGTCCTCCAACCTGAACAGCCTGAACCCTCTGACACAACACATAGAAGTGTCTCCTGAAATAGCGCCCCTTCTGCCGCAGGTATACCAGACCTTGGTTGTCATGGTTACAATAATAAACACGTGTACTGCACCGAGAGCAGCGTACCTTCCTTCGTCACCATGGTTACTATTATAACAGTCATGGCTTGGTTAGGTTAAGGAAAAGATCGTGATTTGGGTTCAAATAAGTACTACCTACACGTTAGATGATTTGTTTGTTGTCATGGTTACAATAATAACAACGTGGTTAACTTTGTTGAACGGTCATGGATAATAGAAACAACATAAACTGCTACTTTCACATGGGTATCGAACACTCCTCCCCTGTGTCATATTACTGTGATGCTACGTCACTACAGCCGCCAGATGTCGCCTAACGGTAAAACGTAACTAGAGGTCGTAATAACCTGCTGCACAAACAACCTATGGACTATGTTTTATAGGACGACAGTCTCCTGGAGACAGAGGGAACTCCTAGCCTGGCTCTATTGAAAAATAAAACTTTAGTGAGTTTTATAGGTGCTGGTAGGCAGATAATGTTAGCCAGGCTTTATGCTAAGCTAAGCTAACCAGCTGCTGGCTGTATCTTTATACTTCCTGGACAGATATGAGACTAGTATATATTTTGCTATTCCCAGCATGTCAAACTATTGCTTTAATCTGACAATTTCAACACACAGATGTATTATTATTGTGATTGTTTTTAATACAACTACACGCCGCAATGCCCGTCATGTGCATTAGTGGAATAAATCTGAAAAACCATCCTTCAGCATCAATACCAAAATGAAGTGGCCATCTTACGTTGACTAATCTGCTCTATAGTTGTTTTTACTTAAAGCCTCAGTTTACTGTAAAATGTAGCAATAATTCTGAAATTGTGGTTTCAGGAACATGACCAGCACATGATAAGAATCAGGCAAGATTATTAAGGGATTTCTATAAATCTGGCACCAATCTGAGGTTATTATAAATGAAACAAAAATCCAAATAAAACAGTCCCTCTATGTCTGTGGGGTGAAGCACACATAACTGTGCAGTTTATTTTACTTGCATATTTCAGATGTAATGACAAAAGACTGTTTATTTTTCTTTCAGATGACTTCATTAGGTAATTTTACGATGTTAAACAAGCGTAACCTTTACAGGGGTCTGACGTGTTGAAAGTAGAGTTCATTATCATGAAACACAAACTGAAGGTAGTTCACACCGTCAGTAGTGCATGAGAGGTGTGTGCTCTCACAGTGGCCCTGTTTCCTATGGGACTTGCTCTTCTCTCTCATGTGTAGGTTGATCCAAAAGGTCCCACACACTGCTGCATTAATCATCACTGAGGATGAGAGAGAGGAAACAAAAACCCTTGCCTCGGGCTAAACCCAGCCATTACTCAACACGCCAGGCGTGATGTTTGACTTGACTCCCTCAATTACAGCCATCACAGATCCCGCACTGCTCTCAACAATGACAGATTCCTCTCATCTTTAGAGTGGAGAGCAATAAGGCTTACAAATGTGTACCTTTGACATATTGCTCTGAAATTGTACGACGTGACGGTTCAGAGAGATCACAGTTGTTTGAAATGTACTTCAGTTATCGTCTCATTAAAAAAATTCCACTCGCAGCACAACTCCACACCTCACTATTGTGATCACTTTCAAATGGAAAATCTCCCGAGGAATGCAGTGTGCGACTGCATGCTGCCAACACAGCCCACACACGGGATTGGTCAGATAGAAAGCAAATGCCATCATAAGAACTGTTTCAACTGTTTCCACTGGGCACAAGGGAAAAAAATGTAAATGTGGAGTGTAAATGTTTGGCTTGTTTGAGAACACAAATTTCTTGCCAAGACAGCTCCAATGGACGTGTTGTTTTCTCTGGGGCCTAACAGATGTGTAATAGGATAAACTTACAAACTACCCAAGAAAATCAAGTTTACAACTTCTCACAGTGTGTGGTACACTTTCTTTTTCTGCTTCAACAGAAATCCGGGTAGAGTGGCACCAACAAATGCGACCTTGAATACAGGCACTTCCACAGATGTCAATCCTAAAGCTCAGGTTCTCGTCAGAGGTGACAATGTTTGGCAAAGACACTATCTGGCATAACACTGCGTCTTAAGAGTGATTATGTCATTACCCTCTGATTGTGGGAGATGAGATGAAAAGAATGTCAGAGAGAGAGAGGCACTGGGGGCTAATCCTCACCGAGGTGTTCTCTTTCAGGACCCTTTCTATGGGGCTTTGTGAGGGGCTTACACGGCATGCTGCCCCAGTTCTCGGGGCCGCACCGCCCCTATCGGATGTCCCAGACACAGCGGAGTCAGACTAGTCCTGTGAATGACAGAATCAATGGGCTGGGAACAACATCGCCATAGGTCTTTAAATATCTGCCCACCTAACTTTCCCAGGAGTTACATCATGGCAGTGGGCCTATAAGGGACCTCAGGAGGAGGGGTGGGGGGGGCAGTGTTTGTGAAGGCACCATGCTCCCTATGGGATGAGACAGAGGAGTGAAATCCCAATGGGGTGCAATCCTCAGCAGGCTTGAGGGTTGACACAAGGTCATCCTTCATAGCTTGTGCTTTTACAGCGCAAACCAAGTCAAATAAACACCGCCAGGCCACAACCACCTACAATGTGTTCTTAAAGATACAAAGGAGACCTCACTGCTTGGTTTTCAAGGGGGGGGGGGGGGGGGGGGCGGTGGAGGTTACCGTTAGGAATCCAGAGACTGGCTGCTGCTGGTAGAAGCTGAAGCGAAGGCTGGTATATAGGGCAGTGAGAGTTATATGAGAATGCCAACATAATGGGTGGGCTGAAAGCAAAACAAATAGCCTGTTGGAAACCCTCGCAAATATGCAACACCCGCAATAAACCAATAAATAACAAGAGTCAAGGGCCAACTGTTGCTCCTGAAAATGGAATTGTACCATAGTAACACTGGCCTACAGTTACAGATGACTGTTTTTGCACTTAATAATAGTAACAATTCCCTCTAGATAATAGATATAGTTTCAGTTAGTCTTAACTTAATTTCCTGCTGCAGTGATGAGGCATCAATAAATATCCTTCCTTATCTTATCTCTCCGCCTGATGCATTAAACTTACCGCATTCCTGATTTTTTGTTCTCATAGGCTGGAAAATTGGTGGCCGACAACCCGCAGCGCGCACTAATTGATGCATTGATCAGCCTTTAGATGTCCACATTCCTGGCATACCTCCGGAAGTCATCCATTTAGTGTTTCACACATTTTGGTCCGTCTCACTGTCTGAGGCTTGACCTGGGAGGGCACACCTGTCCCATCCTGGCTTTTTACCTTTTCCACACTTTATTTGCCCTGCATGTTGCCTGTGCTGACAGGCACATCTCTCACATATCTGAAGGTTGACTTCAAACTTTAATCTGTACTATTGTTTTTCTGCTGTCGCCGTATGGAGGCAGCAAAACAAATATTGAACAAGTTTAAAATATCAAACACGCTACTTTAACATAGAATTTTGACATTAAGAGTGTTTCAGTCTCTACCTTGATGCTTCCATCGACCTCTTCACTGTTGGAGAGAGTTGCATTGTACGTCTCTGTGTGTTGTGGGGTGGCCTCCTTTGGCTTCTTTCTCTCCTTCTTGGCATCCACCCCATCCAGTAGGACACACTGAGTCCAAAACACTGCAGCCACCACAGCCAGAGGCCCAGCCCCACACCACATCTTCACACTCCTTTGATCAGCACCAGAATGCCTGAAGAAACAACACTGAATCTTCTGTGATGGACCGGTCGTGCGATTGGACGGGAGCTGAGGATGCCCACAAGGCTCACACAAAACACCAAGTCCCAACGGGGAGAAGGAGACCAGAGGAATGCAGCTTCAGGGACTCCCCGTCCAAGAGACTGTCAGACTGACTGCTGCCGCCGTTGCTCCCCTTTTGATGAGCTCTCAGCCAGCACAACGTTGCAGGGGCACTGTTAACTCTAGACAGAAAGCCAGGAGGCTTACTCAACTATGAAATGTGTCAAGCAGAATGGTCCAAGGGAATGACAGATCGGCGCAGATCTGACAGCAAATAAACCCATTAGTGAGATTTTTCACGCTTTCTGCTCTGTTGGGGGGTGAGGTGTAGTGGAGAGAGTGGGGTGGGGGTGGGGGGGGGCACAGGGGGCAAAAGAAGAGACAGAGAGGAGGGGCGTCCAAAGCTGAGGGTGGGCTGCGGGGGTGAGAGATGGATGGCAATATTCTCTTTTTCCCCCCCCTTGCTCTCTCCCGCTGTTTCTCACACTGAGCACTGGATCCAGACTCCAGCACAGTGGTGTGGTAACTGGAAAAGCTGCAAGATCCACAAAAGTTGGGCTTTCATCAAAAGATGCAGTTTAGAAAATCAGTCTGTCAATCCGCACACCATACCCCCACAGGGATGCAGAGTGAGCCCAGCCAAAGAGGAGATGGATGAGGTCCAGTTTCTGATCTTCGCCCAGCCTTCTTCTCTCCTCCTTGAAGTATAAACTGGTTTCACACAAAACAGGAAAACTTTGCAGGTAGCAGTGTGCTCTCCTGCTTCTGGCTGACACAAGTCAAGTGCTGCCTACTGATTGTCCCAACAAGTCATCAAGTCCAAGGCAGTGTGTGCAGAGATTTGCTGTGTGGCAGGTCTCTCTCTTTCTTTTTTTTTTTGCCTGCTCCGTTGCACTCGTCTCAGTTGCTCCTTTGCTCTCTGACTGAGCTTGCAGGAGGGCTCACAGTGGAGTTTTATCATCACCCTTTCTCCCTCCCGCTACTCTTTCTCCCCCTCTCCCACTCCCTCTCTCTCTCTCTTTCCCTGCCTTCCCTCACTCTGTTGGCAACCTTACTAGCTTATTCAGCTCTGTTTTATCTCATAGATGAAATGCTCAAGCTGAAGAGGTTCTCTGGCAGACAAGTTGTATGTGTGTGTGCGATGTGTATAAAGTTGTGTATCTGTCTGAGAGTGTCTGTCATGTTGGCTCAATATTGGCCTACTCTACCAAAGCCCCATGTTTGGATCCAAGCAAGAAATAGAAACAAATTCCTGTACTTTTTTGCGACCTTAAGGTATTATCTCGTGCAATGTTGTTTGGAAAACTGCCAAAGAATCTTGACTGTGCCATACACATATACAGAGTGCATGCCTGTTTGTTTTTATTCTGTGTTACAATTCAGAAAAATGTCTCACTTTTCTTGAAAGCTCTAGTCGAAAGAGTTTAATTAACACTTAAACTTCAAGTAGCATAAATTGCAGGTTTCAGTAAATAACCCATGATTGATGTGAACAAATTGTTGTTCTGTGTATTCCTACAATCAGCTCATTTGTCTAAAAGGAATTCAACCCCCTTATACTCTTATCAGAATAAACAACATGTTAGCCAACTTTACTATTTTTAACTTCACAAATTACATTTTTAGACTGCTACTTGTTCCAGCTGATATTATTAAATTTTAACACAGCGTCACCCAGAGGCAGTAGCCTGAAGTACAAACAACTAACCAGTACCTGTCCAGTAGGACGTGATACTGGTGTCATCTTAGTTCCTGTATCCGCTGACACTCCAGGCTGAAAACGTAGCAGGCAGCAGCAGCCAGGCGGCGTCAAGCTCCACACACGGAGACAGAGCTAAGACGGAAATTGGGTTGTCATCGAGTTGTCATCAAAATAAAAGAGAGAAATTAAATTTACATGAGCTTGAATAAAATAAAGAAAAATATACAAAAATAACTTTTATAGCCTTCTTTTCTTTGTTTTATGCATATTTGCGCCGGATTTTCCTCCTCATCTAATTACTGTTTTAAAACCATTTGCCTTTCATTTTTAGCCATTTTAAGCATCCACTGATTACAATAGCTAACTATTTCAAGCATTTATCTACTACTTTTAGCTGTTTCAACAATCAATCCATTAAATGGTTCAATTTTTTGCTTGGTACTTTTAGTTCTGTTTACTTTTAGCTATCAATACATAATGTTTATTACTCAACCACTTATCCCTGACTTTTAGCCAACTATTTCAACTGTTTCTAGTTGTCAAGCAGTATGTTTAGCCAACTATTTTAACCATTTAGCCATTACCTTCATCTGTGTGACCATCCGTCCATTACTTGTACTTCACTTGTTTACCTATTACTGTTATCTACTTCCATTACTTTATTTATTTTCTATTTATTTTAGCCATTGATATATTACTCTTAACAAGTATATCAACTGCCATTAATATCTATTTTAACCGTTTACCATTACTTTTAGCTAGCTATTTTGACAATGTATCCATTACTTTTAGCTTCAGCAACAATTTTAACTATATCCATTTCTTTTATTTGTCTATTTTGACCATTTATACCTTACCTTTTAGCATTTATCCGTTATTCTTAGCTAGCTGTTTCAAGTTCGTTCACAAGGCCTATTAGGGACACAACGCAACAAATTCCCCGACATTAGCTGCACATTACTCAACAAAGGTTTTACTTTGAAAGTGGTGACCGGATGTTGTACGTAACAACGTGAGTAGCTTAACACAAACTAATCGCACCAAGGCTAGCGGTTAGCTAGCGGTTAGCCGGCCACCAAGCTACACTGACAGCTTGAGTGAATTAGCGCAAACTGGAACATCGGCGCGGACCTGGGTCTCTCTAGTGTTGTTTTCGAAACTGAGCCGTCCCACATTTTGGAGTTAAGTCTTGGGAGGAGCCACGTGTACAGGAACTGGAGCCTGACAGCTTTCACTGACTGTATCCACCGCAGGTCTGTTTAACATTAGCCGCCTGGTACTTACACCGCAGCAGCCAGACATCTCTCATACCCCCCCCAAGTCCGTTTTAACTTCCCCGCTGTGTCGTGTTTCTGTTACGGAGCTTGACAGGTCGGTTGTTCTCTGCGAGCACTTAGCGCTTATTTTTCTAACGTCGGAGGGGCAGTTTAATTATATCAACAACCGCTTGTCAACAATGTTTCACTAGCCTGCCCATGCTAGCCACTTAGCATAATTACGATGCAAAATGATTCAGATGACATGACGAGGCTAAATTAACGAGCTAACCGTTGTTTACTTTAAGGAACCGTCAGCCAACTTAAGAGCGCAGTAATTTTATGCTGACTAAAATATTTAAGTGGATAAAGTGATCATAAGTAAATAAAAAAACCTAGTGTTGTCGCTAAGTTAATATTACAACCTTATGTTGCTCAATAAATACACGTTGTAATACCTTAAAAACATTCACGTCTCTTGCTACAAATTAGTGTTTTGTTTTTTGTTTACTAAAGTTTCTGAAATGAACCAACTGTAGCAGGTTCTGCTCGAGTTTTAAAGTTGACTTCACTGTGTTTCATAGATCCAGCTGTTCAAATTTCACTAAATGTATTAAATCCTTCACATAAATATGTCAGTAATGGTGTTGACACAAACGGGATTTTTACAGTAGGTGTGCTGCAATTCTGTGTTTGACTTTGGTTCCTTTGGTTGTTACTTTCATTTTCGGAGTTACCTAACCACTTTGCTTTTATTATCCTTCCATAGGCAATCATGGCTGTTTGGAGGAAACTGTGGAGCAGAAACCTCATGGCTGCGTCTCTGCTTGTCTGTATCCTGCTCCACACCATGGATGTGCATGCACGGCCAGCCAACATGTCAGCCTCTAAAGACAAGCTTCCAGCCAGCAAGGATGAGAATGAGATTCTTCCTCCAGACCACCTGAACGGGGTGAAGATGGAGATGGACGGCCACCTCAACAAGGACTTCCATCAGGAAGTTTTCCTGGGGAAAGAGATGGAGGAGTTTGACGAGGACTCAGAGCCCAGGAGGAACAGGAAGAAGCTTATTGACATTTTCACCAAGTGAGACATGCTTTTCATTCTTTGGGGATTACACAACACTAAATGCCTGAGCATAGTTGCTAACCAGGTTCTTCAGAATTCATCGGCATGAAGTCAGACAGCATTCACAGAACTTCATATGCCAAACAAAGAGGCGTAGCCCTTAGGAAATGTCCTCCTTTAACTTCTTTTATCACAAGAAGCTGAAAGTGTGAAGTATTTAGACATCCTTGGACCATGTCACTAAAACATGGTATTACAAATAATTCCAAAACATGCACAGAATGAGAAAGTGAATTGTTTTGTAATATTGTGAAACAGCAGTATTATTTACTATAAGTCATTTCCTCTTTGTGAAAGGCTGAATCCAGATAGAGAAAAAAAACTTTCACCTTAGCAGCAAACATGAAGCAGCATCCTTTAAATGTACCTGAGCTCTGAAAGAAAGAATGCTCCTAGGTTATTTCTTTGTATAATATACAGTTACCAGGCAAGGTGCCATTGTCATAGCAGAGAATGATGATACAGAGAAAACTAATAACTAATTATTCTCTCTTCCCTTAATTTTAGAGCTGTAATTTTTTTTTTTTAATGCATCTGCTATTACTTGATTAATTGACTGATTGTTTGGTCTATAAAATGTCACAGGCCCGAGATAACGTCTTCCAATTGCTTGGCTTTGTGCAAACAACAGTCCAAAACCTAAAAATAATCAATTTGTTTTCATGTAACGCAAAGAAAAGCAGCACATCCTCACAAGTGAGAAGCTGGAACTAGGTACCGTTTGTTAAATTGTGCTTAAAAATGTCAGCTAATCAATTAATCAACTAATTGTTTCAGTTGCACTTATTTTTCCTTTAAATGGTAAATAGTGTCTATATTAAAAAGGTATGTCCTTGTCATACTTAAATGAAAGCATCAGACTGTACACAGACGGACGGATATGGGTCAGGACAGCAGATTGTACATAATGGAAGTGCTAATGTTCAACAACCGGAGCCAGATTAGACTCTAATTTCTTTTTTTAAATTCCCCTTTCACAGAGTAGATTTCAACAAGGACAGGAGCGTCAGCGCCAAGGAGATGCAGCGCTGGATCATGGAGAAGACGGAGGAGCACTTTCAGGAGGCCATGAAGGAGAACAAGAACAGTTTCCGCGCTGTTGACCCAGACGGCGACGGTAAGAGAAAAGTCGCATCCACTTTTTTCTTCAAACCGCACTGTCTGTTTTTCAAACCCGGTCATCCTCGTAGGCCACAAGTGTGGGCCATGTTGCAATTCGATGTCCTCAGCAAACAAATATTTTCCGTTTAGTCGAAAACTGAAGAATCTGAGATCCTGAATTCATGCTTTGTCCTCAGGTCATGTGACATGGGATGAATACAGAGTCAAATTTCTGGCCAGCAAAGGTTTCAATGAAAAAGAAATTGCTGAGAAAATAAAGAATAATGAAGATCTGAAACTGGATGAGGAAAGTAAGTATAGAATCATATGGATTATGTCGCAGTATTTTGACTAAATCTGTGAATATGTGCTGCAGACATTCAGTTTAAATCCGTCTGAGTTGCATTGTGTTTTTAATGTTTTTTCATTTTCATCGTTGCAGCTCAGGAGGTTTTGGAAAGTCTGAAGGACCGCTGGTTTCAGGCTGACAACCCTCCAGCTGACCAGCTGCTGAATGAGCAGGAGTTCCTATCTTTCCTCCACCCCGAGCACAGCAGAGGCATGCTCAAATACATGGTCAAGGAGATCGTCCGGGACTTGGGTAAAATATGATTAAAATATCTGAATCATGAGCTTTGTCGTCTTGAACCTGTTTTTAAGTGATTTTGCTTTTGGCCATTTGGGGGCAGCAGAAACAAACAGTTGCTTATTTACACATCAAGCAGATGCAGATGCCCATGAATGAGCTCTGCTATAAACTCCACTGACTCCTGAGGAAAATATCTGCCTGGAAATATCTACAGGGTATAAACCAGCTGTTTACGATGCTTTGCTTGCAGACCAGGATGGCGATAAGAAACTCACCCTGTCCGAGTTCATCTCTTTACCCGTGGGCACCGTGGAGAACCAGCAGGCTCAGGACATCGATGACGACTGGGTTCGAGAGAGGAAGAAGGAGTTTGAGGAAGTCATCGATTCAGACCGTGATGGCATCGTAACTATGGAGGAACTGGAGGTTAGTATATTTATTAATTGTATTTACTTCCTAATACTCAATATTGTTTTTTTTCTGATGTTTCCCAGCTAGTATTTCTGAAGCACTGTGTATCCAATTGACTAAAATGTGTAAACTCGGTCAGCATAACTCAATAACACACCATCAGTTCTTTTTCAACTGTGTCCAGTCCAACCATTTCATAAATGCAGGTGTTTCTTGTTATTTCCCACCTCCATGGCAGATGGTCTGCAGGACTCTGTACACACGTTCTGGTGTCTACATGGTAACTCAAGAATGATCCAGAGTAGAAACTTCATATTTACCCTGGTGGAGTAGATGATCTGATTAGATTTTAGAGCACTTTTCTGCAGATTAATGAGGGAACACCGATTTCCTAGAAGTTGCTGTAACTCCTTAACAATTTAATCCAACAAGTTCAAACTGGCACCAGGTATGTAGCATGCAAAGAGAAACATGTTAGTATAAAAATCTTTAATAAAGAATGAGTTAATTGGAGGAGGCAGATTTTTGTTTGAACACAGTAACTCAAGAATGATAAAAGTAGAAATTTAATACTTACACCACATGTACTGCCCATGTAGTAGAGGATGGGATTAGATTGTGGTGTACCTTGCTGCATAAATTTGCATATTAATGAGGTAAAATAGTAAAATTATTATTTTAATTTGTTTTTTAACTTCTGTTGGTATTGTTGATGATAAACTATAAGTCCTGTGAGCTCATGACTTAAATAATTCGAGTGCCTTTGGTTTTAAATGTGAGCTTGAATTGAAATCCACCCTTTCCCCCTCTGGTACGTCTTCCTGCGCGTTTTACAGGAGTACATGGACCCGATGAACGAGCACAACGCTTTGAACGAGGCCAAGCAGATGATTGCCGTCGCAGACGAGAATCAGAATCATAATTTGGAGCTGGACGAGATTCTCAAGTATAGCGAGTACTTCACAGGCAGCAAGCTCATGGATTACGCCAGAAACGTCCACGAGGAGTTCTGAGGAGAAATCCATCCTCCTCTGTCTGCTCAGAAAGGCAGGGCGGTATCCTACATCTGCTTCAGGGACGAGCCGGTAGAGAGGGGCAACCTAATGATAGGATGTTTCTATTGTGCAATTCTGTGTTTAAAGCCTAGCCTCAACGGCCTCTTTCACTGCTGACTCCAGTGAACACACCCTTCCCTCAACCCTGGACTGTCTGCCAAACATCAGAGGTAACGTGGTCTGCCTTCTGTGTGCCATTGGGACTTTTTGACCTTTTAAATGTTGAGGCATTGCACCAACTCCAAATTTCTTTGTGTTATATTGTGAAATGTGTGTATATGAGGAATTTTAACCCTGAGTAGACTCCCTGGGCCAGTGGTGAGAGAGACTGCGCAGCTAGGCCAGCTATTTGTGCTGCAGGATCATGTTGTTTTTAGCTGGCGTGTCTGTATACAGTGTAAATATTCATCATCGCATACTAATGCAAAAAAAGTTGAAAAAATGAATGTAATGCTGCTGAAAGGAACAACTCTTCTAGAGATATATCATTATATAAATGATGAAACACTAACTATCTGCTAGCACTGCATTGCCCAAATTGTAAAGGTGATTTTTGTCAGTCGTGGTGTACAATTTCACTGGTGGGTATCCGTCCATCTACAGTACTTAAAAACAGGGTATTGGGTGTGTAAAAATAGAAGTAATAGTAATAAATAAAATTAAAAAAACGCCTCAATGACATACAGTAATCCTACTTAGCACAGACATTCATTAACAATTTATTGTCAGAGTAATGAAAAGTTCAAATGGAGGAAAATAGATTAATATATAAGAACAATGCCTGTCTTTTTCACAGCAGATGTTTGGGCTGATTGAAGGAAAAGCATAAGTGCAGCACAGCAACAGTAAGAAGCACAAGATAACGTTAACGATGTCTCCAAAAGGGAAGCTTTAGTTTCACCTGTGTGTGTCAGGTCAGAGTGTCTCCTGTGGTAAAGGCTTGTTGTGTTGTTCTTTGCTAAATACAATCTAATTCAGTTGTTGAGATGTGGATGAAGATGAATTCATGTATTTGACCAGTTTGATCTTTGAACATCTCACAGGTTTGTTTGTTTTTCTTTTTGCTCTGTGTCAGTGCAGACTGGTCATAGTGTCTTTGTTTTGGTTCACTCCTCTCCTTTACCGTTTCGAATGCTCTCAGTTAAACCATACAATTCCACTCGTGCCATGTTTTTAAATGCATGAACAAATAGTGGAATTACATTCTTCGCCTCTGTTGAGATTTTCAATAACCTGTGGAAGCGTTTGGATCCTGCGACAGTCTCCTCAGTCCTGTGTGGATTGTAAAATATGTTTATGATAACAGAATGTGACACAGCTTTATAAAACGTACTGCAGACATACTGATAAACAATAAATATTTCTTATCAAGTAAAGAGCACATGGATTTCTGTGATTATTTTTAGGGCTGCAATGAAGGATTATTAACTATATATATATATGTTCTTCTCAGGTTAAAAAAATTCTTTATCAGATCATATTATTATTTCTACATGCTTCAACATAGAAACTCCATTCAAACATTCAACATTCATTTTTTTCCCCATTAAGCTGAATGCTCAAAATCTCCTAAAGTTTTCATGCATTTTACAACCCCTTTCTTGTTATCTCACCATCCCATAGATAGTGGCAAAGAATATATCCTGACACAGCTGCATTAAACTCAGGGAGGTTTAATCAGTACACATAAGCTGCAACCTTGGATCAATGTAAAGCCAGGTTCCTAATCAAATCAAATCAAATACATGGCTCCTACACACCAGCCCCTAATTGCTCATGGTAAAAGACAAAACAAACTAAATATTTAAAAGGAGCCATAAAACTGCAAACAAACCCAAATCCTTACCAAATAACACTCTTAAACATAAGTATTAATAACTCATGCCACGTTTCTCATTGGATAACCTATCGTCAATACATGATCTACATATTCATCTGTGGCTTAAGACGGATTTTAGTCGGAGCTCTTTCGATTAAACAGAACGTACAAGGCCTTTCTCATCAGGAAAGGTTTTCCGTAGTCTTCCAACCATCCATGATCCACTACAGCAACATCTCCAGGCACCAAACCTCTTCTCTCCCTTTGTACATCTTTGTCGTTCTTGTAACAACGGTTACCAACATCTTTTCCAGAAGAGATCAGCAATATAGTGGATTTGTTTCCATCTTTTCTTTGTATATTGATCTGTTCTTTCAAATAGTCCTGGTGGTAGAATTGGTTTCCCATTCGTTAGAAGCAAGCGGTTCGGGGTCAGTGCCTCGAGGTCATTTGGATCATCAGACATTCTTGCGACCGGGCGATCATTCAGAACGGCTTCGACTTCGCAGAGCACGGCTCGAAACCCTCCATCATCCAAGCTTTGCTGACAAAGCACTGAACTCAAAACCTTTCTGTTCCTCCGTATGATGCGCTCCCAAACACCGCCGTGATGTGATCCAGTAGGTGGGTTAAAACTCCACTTAATTCCATTCTGTGACAAAGATTTTTCAATGTGGTTCTGATGTAAAGAAGCTAAGGCTTCTCTTAGCTCTTGTTCTGCTCCCACAAAGTTGGTACCACTGTCCGATCTCAGGTGAGAAACTTGTCTCCCCCCCCCGACAGATGAAGTACAGGAGTTTGTATCAAGAGAGTAAACTACCTCCAGGTGAAAAGCCCTAATAGCCATGGAAGTGAAGATGAAATAACCAAAGCGGTCCGAATACTTTCTAAATGCACTGTATGTCCTACAACACTTCAAATCTACAATTGTTTGCCCCAGTTTGCATTTTGCATCTTTAAAAATTCACTGAAATTCACTGTCCTTCATCTAGAGTCATAGTAAGGACTACTAACAGGCTTCTAGGCACATTTCAGCATTTTAAGTCTTTGTTTATATTCCTTTTTAAGTATACTAGTAGGAATGTTTGTCAAAGGCCTGTTGCCTGCATTTGATTTGTTCAGCACTATTATCAGCTCAGTAAATATGTATAGAAACAGTCAGTAGGGATTTGAAGTGTTTTTTTATTTATATAAACTCTCATTTGACTTCTGATTTAAAAAAAAAAAAATACTGAAATGTTAAGAGATGCTCTGGCACTGTTTTTGAATTGTTCATTTATATGCAAAATAAATGAGCTTAGTTTTGTATTTGTGTTTATCCGTTTACTGGCTGCCAAACACAAAATGTTCAGTACAGTAAATCCTTAATTGCTAAATAGCCTACACTTAATTACTTTAAACTTTTTGTTACTCAAGGGTTTCATGTTAAAACACACCACAAACATTCTCCTATATTTACTAATCGCATCGGGGTATTGGTGGTTTAAGAAAACAAGACATTTAATTTCCTCATAATGTATATGTGAAGAAGCTTGAAATTCTAGAAGTGTATGCTACTTCCCTTTGATTCAGTAGTAATACTGACTGATTATAAAATCCATACTGAAGCCAAATGCATATAAAATGAGCTGGCCCACAGCTGTACTTAATCCAGTACGGATCTGGCCCAGATCAAATACAGATCTGGGCCAGATCCACTACGGATCCAGTATGGACCAAATACAGATCTGGATAATTTACATAGTCTTTATCACCCATCAAGTCAATAATAGTCAGACAATTTGTTTAATTGCATTTTCCTCTTCCATTATTTACATTAAGTCAGTGGCCAAACCCACTAAAAGTTACTAACGGTTGCAACCAATGCGTTGGATTTACTTTTCACATTAATGTGTACACACAAATTTACAATGGCCATTTTTTTTTATCATTGTATCAGCACCACACATACCCCAAACCTTGGAAGCATCGGTGATCGGACGTCCCGATTTCTGATGCTGATGCTTTCCCTTAATCATCGATTATCTCCGGCGCGTCACACCAGCAGCTCCGGCGCAGCTCCAATCAAGCCAGTAGAAGAGGATCGATGTTTCTTAATAAATTGTCCAACAGTGAACTTTGCTGATTCCCGATGAAGCAACACGTCTTGTCCCGGTGATTCAAAATGAAGTACTTAATAAATACTTGTAAATTGTCCGAGCACAGTCACAAACTGTTTGACTATTTGAAATGAGCAACACCTGTGTGATGCTGCCTGTGGGGTGGGGGGTGGGGGGGGGGGGGGGGGGGGGGGGGGGGGGGGGGTGATGCAAGGCCAGCCTCGGCCTTGCATCACCCCTAGTGCTCGGAGGGGGGATCATACAAATCAAACACATATAGATCCTGCAGGGGTGATGTGTGATAAACTGGTAAGACTCGGTAAAATAATAATAAATAATCTGTAAAATATGGATGCATTAATGAATGAGGATCAGTAATATTGCAGCTGGCCCTTCTATCATCTTTTCTTGTAAGGTTCTGCATGTGCAAGTCATTTATCAACAACAACAGCAAACCTTCTCTGCATGAAGGTTTTCACTTTCATATAATTAAACACTGAATCTTTTCAGGTTTTGGATTGGTGTTCATCACCCTGGACTCTGACAATAGTCTTTAGTTGCAGCACTGCTATTGGATTCTGGATGTAATTTGGATGTACTTATGATCTGTAATCAATTAATTTGAAAAGATTCTTCAGTTTCAATGGAGAATGAGTCACAGTTCTGTTTTGAGAAGATTTTATTGCGTATATACGGGTTAAGGTTCATTGTGTGTCCAATGTAATGTAGCACTTCACAACACAGCAGGATTGTGAGAACAACCATCATTTCACCAAACCAATGATTTTGTTTAGAAGCAGTGAACATACTGAACATCAATTCATATTTCTATAAATCATCTTTGTCGGATTTGATTATTCACAATTCAAACGCATCACTGTGAATTTTACAATTGTCATCTAAATGGCCTTAACTTTTACATGATAAGTGTGATACCCAATCAGATTTTATGTGCACGCTTTTACTTCACAGACATCACTTCACAAGACAAGAGCTTTTTTTTACATTTTCCCCAATATCGTTAATGTGTTTGTCGTACAAATTAAACATAACATTACTAATCCTTCTGTGAGCGACACCCGGTGCAGCTGTAGTTTACAAATCTCTCCTGATTGCTACTCCATGTCCGACACATGCAACCTTAACACTAACTTTAAAACCGTAAAAAACAGGACAGTCCCCCTCTGAACACCACACCCTACTCTACAGTGAAATGTACTGCATTATTCAACATACTAAACATAGAAATATAATTAAGTTAATGGCTGATACTGAAACGGAATTAACGTGGAAAACATTGAAGAACACAGTGACACATCATTATACAGTACAGTACATAGCTTACGCTCTCCATTTGTTTTTGTAGCACAGGTAAACACACACTACATTCATAAAGAAAACACACAACATATTCATCTAACTCATCACAACGTGCTGACAGATTTAAAATAACAACAGAAATTGGCCTAAATAAGTAAGGCGATTGTGTATATGTAAATGCAACTTTTAAACAATTATTTGATGATTGACAATTTATAATAATTATTAATAATAATAATAATAATTACGATAATAACAGAGCAGCATAACAGTTAGTCAAGTTCCAGTTTCTTCTTAACACACATTTTTCAAATAAAATCAACCTTTTTTAGGTTTTACATGTTAACACATACAGTGCAGTCTGTAAGTAGTAACAGGATTTTGTTCCCATTAATTCGGGCACTATGTATAAAAAGGGCAAACAATTCCCAAGAGCTTTATCTCATGTGAGTATAAACCCTCTAACTTCTTCCTCGTTGTTTTCAGTTTCAAATCAGATGTGCTGGAGTACGGCGCCAACACCAACACTGCTCAGGAGCTTCCAGACTGCACTGTTAGTCGCTGTTAACACACCGGTATGCAACACAAACTCCAAAGTAGGAATAGATTTAAAAAAAAAAAAAAATTATCATGATTAAAATATAAATACATTCTGTGATTATTTTATCCAAAATAATCAGAGAAAGTTTTAAAAACAAAGACTGGACAGTGCAGGGAAAGTAAAAAGTTGAGTTGAAAACAAGTCCAGTCACAGCCGCCTGTGATGAGCTTGTGCTCCTCTCTAGTCTCGGTCTTCATTTGGTCTTCGTGCAGAGCTTCTGTCTCAATCAGCCCTCAGTCAGTCAGTCTTTACAGGTAGGGATACTGGGTGAGTTTTCGTTGGTAAGCAGCACTGGAGCGGTGGAAAGGCTGCCCTGCCAGCTGATGTTGCTGCTGCTGCTGCTGCTGCTGCTGCTGCTGCTGCTGCTGCTGCGGCTGCTGCTGCTGCGGCTGTTGTTGTTGTTGTTGTTGTTGTTGGTTGCCGTACTGTCCCGGAGCAGACCCCCCCAGGGCTAAGCTGCCGTTCTTCTGGAGCAGCGCCAGGGAGGAATACGCCCCGCTCGCTCTGCTGTGGCGGGACGAGCCACCTTGCATCTGGTCCACAGCTTGGGACACGGAGGCCAGGGCGGCAGAGGCCGGGTAGGCGTACAGGTTGGGGGTCGAGCTGAAGAGGGCGTTCTCGTGAAGCCGGTAGGATGAGTGGGAGGAGACGGGAGGGGGGTAGGTGGGCTGCCGCCTCAGGGAACTACTGCTTCCTGTTTGGTCATGAGAGGATGACATCACAGACTGCTGTACCTGAAACAACAGAGAGCGATGAGCTCTGCAAACAGAGGGTCCGTCCCAAGACCCACACACGTGGTTCTAGCGAGTCGTCATGTGCCACAGTGTCCTCTGCACCAGCGAGTTCAACTTCAACCTCTTTAAAGTTTATTTGCTGCGTTAATTTGTTCATTTGGTCAGACATTAGGACACTTTGTCTTCAAAAAAGAGCTGATGGATAAAGTTGTTTATCAGCAAATTAAAAGAGCTGTGTGTATATTGTTTGTGTAACGTGGAATGCAACTGTTCCCATTAAGACCACGAGTCTGTGGAGAGTTATCAGAGCTCACTGGGATCCGCCTGATTGTAAGTGATCCAGCGGCCTGCAGAGAATCTCTCAGCATCGATCACCGCACAATACATGCCGGTTCGCTTTTCTGCCCAAACAAAGTGAGTGATAATATCGTGAGATCAGTTCGTTCTGCTGTTTTGGGAGCTACGTGCCGTGGTTGCTTTCAAACGACTGAAAATTCACACCCGATTCCCCTCTGATCTAAGAGCTGATTGGTTTAGATGTTGAATCAACAACGTGACGTTTTATAAAAACTTCTCCTTTCAAAGGCTTCTAGATAATTTAATAGAATTCATCTATTAAGTCCATACTCAGTTGTTAATTATGTGGACATTAAATAAAACCAACAAAGCACCTGAGCCTGAGTGAGTCATAGTGTATATTAGCACCAGTGAGAAGATAACCTCATTCGTCAAGTGTATCCCAGTGTGTTTGGATTAACCTCCACACTCTTGGGCACTGAAGCATTTACTGAAAATACGTCACGCAAGTGACTCTCGGTGGGTTCACCACGGGAACAGACATCAGCTACATTTGACAGCTGTTACCTGACTCAGGTTAAGAGGCTGAGATCTGCTGGATGCGGCCCGTTGGTGGCGATCAGTGTTGGACTCTGCTGGCCGACTTGACTGCTGAGCCGACCCCTTCTTGGACTTTCCAGAGCCACTTGTAGCTTGTTCTACCATTGGGAAAAACAGATAGAATACTGTGAGAATATACAGAGACTAAATTAGAATAACATATATGGCTGTATAGAATATGAATAAATATGGACTGTATGCGGATTTCTGCCCAAGTGGACCTGGAGCTGCTGGAGCTTTATGGGTTGTGCTCTCTCCAGGCTGGCTCTTCACTGAGGGCATGATAATGGCCAGAGACTTGGTGGGCTGTGAGGTGGTCTTGGGGCTGAGGGGGCTGCTGGTGGAGGAATCAGAGTCATGGGAGTCGTGTACTGTCACACAGCTGATCACGTTGGTCCTCTGGCTCGTTCCAGAGCTGCAGGAGAGAATAAGAACAGAGTGAATTAACACATCAGGGAAATAAAACAAAACAAAAACATGAAACCTCTCATTTTTACTCAAATTGTTCTACAGACAGGGGAAGCTCTCACCATGCAGCAGGGAACTTCCTGTCATCCTCATCTTCTGAGTCGCTGTGGATGGTGATGATGCTGACAGCGGGACTGGGTGTGTCAGAGATGACGATGGGCTGAGACTGGTCACCAGCAAAAGTATTGTGGACCACAGTGGCGGCTGATTGCACCGATGACACAGGCCTGAAGGGAAAAAGAGGATCTATCACTGCCTTCATTTCATGGACGACCTGCTCTCTATCAACATGTAGATGATGCGATACCTGGCTCTGCTCTCAGCATGTCGAGCCTTTGACCTCTTGCCCTGTTGGGCTCTTGAGTGAGCGGCCCCTGAGTTGTGGTTCTGGGAGGCAGCGTGACGGCCAACACCAGAGTCCTGCTGGCTGGCGCCATCGTACTGGCTGCCGTGACGACCCCTTTGAAAAAGCATCAACAAATATAACTTGCTTAGTCTGAAAACCGCATCACGTCTGTATGACCGCGTGATCGTTTACCAATCATCCAGAGTCGTGTTTGACTCAACTCACCTCCAGCCAGAAGCTTGTTGACTGTCAGAGACCGGGGCTCCCATAGGTGAGTCAGGCACTACGGTCTGCCCAGGGTTGTGGATGGCCATGCCTGGCATCTGCTGCCATGTGGAAGGGATGAGGATCTGCTGTGTGCCTGCTGGCCAGCCCTGCTGTATGCACACACACATAAACACAAATTTAAAAGCCTACAATGACTAGATGTCACTCGGTCCAGTGTCAGCAGTGATAGTCTGTTAGAAGAGAACAAAGTGCAGTGTGTGAAACATAGTGGGAAAGAAGTCGCAGTTATTTTCTTAGTGAACCATACTGAAAGAAAAGACATGCAGTCTGCAGACAAACACAAAGCTTCCCGTCTCTCCTACACCAAAAACATCCAGCAGATGTCACATTGAAAACTAAGCACTGACAAGCTGAACAAAACGGGAGATGAAGTCACCATCTGCAGACTTATTCCTGCGCAGAGAGAGCTACTTGTGTTACTGCCGAGAAGGAAATGTGCTCAGAGAGACTTCCAAAGCAGTAAATACCGGACGAAGCTCACACAAAGACAGTCTGATGCCAAGCATGCATGCCATACAGCTGCACTGCGACTCAGGAGTCCAGTGGAAACACAGCCAACCTGAAAATCAAAAGGACTGCGTTAGTGTGAGATAGGGAAGGTGTCGACGCTGGTCTCGCTGCTATAGTGACAGCTCCTGGCGTTTTCTCAACAGCATTGTTAACAAAAATAAACGACTTGCACAAGCGTCTCAAGCTTTAAAAACATAGAGGTGTGTACTGCTGTTTGCCACTGCCTCTGTTTTTTTTCCCCCGGATTTCTAAAAATCAACTGTGATAACTTAAACACATTTTTGTAAATTTTTTAACTTGTGGCAATAATGTCAGCATCTTGCAAGGAGGGAAGCTTGCAAAAGAATAACTCAACATTTCGGGAAATAGCTTTCTGGTGGAGTTAGATGACAAGATTGACTCCACTCACATGTGTGTCTATTAAATATACATGTAAAGCTATAGTCAGCAGACAGTTAGTTTAGCCGAGCATAAAGACTGGCAGCGGGAGAAAACAAAAGCCGCCTATCAGCATCTTTAAAGCTCACTAATTAACATGTAATATCTTGTTTCTTTAATACATACAAATTTCAGTAAAAGAATTAACTGTCATCGTTGATTTTGTTTGGATTGAACAAATGAGATATATAAATTATAGATATGTTAATTAGTGAGCTTTAGGAGCTGGTAGGTAGATTTTTGTACAACAGAGCCACACCAGCTGTTTTCCCCATCTTTCCAGTCTTTGTGCTAAGCTACGCTAACCTGCTAGCTAGTGCTCACCTTATATTTAGCTGAGAGCGCTCTCATGTCTGTCCGTCTTCTCCTACAACACTTTGCCAGAAAGCGAATAAGCGTTATTTCCCAAAATGTTGAATGATTCTTTTAAAAGCTTCCTTGCCAGAAACTGACAGCCACAGTATAACAACAAGCAAAAACACATTTTTGTAAAGTGAGTGGATACGTGTATTTCCCCAAAGTGTCAACCTTTTGCTTTAAGCATCCACCTGTTGTAGTGAAAAGGCAACATTGTCTTTCTAACATCAGAAAGATTATTATACCAGCAGAAAAACACTAGAAATAAACATGTGCACATTGAGACGTGTAAATAACAGTGAAAGCTGATTCATACACTCCACAACTCATTAGTTACTAAGCTTTCTTTGTTTTCTCCATTAGTTTTCTCCATAAGATTAATGAGTAGTAAGCATTAATTTGATCTTGCCAAATAGTGAGCCTGCATCAATGTATTCCATGTATATGTTTTAAATTGCATATTTGTGATTTATAAAGTGGAACAACTGAATTAATAACCTAATCATAAACCATTTGTAAAATCCTTTATAAAGGTAGACTTATTGTAAAGTGGTAGCTGGATTTTGGAAACGCTGTGCAACCTCCGGGGTAACATTTTCTAGATATTCTAAATTCTCTGAGAGGCTTCATGAAAAGCTGTCTTTATTTAAACACAGAGAGATAGGAGGAACACCAGCTGCTGCAAGCGAAAGCACAGACCAGACCGGTGAGTTGCACATGCGCCTCATGCTCTGCTGCACACCCCCAACACAAATGTGCTGGGAGGAAGAAAGAAGAGGTTTCAACCGAGGCGGCTGATGTGATGATGGTGTTTTTACCAGCATGGAGGCATTCTGATCCAGAAAGCTGCAGAGGTTTCCACCCCTACAGCCAACTGGCAGCTGGACCGAGCCTAAACGTGGCATTCCCGCCACTGAGCCGTACAGGCTGCCTACCAGCAGGGGGTCGAGGGAGGCCTGAGGGGAGGTGTGAGGGGAGGGTGGAGGGAGGGGAGGCATTAAAGACACCAAAACAGACACAGAGAGGAGATTTGGAACAGACCTGCGTCATATTCCACTGAATCCTAAAGAAGAGGGAGTCTCTGCTTCGGATCACGAGTTTTCAGTTAGTGACAACAGCAGAACAAGAATATTGATATTCACAGTTACTCTAAAAGAATAGGGTTTTTAACATGCAAAAACAAAAAAAAAAAACATACAGTACATGACCAACCACATGTCCACAAACATCAGGGCTGGGTCCTGAAAACTGGCTCAATTTTCGATCTAGCTACCTGTTGATTAAAATCTCTGGTTTGTAGAAGCTTCGCGGCGAACAAACGTGTTATCACACCTTTTATCCCTCTTCAGTCCTTTTCATGATCAACATGCAAAACCTTCTGTTGGCAGCTTTTAATTTTTAGCCCTCACTGACTGTCGATTTCACAGGCTTAAATGAGAAATATCACAGACAGCAGATTGTATCAGGAGCAACTAATGAAGCCAAAGCTATCGGCTAAAATGCCAAAATGAAAACTCGGCTGTTGATAAGGAGTTACTTATAAACAGACTGAAAAGCAGCAACTCAGAAAATTCAAAACGTTGAAGTAAATGTATGTACGTATTATCAGCAATGTATAAGTAAAGTAAACACACTCATTTTGCAGAATAAAATGCATCTATGAGTTATATATTATTATAAATTATATTATACAGTTAAAACTAATGCCTCAATGCATAAGTAGCATTTTACTGTTGTATCTGATTGAGGTGCGGCTGGTTTATTTACTAACATACAGTTAGTCCAGTAGTTTCCGACCGGCCCCCTTCAAAGTGTCAAATGATAAATCTGAGGAGTCGTGAGATGGTTAATGTGGCAGAAAATAAACAAGCCTCTGCTATAAAAAAAATTCTAATAATGTTTTGGACTTTTCTCTAATATTTGCTGTTGTTGTGAAATATTGGATAATTTAACCTCTTTGAGCCTCGAACAGTTGAATAAAAAGAAAGAAATTGAGAAATTTTGAGGGGAAATGTGTCTTTTGGTGGAACTGCTACCAACTAGATGTTTGAAACAGGACAATGGGTCCCAATTAGCTGCAGCTTTTTCTGCTCACAGGCCAAAAATATTAGGTGTCGGTTTAACAATTGATTGGATTTTATAAGTTTTTATACTCCTATGTGTTTTATTTTTGAATCTTAATTTGTAAAGTAGTTAGTAACTCTAGCCGTCAGATAAATTGGGTGAAAAGTTTAACATTTCCCTCTGAAATGACGTGGTGAAGTATAAAGTACAAAATGGAAATACTCAAGTACAAGTACTTCAAAAATGTACAAGTAAAGTAAGTACAAGGCTTACTTACATTCCACCTTTGCTGATGCTGATCAATTCAATAAGTGGACATGATACTTGATTCGTATCCAATAAAATGTCATCGGAGCTTCACCCCGGCTGCTCCTGCTGTGGGTCCTACCTGTGCCAGCATGCCGGGCTGGATGTGAAGAGACTGGGACGACTGGTTCTGAGGGACTAAGGGTACTGAGTTGTCCATCCTCACCGGATAACCAGAGGGCTTATTGGATGTTTGAAGACCTAGAAGATGGAGGCAGATTATATTGTGACAAAAATGCAACACATGCAACATGCACACAAAGAGACACACTAAATGTAGAATATAGGAAACATGTGGATGAAATTAGCTAGTTTCTCTTGATTGAGGAGAAAATGTAAAAATTGACAAATGAAAGATATTTTATTCTGTTTATTGTTGTTATTTCTGCAGTTGCTGGTTGGTCAACTTATTGTAATTTAAATATTTTAAACAGAAACTAATACTTCTTTTCTTTGAAGCAACACAACACGAGAAACAAGAATCATTGATTCTCACCCTGGATGGTCGGAGGGCAAACTATGAGCGTTTGCTGGAAGGGTTCGGTCTGGGTGCAGAGCTGGGTGGGTCTGGTCTGCAGGGGTACGCCCTGCTGGGTCAGGCCCGGGATGTTTATGGTGGCCTGCTGGTAGAGGCCGGGCTGGTAGTTCAGCAACGGGACGTTACTGCTGAGGGACAGGGACTGGCCTCCCGTAGAGGCCATCTGAAGGAAGATGAAGATGAATCGAGTTCAGTAAGAAAGTCCAGGGGCCTCATTTGTCGAGGCAGCAAGTGTGTGAGGGAAGTGTCCGTACGAAAAAGAAAACTGATATGAACAATGATCAGTCCCACCAGCTCTACATTGAGCTGCTCGTACACAGAACTATTTACAGACAAATTTGTTTTCTCACAGAAAACATAGAGCCAGCCGCCACTTTAGTTGGCACAACTATGAAGTCTAATGCAATCCAATACAGCTCAGCTGCAACTCTTCCTTCACAAAGATTATGTAATGTGCTACTGTATAGAGAGGTATTCGTTTGACTTATGTTTCTTATTGAGGTTGTAGTTTTTAGTGATGTTACACTGGACTGCATTATACTGAGAGGGGTTTCTAATGTTTTGCCCACCCCTCCATTTACAAACAGGAGGGAGGAAGAACATTAGAATCCCATTTTAGCATAGTGCACCATCACGAACTGGACCTCAATAATAAACATATGGTTGAGTTAACACTTCTCTAACAGTGTCAGCAAGAACTGAACATAATAATCTTCCTAAATGTAGAAAAGCTGTGGCTGATGTGTTTGTGCTGGGTTGTAATAAATTGTATAGGTGTAAATAAGAAAAGTGGTCAGGGAGTGAATCGATTAAAATGAATGGTATGAAAATAATAAGGCAGATTGATCTAACTGAATGTTACTAACAGATTTTATGTGATGCAATATTAGAGAAACAAGACTTAACAGCCACATTAATTTCACTGTGAATGAAATGATTACCTTCTTTTCTAAAATACACAGTGGAGAACATACAGTCTAAGGCGTAAAAGGAATCTAACAAATCAGAATCTGGGTGTAGAAATAAATGTACGCATGGTTTTTAGCACAAAACTGCTCATACACCCCGAGCCCTCTCTTTACAAAGCCACTAATACAACCGAAAAGTGGATCGACAAGCAAAACGTTGGGCAGAACACAATGACCCCAGGGCAGATTAGAGATAATGCTCTCACCTGATTGTGCTGGTTTAGTTGGCTACTAAAGGTGACAGTGAGATTGGTGGCAGCACTTGGGGTATTGTTGCTGGCAAACATGTTTTTTCCATTCTCAAAGGCGCTGCATCTGCGTTTGCATATATCCATGTTTTGGAAGCAGGACTTCACGCTGTAAAGGAAACAAAACTGTCAAAAAAAGAAGAAGCAAAATGCTAACTGCAATGCTAAATTGCAGCCACCACAATAACTATTAAAAAAAACACCAACAAACTCTATAACTCTACTGGTAATTTACTAAAAAACCTTTACAGTTGAGCATCAGCACGGTCCTGCACTTGCTGACTTACTGTGAGCTGTGAGGGAAGTGCAACAGGTGCGTCATGGTAACAAAGGGGTGGTTCAGAGTCTTCATGGGCGTGATCCGTTTGTCCGCGTCAAGCGTCAGCATCTTCTTCAGCAGGTCTATGAACTCCCGTCTGTCAGCCTTCTCCGCCAAGATGTCCGTCCCCTCCAGGCTCGTCATGTTCACCTGCAGAGGAGACGGGGGAAGTCAAGAGTTTGTCGAACTGTGAGAAACATCCCGGTGCAGCCAACACCTGTCAGGTTAACCAGGGATCTAATGCTGTTAACAGTGACAGTGCAGAGCAGACTCACACACCCATAATCAATATGTATGTATCCCTTAAGGGGGAAAAAATTACAATATTTTTTTTATATTATTGCTGGAAATTAAAAGAGTTACAGCAGTAATTTTACTGTTAACTGTAGAAGTTACTATCCCCTCTCCCTCCCTGAACACCTGAACAATGGCTGACCCCAATCACTCAACCTCAAGGGTCAGTGTTAACAGTTACTTCCTCACCTGCATCATATCGTCAAGACAGTTGAAGATGTATTTTCTTGCCTCCTTTGATTTGATCCCCATCTCTGCCTCATGCTCTGCGGGTGTCTGCAGAAAGATAGCCACATCAAAACCTCAGTATATACGTATATATACTATTCATATGCTTGTGGAGAAATGTTGTCTGTTTGTGACTGGTATCAGCACAGACACCTACCTTCAGTCTCCAGAGGGGGTAGCTCGAGTCCGGGCCTCTGTTGAAAAAGCGACTGGTCTTAGTCCCTGCACTCAGCAGGTACTCTGCTGGAAGGCCCTGTGTCTGGGAAATGTAACGTATCTGAAAGACAAATGAAAAAGAGAGAGAGAGAGAGAAAGAAAAGTCAGCGGCTGGTCTAAGACAAAAATGTAAACTTTATCACCTCTACTTGTGCAGTTTATACAGTTAAAACCACCTGATGCCCGGTCGTGTCAGCGTCGGAGCAGAGTTGTTGTCAGTTTAAACATTAGACTCCCGTGGAAAAACTTAACTTAACTGATCTGTTATTTTACTATGATCTCCCACAAAACATGTTGAGAGATTTTCACATTTGCAATAGGTGAGAAATCAAAACACACTTTCCCCTCATGTCTGACACCCTGATAAAGCTGCTGTATGACTGAACTGGCAACAACAGCATTCACCCTTTTCTCTCACACATTCACCGTCTCAGATAAAGTGCTAAATCCCCTTAAAGGAACAGTTCAGTAGTAGTCCAACTTCCTATTTTCTCGCTAGATTTGCCAACTGTTAAAAAACCCTTCAGCCACTTTTTTTTGGGGTAGACTTTAACTCTCTTCCCATGAGGAGAGCTGCTCATGTTTTTTCAGTGAAAGTGCTTTCATGTGGCTGTAGCTCTTTGGACTGAGTGCGCTCAGATGACCCTGCGCTCGCTCATGTTTGTCAAGGCTCTTCTCTGTTGTGGCTCCACAATGGCGTGATGAGCTCCCGACTGAAGTCAGGACAGCGGCGTCACTGCTGCCTTTTTTTTTTTTTCCACTGCAGGTTAAAAAAAAAAAAAAAAAAAACACACTTACATTTCAACAAGCCTTTGAGCACTTGTTAAAAAAATTATAGGACTGAAGATGATTTTAGTCATTTGAGTTTTGGATGATAGTAGGTTTGAATTAGGGCTGGGCAAAACTATTATTTTTGTAATCGATTAATCTAACGATTCATTTTTTCAATTCGATTCTCGATTATTTTCCCATTATTTGACTTATATAGCAATTTACATATGCTAATTTATGTATCGCAATGAAAAAAACACAAATTTCTTCATTCCAACATATTTTTGTTTTCACCAAAAATTACCAAATTCCAAAATAAAATTCAAGTAATGAAAACAATAGTGCAATCTGACGTCAGAGGTAGCGTTTAACAAAAAAATAAAATAAAATAAAATACTTTCAATAAACAAAACAAGTTCTTGTTGTGCAAGACTCAAGAAAATGTTATCATCTTAAAATCAATAAAAAAAAAAGTGGATATTGTAAAAAGTTGAAAACGTTTGTCATCCACACAAGCTGCGCCTGGTTCCCGCCTCTTGATGTGCTGGTGCGTCGCCGTCGTGCTTTTATGATAAACCATCTCCATTTTACAGCCGACAAACGACAGAACTGCGTCCTTTTACGGAACAATAGTCCGATACCTTTGAACTACGAGTTCGTGTTCTACATTGATCAGAGTCAACTGACTCGCTGGTATCGATACTGCCGCTACTTGCTGCCGCCATTGTTTGTTTTCAAACGACGCATCGACGCACAGTTTTTGCGTCGACGTAATCGATGACGTCGACGCGTCGCCCCAGCCCTAGTTTGAATGCAGTTATTGTAGATAGCTTTGCACCATAAAAGTGTCTGCCAAGTGAATATAATGTATATGTATGTGTTGTATGATATGTCAAGATACACACACACACACACACATACACACACAAAAGGAAATAGCCCCGCATATAACACTCTGAAAAACCACACTTTGTCATTTTTACACTTCAATTTTGTTTGTTACAGATTACACAAACTAAATATAACATGTTAATTCGTGAATTTATGAGGCGCTGGAAGGTGGTTACCTTTTCCCTGTCTTTGTGCTAAACTAAGCTAACAGGCTGCTAGCTGTAGCTTCATATTTAGCAGCAAGAAAGCAAATAAGCAAATTTTGGCAAATAAATGCTGAACATTTCCTTTAAAACAAAGGTGAAATGATTTTAAACAAAATGTGTATTATCACTTACTTCGGTTTAAAATGAACAGAGGATATAAATGTCACTTAAACAGTGTGTATATGAGAGAGCTGCAGCTGACCTGATCGTACTCTGAGGCTCCAGGATAAAGGGGCCATCCCAAAAACAGCTCAGCAATGACACATCCCAAGGACCACATGTCGATGGCCTCACAGAAAGGAAGGCCCAGGATGATCTCTGGAGCTCTGCACGCATGTCAAAATGAGCAAATGACAGAATTGCAGCAGGTAATTTACATATTACAGACACAATGAATTGATCATTCATAGCCCTCACTAACGCGCTCACCTGTAGTATCGTGACTGCAGGTAGGTGGAGCAAACCGCTTTGGACACGTGGCTGGCGGAGCCAAAATCAATGACTTTCACTCTGTACGGCTGCCTCAAAGGATCCACCAGCATAATGTTTTCAGGCTTCAGGTCGGCGTGGATCAGCCCCAGGCTTTTCAGCTTCATCAGCGCTGTGGCGACCTGCTGCAGAATGGGCCGAATGCACTTGAGCAGCAGGGGGCTGAACTTGCTGTGCTTCAGGAAGTCGTAAAGGTTCTGCTCCAGCATCTCAAACACAAGGCACGTGTGGTTCTTGTGCTGGAAACACTCGTACGAGCGGACAAAGTTGAACTCGTCAGCGTTCTCTGTGCTCAGCCTGCTGAGGATGCTCACCTACGAAGAGGAGGGGGAGGAAGAGGAAGATATATTTTGTGTTCATTAATGTATAATAATGGAGGATACATCAACTGCATGACTGCATTTTGTATAGGAAACATTTTGTGCTTGGTTTTCACTCCATTTATTTCCAGGCTTTTAGCAGATTGTCTCACATGTCAGAGCCAGGCAAGTTGTGCAACTCAGAAATGCAACACATATATAGGAATATACGTATATATATATATGGATAAAATACATGTTAGAGTTGCAGGGATATAAGAAGCATGTTCCTCTTAGTCAAAACATGACTAAGAGTCTGCAGCCATGCTTTGGGAGTTGCAGGCAGAAAGTACAATACTGCCGTGGAGTCAGGCAGTTAGCTGTGAACCCTCTGAACCCTGTTTATTTTTTGTTTTTTTTTACCTGTATTTATTTACATTTTGCACAATGTGCACCATGAAAAAAGATGCCGAATTAGCTATTAGCAGTTCATGTTTGCATTGTACTCATGGATGTACAAATACATATCACTGGATTAATTTGATACTGAAGAAAAGATCAAAATGTGATGATTTACTGGAAAGTTCTTGAGTCCTTTTTTACTATGATATTCTTTACATCATACTCACTTCTATTTGACCTTGCCGAGCATAAGAGGGATGGTTCTTCAAGATTTTAATAGCCACTATCTCATTTGTGCCTCGCTTCCAGCATTTTGCCACCTGGCCGAAGGTACCGCGTCCCAGGAACTCGAGCACCTCGTAGCTGTTGGACATGGAGCACAGGATCTCATGCTGGACCAGCTGGTAGTCGCCCTCACTGTGGGAGTTGCTGCTCTTTGTGGTAGATGTGGAATGTGCTATGGACTGAGCTGTGGTGGTCCCCCCTCCACCACCAGTGCGGTTTGAGACCACGGGGGCCGAGAGCTCCTCCAGTATCTGGACGCTGTCGCTGCTGTCCACCTCCTCGCTTTTCCGCTTCAAGCTGTACTGCTTGTGGTAGAGGTCACACGGCTGGGAGGAGGACTCCGCATCCTTGACGCGACGGCTAGAGGAGGAGGACGAGGAGGAGGAGGGAGGTCCGCGAAGGCTACCTGTGCTGTCTGCCGCCCGCACCACTGTCTGCTCCCGGGAGCCTGCAGTCGGCGGATGCACCTGGTTGGGGTTGTACACTGGATTGAAGTTAGAGCCAGAAGTGGAGGGTACAGCTCCCTGGGTGGGGCTCTGTTGGTAGTAACCATTGTCTCCCAGCTGGTTGGACACATCCCAGGCAGGGTTCTCCACTTTGAGCCTCTTTGAACGAGAGTAGGCACTGGAGGACACAGAGGGAGAGGAGAACACCTGGAGCTGCGACGCCATGTCTGTGGACGAGATTACAGCCATCAATAGGACGACTAAAACCCCCCAGAGGCAAGAACCTGAAACAGGTGGAATTAAGAGTTTGTCATCTACTGATGATCAAACAGCTGTTATCAAACAAGCCTTTACTGTTGCACATTTAATCCCTACACACGTCAGTTTAATTTCATCGAACTGGACTTTACATTGTACGCTGCTTTCCACCTCCACTGTTACACAAATTAATTATTGCTTGCACACGTCACTACTAATTTTCACCTTCATGGAGTTCATGCATCTCTTCTTTCTGCAAAACAGTCAATATTTAAAATTTTTATATCCCATTTCACAACTATTATCAGTTTGTAAATAAATATTTATAATTATTTTTGTCTTATTTCATTAATCATTATTATTATCTTACTTTTGATCTATTCTTTTTTTTTCTTATTCTTCTATGTTGCATTTGTGGAGAAAACACAGAGACACATTCTTTGTGTGTTTGCATTCTTGGCTGATAAACAGATTCTCATTCTGATGTGAAACAGATCTGAAGAGTGCAGCTCACTTTGAATGCATGACTGGAAATCAACTCGGCACTAGATCACAGCTACAGTGATTGGTTGATTAACCGATTAGTAGATCGACAGAAATTAGTCACCAAAAATGAAAGGAACACAGCTTTTTCTCCCATCCAGACCACATCAGACCAGATCAAGCTCAAAATACACTACACCTAAACTTCCCCCCAAAAAACATACTTGTGGCAGTTAAATAATATATGAGCTCCTTTTAAGTGTTATTATTGCAGAAATATTATTTGCAAATGTTTGTGGAGAGTTGCAAAACTGTATCTTAATCTGTCTGCGTGGACTCAGATATGTGGATATAGTAGGAAATTTGTAAGTGTGTGAAAGAATCTGCAAATATATGCACAAAAAAAAAAACAGAATGTCAATGCCCTTTTATTATGAATGACAACTGTTAATATCTAGTTTTATGTAACTATACAAACAACTTACATACATATATAAATGAGCTACAGACACATCGCACACATTTACACATTTCAGGAGAAAGCAGGGGTGAAGCTAAGAAATTCAACTGAGAGGCAAAATTAATTATCAGCTTTTCAGCTCTTGAAGCTGAAGTTTCAGTTTCATTAATAATGGGGCATTTATATTCAGTTTATTGATTTCATATATTTGCAGATTTGGATTGGATGCAGATTTTTTTTTTTAACACATGTACAAATATTTATCACATTTACATATTTGTGTACACTCTTGAACATCTCTGCACACATTTATAATCTGTGTACACATTTACCTGACCTATGTAAACAGATACAGATTTGTGTCATATCACATTTGCTTTTTTCTTCAGACATTCACAAATCGATCTACACATTTACAGATCTTTGCACACATTCAGATTGAGATACAGGTTCACAACATTCCACACAAATTTGAAAATAATATCACTACAATAATACCCACAAACTTGTCTATCACAGTGCTCCTGTCTATGCCCCCACCTGCATCACACACATGACGGTCAGAGTTTTTGTTGTTCGCCCCTGTCCGTGGGATAAAGCTAACCGCTGCCTGACAGTCAGTAAAACCACAGCACCTGGGCTTCAGCTCCTCTTAAATGACAATACCTGTATTTGATGCCTGAACACACCGTCGCCGATCTGACATTAGGGCCTCGTCATGTTGTCTCCGGGCTCGGCGCGGTGCTGCAGCTGATCAGCTGAGCTGCTAGCTGGAGCTGGAGCTCTGACCGTAGCAGGTAGCAGGGAGGATGCGGGGCTGACTAAGCTAACAGCTAGCTAGCTAGCTACAAGCATCCCGAGTCATACCTGACCCGATACCGCAGTCACATCGCGTGTCAGGCGAGCAAACATGTGCATGATGCCGCTCACACAGATCACATATCATCATAATGAGCGCTGTCGTCTCAACAGCCCGAGCTCCATCATCACGGACCGTCTGGTCGCCGTAACGTACTTCCTACCGAGCCGACGTAAATAACGGCGAGACGTGACAGACGTCAAAGATCGTCTATGTGTCAGCATGTGTCACTATTTACAGAAACACTGCGCCACAGTTTTAAGTAAGTTTTAGCAATGTCAATGTGAAAAATACGCCATTATAAATACATTTCCTGCATTGAAAAGCTTACGTGAGTAAAACTGTACTTAACGTATCAAAGTAAAAGTACTCATTATGCAAAATAAGCGAATTCTAACATGTTGTATTTACTTATTATATCACAGGGTTATTATTACTGATGCATTTATGTGTTTAAATGTTGTTGTTGTTGTTGTTGTTGGTCGATACAGAACAAATTTTAACTACTCTATGTACTGTTGGGCAATTTAATCTTCCTAAGTACAAGTACCTCAAAGTTGTACAATACTGTGTGTTACTTTTTACGTACAATATGAATAAAGTTTGAAGTTAAAGATGAATCCAATGATTCCCTACCTCTTTGGCTCTTTTGACCCCTTGCAAGAAGCAGTGTCTGGTTTGGGGCCCTAATCATGTTCCAGGTGTCTGTGCATTATTAACAATTCACTTAAGACACATTTCCACTTTAAATATCTCAGATGGTTCATTTAAACAATGGCTTGAGGCTGAAAGCAGTAAAATTATCCAACAATTCACAAAAACAACACATTTTAACGTCATTCACATCAACATGTGAATACAAATTTGTGTAGCAGAACTTTGTGTCTGGTTTTCTCTCCCATTAATAATCCCATGATAATCTTGTGACCCTTTGGAAGGGCTTGGCCCATAGTTTAAGAACGACTGGACCAAAGTTCCTGACAGTTTATGAAGTAAATAAACCAGCTCTTCCCGGACCAGCTACAACAGTAAAATGCTGTTTATACATTGATGCATCAGTGTTAACCTATTAATGTCATACATAATAATACATCATTCACAAGGGCCATTTGTCTGTGGAATGAGTGTGTGTGTGTGTGTGTGTGTGTGTCATCTTGTTGAGTAACATTTGGGATTTTTAGCTTGTAATGACATATATTTACATTCTTGTATTTGTACTTTTACTTAAGTTAAGAATCTGAATACTACCTCCACCACTACACATAAGATAAATATAACACTGTCAGACACACACACACACACACACACACACACACACACTCACAATTCAAATACCAAAACATAACACATACAAACATCAGGATTTAACAGTTGTTGTCATTAAGATGTTGTGTACTGCAGTGTCAGTAGTACTACATACTGGAAATATACAACACTATTTTTTACAGGATAAATTAATGATATCACAATTAGTTATTAAGGCAAATTACCTCAACACATACTGTAATTTGAATTGTGTTATTATATATGTTGATATTAAATATTTGATTTGGAATGAGTTAATGCTTTTTATTTGGCTTCTTCTGTGTGTGAGCACATCCTCAACTCAAACATCATCCCTGACAGAAACCTGTGTTATTCATCAGTTTGTATAGTGATAAG
The DNA here is from genome assembly GCF_021018895.1 of Seriola aureovittata. Taxonomy (NCBI): domain Eukaryota; kingdom Metazoa; phylum Chordata; class Actinopteri; order Carangiformes; family Carangidae; genus Seriola; species Seriola aureovittata. The sequence continues at coordinate 28,030,616 of NC_079372.1, forward strand.
TAACATGATAAGGACTTAAATCTGGATCTCATAACCATTCTGAAAATCAACTAGTGTGATGTTTCATGCGCATGATGCCAAACTCACTATCACATTTCAACACAAGAGGGCGTTAGTGTCCCTGCTACAGACAGAGACACAGATCTCTTGCTGCTTTTATGTAAACACAGACAACGTTTATTTCAGTCCACCTTTTTATCAGTTCTCCTGTTCATTCAGATATATTAGCATTTTTGCTTCTACAGCATGTACACAGTAACACAAGCACTGCATTTCATAGTGGTACTGCAAAGTACATTTAAACAAAAAAAATATTATGAAGACTACACCAGCATAGTCGATGCAAAACAACACATTCATATCAAAATAAACTGCTTATCAGGAGAAAATAACACTGCGACTTCAAGATGTTGGATTGGTGATGATAACTAATGATGATATGACTTATCCATACAACATAACAGAATTCAAGTTTAAGTAATGAAATATAATGGGAGTAAATGCATGCATTACACATACAGGAAAACTCATTTATGTAAAGTATTGATGGAATTCCTTCAATGATCAGACACTGACAGAATGAGACAGAGCAAACGCATAATGATTTATACAATAAAAAAAAAAAGAAACAAAACAAGTGCTTGGTATTTTATCCAAAGTTAAATCTAACACTGTACAAAAGCGATGCTATATTTATACAAGAGGAAAAGACCAGCAAATCCTCATAGAACAAAATCCTATCAAAATAAAAGTCTGATCTGAGAACAGCCTCTTGCAGATATAATGCAGTTATTTTCAACACTTAATGATAACGAACAACAGCATCACAAAATTGTCATGATTTCTTCACTTTGATGCAGGTGGCTGGGTGGTGTATCACAATAGTGGAATTTGAGCCTTTTAAAATGCATTAACAGTATTATTCATGTTATCAGGTTTCTCCGCAGGATCACGTGTGATGTTGAACACGCAACCCCAGCTGTGTGACCATAGTAACTGGAAAGTGGCTGTTGCACTTTTCAAGTATATGATATGATGCCTCTCCTGGCGCGTGGCGGACTACCTGAAGGAGTGCCGGAAGTGCACACTCCTTCGTTTCAGCTTCTCTGGGTTGTGGGATGCCATGTGGGAAAATTCTCGGAAGATGTCAAGGTACGTGGCGTCTCCTGCTGAAGAAAGCAACAGAAAATAATGATGAAAATGATGGTACATCATTAGGCACTGATCCATTCTACCAAGAGCAAAATGTCTTGCAGCAAAATTTACTTTCCATTACAGCAATTTTCTTTTTATTTCATCCCTATTTATACATTTATACATTATAAGTATATTAGACTGGCGTTAACAGCCCATGTTCAATAATGCTGGGGATTTAGATTCCACACTATTATTCCTTCTATGATCATAATTGTGATCAGCTGTGTGGTTTCTTAAGAGTAGGATTGCAAAATATTATTTTCATTATCAATTAATCTGCAGATTATTTCAATGATTATTTCCTCACATTTGAGAGGCTGGAGTAAATGTTTTTTTCTTAAAAAATGATTAAAATGATTAATCGATTATCAAAATAATTTTTCTGTCAATCAGTCAGTCAGTCAATACAATCAGTCAGACTAATCGTTGCAGTAAGTCACTTGATAAATGAGTCTCATTGCTCACACACACAGATTTTTACCCTGTGTGGTACTTAAAGTTGGTACTTTAGAGGCTTCTTGATGCGTGATAAATAAGGACCCTGACAGAAAAGTCTGGCACTCGTCTGTGAACAGTCAAAACATCTTTTATATGAAAGTTAAGAATACACGCGATGAGGAAAACAGACAGCAGAGCAGCTCTGGGTGAGAAAGGCCTGATGAATGGAGAGGCAAAAACAGGCCGAGGCACCATGAAGCTTCCCTCTTTCAACTCTCCAGATACTGAGCTTTTACTTTTCTTGTGGCCATGGTAACCACTGAATCTACAGGCATAACAAAAGCAGTTGAACTCTTTTGTGTCCCATGAGAGCTCCCAGGCTCGGCTAATTAAAAAGGGGAATGAACATTCCTGGCTTTCCCTCTCTCTCTGTGTGTGTGTGTGTGTGTGTGTGTGTGAGAAAAGCAGGGAGAGATCAGTGAGTTCAAACCTTATACTAGATATTTGGGTTTCTTTCAAACACTTTATTTTTTACCTCCACTGTCTGGGCTTCATAAGCAGTGTATAAACTAAAAAGGAAACTAGTTGATTACTTGATTAATCATTTGAGTTATTTGCTGGTTCCAATTTCTAAAATGTGAGGATTTCCTGCTTTTTCTGTTTTCATCATAAACTGTCTATATTTGTACTATCCTTATTAAATAAAGGCAAAACTGCCAAAAAAAAGTGGTAAAAGTCAGTATTTTAATTTCCTACACTGCAGGAGTTTGAACAGTTAGTGAATGATTTACAATATAATACAAAACAGTTGTATTTATACTTATTGTATTAATTAAAATAATTAACTATTTATAATTATTAGTTTCTGAGGTTAGAAATACTTCACAGTATAAATAAATCACACTTTGCTTATACATGTATACAACTACTTTAGAGTGTTTTTTAAACCGTCTATTAAGTTTGTGTATGCTACTTATAAATACTAAATATGGGGGGTTAACATAAAGGGAAACATTAGGGCTAATTATGTTTCTTCAGATAGTCGGAGAAACTCAAATGTCACACTCTCTCCATGCATATTCAAACATGTTAATCACAGTCTAGTTTACACGATAAATATGTTATAATATTTGAAACCCTTGATCCATAATTAGTGCACCAGCAGCATGAAGTTAGAAGTTTGTTAATTCTGTTAGATGTAGTAAAGGTCTGTCAAAGCAAAGAGAACTTAGAAATGAAGCAAGGAAGCAAAGGGAGAGGTTAGCGTTTAGTCACATCTTCCATTTATTTTCAGTATCATTTTCGAAGACACTGGGAGGAGTTATTAAACAAAAAACAAACATAGGTAGCAGTTAGTGTTAATATGCACAGGTACCGTGTTTTCAGAGACAAACGTTCTCTTACAATATTCGAAGAAATTGTACAGATAACAGTCAGAGAGGAAAAAATACAACAAAGTTAAAAATTGCATGTAAGAAGCAAGCAGTTAAAGTGTTAATAGTTTTTAGTTTATATACACAACAGTCAACATGTTGACATACTGACTCATACGCTGTAGACACATTACTGTACAAGACATAATCATTCAGTGGCTCGATGTAAATGATTGTTTGGTTAGTGTTGACATCATTCATCTAGTAGTCTGCTTCCGGTGAACTTTTGTAACGTACTGCACTAAATAAGAAAAAGGCTGGATTAAGAGAGATTGTGTGTTTCAAAGTGCGTTGACTCTATCTCTGACAAGCAATAAGGGAAAGGAGAACAAGTGAGTTGATCTTTCTGTCGCTGCCACATCCTTTAAAAATCTTTCACTGCTAAAGGACTCCAAACACATGTTGGCAAATACAAGCAAGGGACAATATGGGAATTATCAAGGAGGAAGGTCAACTTTGGTGAACACCAACCAACAACAGAAGGCTGTTTTGACAGTGCTGACCTTTGAGGGGACGTAAAGCCAGAGAGTCCAAAATGAAGGAAGCGTGTAAACTCCTCTAAAAGGGCAATGAGCTGAATAAACTGTATGATCTTATTGTTCCATTAGCAAAGAAGCCAACAAGCTTGCTAAGTTACAGGTAATGCTATTAACTGACCGTTAGCAAGCTTGTTAGCTTGGAGAGCTTTTTTCTTCCTTCAATAAAACTCTTTACTGATTGAAATAATGAGCAATCAAGAAAAATAAAAGGACAGAGGACATAGCAAGAACCTCAGAGAACTATAGTGACAAACATGTTCCCCGCTGGCTAGCATGTTAGCAGTTAGCTCTCCAGCTGCAATAGCTCACCAGCTAGCCTTGCAAGCAAAATATAAAGTTTAACCCCCCCCCCCCCATTCCCCACCAAAATAATTTGTGTACAGTCCCTTAAAGGTATACAAAAAATCATGGCCTGCTTTGAGAAAGAAAATATCACAAATACTTGGTGGCTGTCTGAAAAACCGTCTCTGGTCTTTGGTGTGAACTAAACCCCAACAGTCATTAGTAAAAGAAGGACAATGTTCTTTAGGCTAATTTTGCCTCATAACATGTGAGCAACAACGTGGTCAGTCACAGACGAGGCTGATCGATGCTTTGACCAACAGTCGTCTCCAGCACATTCTGGATCACTGTCATTTACTGTGAACTACGAAGTGGGTCAAATAAAAATAAACATAGTTTTGGGCCACGGCTTAGCTGCCATGTTCATTGTCATCAAGCTTTTCGCAGAAACATTATCCAGCCAATGTAAGACAGCAGGAAAGGGGTGTTCAGTCTATTGATTTCTGTCATGAATGTCATTCCATGCACTTTTGTCATGATTTGGCAGTATATATATATATATATATATATATATGATACGGATAGTAACATTATTCAACAATACTAAATGTCATATATTCAGATACACTGGGTACAGAAGTAAACAAAAGCAACAGGGCTTAGGAACACCTGAGCAGTAGCCACCCATGCACTATAACTGAAGAACAAATCTAATATAGGCCTAATTATATTACATAAACAAACATTTTAACATACAAATACTATACAGTAATACATGTAAGTGTGGTTTATCAAAAATGTCCACCTCCCACTGCAGTTTGTACTGTAAAATTACTCCAAGTGATTATAATATAGTGAGACTGTGGAGTATTGGCTTGCTTTCTCATAATGAGAATATAATACTGGCACTGTGTGTGAGTGCTCAGCAAAATAAAATCTAACAAAATATATCCAGCTTAAAAAAATACCATCTGCATTGTTGTCAAACATAATACAAAAAATACAGATTATCTGTACTGAAATAATCATTGCACTATTGCTCTGGGATTTTTGTTATAAATAAAAAAAAGAAAAAATTCAAACCTATTCTGAGAAAAAGAAAAAAGACGGTACAACGACATAGGCGCAAAAAGAAAATCCAAAATCACTGTTGGTAAGAAAAAAGTGCATAATTTTGCTTTTAATTAAACATAAAAGCTTCACTTGATCAGTCTCTCGATCGATTCAGAGAAATGACTCCATGATCATTTACTCTCAGTCACAGTTATCACAGCCTCACACAGTTACCCCTCAATGACCGTTACAATTTAAAAGAAAGAGCGCTACCTCCACTGATCACATGTGCATGGACAACAGATCCTAAGGTAAGTAAAAAAAAAAAAAAAAGCACAGCCAGATCAGATTTAGTTGAGTGAATTGGCGGCACGACCCTGTCCTCGTCAGTTTGGCATCATTCCCAAACTCATCTGGGCTACAAATACTGTAAAGAGCTGTGAAGTGGGAGGGCTGGTTCCAGAAGTGTTTTACCCCCAATTCTGTAATTCCCATTTAAATTTGTCTTTATACAGAATTACAAGACTCTACAAGACAGGTTCATGTTATGACCATCAGTTTTAATTATTTCTACGTTTCTGAGAAAACATGTCATTTGGATATGGTGAACGGCTCTTAAATACTACAATACCCATGAGCTTAGGCTGCTGTTGCCATGGAGAAGAAGCCAGTTAGAGGTATTAACCAATTCAAAACACACTGTCATTGCAGTTGGGGACAAAAGACGGCACCATGGTTGCTCAATTCACCTTCAACTGGCCCAGACTTGAAACTTCCCTGCTCTGTGATTGGATGGTTCTTGCTGAAATGCACATTGGGAGTTGTAGTTAAATTATTATTATATTATTAAAGTTTTTATGTACATGGACTTTGACTCTTTATCATGGAACCAGATATTTTTCTCATCCAACTGTAACAGTCATGTAACACTGTCTAAGATAAAAATAAATTCCACTGTTACTTCTAGAACCAAGGGCGCCCAAAATATCTCCTCCCACGTAGCACTACAATAACAACACGATGAAATTAAACCTAGAACTGTTGGGACCCTGTACCCTGTAAAACCTCCAGATTAAAGGGCAAAGTCGGTCCCGTATACACTGCTGATGACTTTGTTGGTGGATTACTGATTGCTGCTGTTCCCTGTCAGTGATTTCTCAAGTCTGCAGTGATCGGACTGATCGGACCTCACTACGCCCATCTACACTGATTTGTTTTTGTTTTTTTTGGCAAAAGTCCGTCGCTCTAAATCTGACATCATTTAAAAAGGAGGTTAACACTGAGTTCATGTGTGATCCTGAGAGGGGAGCTGACTGCTGGTGGACTCTGGTTTCTGGTCTAATGTAGATAGACAGTGCTGGGGGGAGGAACACTAGAAATATTCTGGATATATCTGATGTAGAGATGAAGTTAATCTGGTGGTGAAAAGTCTCTCTCAGTCAGTCCAATGTCTCTTGGCACCCCCTGCACTGGTTTTACACTGTTTAAACCTGACTGGGCTTTATTCTAGCACTCTGCTATATTGAGACAGATAAACTCCTGAATGCATTTCTTATACTGTTGCTCAGTGGGACTGCTGATTGGGTATTGACCTGGCTGTCCAAAGGGTCCCTCCGACTCCCGCATCTCCTCGTTCATCCTGGCCAAACGCAGGCTGAAGAACAGAAGGAAAAACAAAGAGAGTGTTAAAAAGTCATCAAATCTGGAGAATTAAAAAAGAGGGAAGTATGTAAATTAACATACAGTGTGACTATATCTGCATTGGCTTGCTGTACAGCTATACTTAAAGGATCCTGGCCATCTTCATCCCCGTCGTTCTGTGTAGCTCCTCTTTTGAGGAATAAACACACCTGCCTGGAAACACAAGGGAAACTGAGATCAATCACAGCATGAACAACATGAACAATCAGATTCTCAATTTCAAATGTGTGTGAGCCGTACGTCCAGCTGAGTGACAAAAAAACCACTCTTACTTTTGTTCGATGAAGTTTGCTCATATAAATGTTTGTAATATTCATCACACTCTCTTAACTGCATGAACTTCTCAACTGCTGGTTCAGACTGTTGAACACCACCTATTTGTGACTGAAGCTCCTAAAAACTGCCCCATCAGGCCCCGCAGATTGTGGTTTAATTCACTAGGATGTTACCAAAGAGTAAAAAAAAAAAGAAGATGTTCACACTGCAGAATTTTGAGTCCTGTTGTCAGAAATCAGCAGAAAAAAAAAGATAACAAATTTAATCAAAGGACCCGGAACAAGTCAAAAATATGAATCACAAAGTTAGATGTTAAAAAATATCTTTCATTCTTTCATGTCTAATGTAAGTGTCAAGTGGACGTGATGGCCACAGAGACATAGTCCACAGAAGGGGATGTTATCCTGTCTACAGAGGGATGCTATAAAGGATGTTTCTCCAGCGACCTGAAGACCCTGAAGCAGCTGTGAGAGAGTTTTCCTACTAAGAACTGTAATGTATGAGCCACAGTGCTGAAATATGTTATATTATAAGTTAAAGTCAAAAACCCCAGTAAATTGGCAGCCACATTGATGATGATGAGGGGATCAGAATATTAATTTTGCATCAAGTTTCTCTATTGTAGTTGATTTAGGGGAGGTTTTATTTGGCCACTTGGGGGCAGGAGAGACAAGTCGTGAACATTGATGTTTCATCATCTTTGTAAGTTGATATAGTGAACTTGTTAGCAAACAGATGTTTATTTACACATCCAGCTGTTACAGAGCGACATTAACACACATTTAGAGTTATGTTTCAGGCCACCGGTCCGATATTGACTCTCCTTTACCTCCTCTTGGTCTTTACCAACCTCTGAGGGAAAATATCCGTCTCTTTAGCTGCTAAATGCTCGGCCTCGTTCACCAGCCAGTTTCTAACCGACGTTGTTCCTGAGCAGGTAGTGTAGTTACATCATGAGAGCTCCGAGAGAGAGACATAACATTGACGCTGTGTGCCAGACGGATAAACAATGAGTTGACACTTGTTGTAAAGCTCCGTAAAAGCAGAGAGTGATGCACTGTCCTTTGATACAATGCTCTTATAAAAATATTGATTACAGCTGCTTTAAGTCAAACAACTGATTTCACACAAACTCTCTTTAATCACTCCTATGAACAAATCTATTCGTACTAGTGGTTTTTATTGAAATGTGTGAGATGGTTACAAATGCTTCATATGCAAGCTGGAGTAAACAGTTTCTCTCTGCCTCACGACTCACCCTGTGTGTCCCAGATATGTGGCGTGATGCAGCGGGCCCCTCCCTCGTGCGTCTCTTTGGTTGACGTCAGCAGCGTTCTGGAGCAGGAACTCGCAGGCGATCAGCGAACCCTGAAGTGAAGTATTTAAAATGAATATTCACTCATTCCTAGCTGCTGACATTTATAACATGAGAAGTGCTCCTCATGTCTGACAATAATGTCGAAATTTGGTCTTTTTGATCTATCGCTAAATGAGATGCACGAATATGACGCATCCTATTTAACTCGTATCTGGTGCCACTCACGCCAATCACTGCCTGTATGAGGGGCGTCTTCCCTTCATCCTCGTCGCTGACCAAACTGACGTCGGCCCCGTGAGCGAGTGCTTCGGCCATGACGGGCAGGTTGCGGGCCTTTGAGGCCTTGTACAGCAGCGCGCCGGGATGAAGGTCCCTTATGTCCTCCGGGTCTGACGTCTCTGGCTCGGCCTCCAGCTCTGCTTCGCCACTCGAGTCCTCGGAGACCTCACACTCTGAGGATGGTGGAAAGGAGACTAATTATTTATGTAACAGCAACATTAACCTACACAATCTATCGAAAATGTGTCCTTGCGGCTGTGGACAAAAAAACGTAGGTCTGTGCCTGCGTTTACAAGCAAATTCATTTCACATTTTATTCCCACAGTGTAGAAGATTCCTCTTCTGGTACTCACCCTCCTCTGTGACGCTGTCCACCACTGAGCCAAACACCAGGATGTCTGTGCTGCCGTCTGTGCTGCCTCCCAACCCGCTGTCACTGCTTAGGCCTGCCGGACCAGGAGACGCCAGAACATGGACAAATTAATTACCGCTGTCTCTTTCAGGCTGATCGGTATTGTTGAAACGCTCACACAAGCTCACGCACTCTTCTACACAAGATTCAGGCATCTTATCCACATGCTGCTGTGTGGCTTTAATCTGGGCAGTAAGGCTTTTAAAAGGTGCGAGTAGCGACATGCAGCGGCCTGTGAAGGGTGAATGTACTGTGTTGCCAGATTAAATAGTGATAGTCGCTTACTTCGAGGCCCAGATCCTGTATCAAAGTAAGAGAAGAGAGAGTCCAGCTCATCAGGACAAAACAGGGAGTCTCGTCTGAACTTAGCAGCAGCTGTGAGACAAACAGAAGTGAAAGTGACAAGTGAGGACGCCAGAAACAAACATTTTTTGGACCATTACCTTGGCCTAGCTCCAGTTTGTGCCTCTCATGTATTAACATTAGATTCAAGTCACAGTGCTAAGCGTCTGATTTTCATAAAAAGTACAAACAGGCAATTCTTGAAAACCGAGACTGAGCCGCTAGAAGGTTGTTTAGCAACACTGAACTTTGTTCTGAAGGTACCGACACAATTCTCCAAGACTCAAAAAATATATTCCGTTCCTTGTGTAATATGTTTATCATGTCTGCGTGTTCAGTTATCACTCTGACAAGGACAATCTTTGACAATGCTTTTGCAATCTGGCGCTAAAGGGGTTTTTAAAGGGGCTCTTTGTAACTTTTCTCTGTCGCTGAACGTGGCTTCTTGCCGGGAGCAGGCGGCAGTGACTGTCCCTTGACAAGAGCTTCAGACGTCGCTGTGTTTACAAGACAAGAGGTTAAAATACGCCCTCTGAGCAGCACGTAGGAAGCTACAAGGAGTCGCTATCGGAAAAGAGTTGAGACAGGCTGGGGCTAGCTGGTTAGCGTGCTAACTTCAGTAGAAGAAAATACGGGATAGATACAAGAGTTTTCCACCGCTGGAGACAGCTCTCAGAGAGTTAAGGAACCAAGTTTGATGATTGACTCACAATGTTTCTTCTAGACTGGTAATAAACATCTGTTAATGTTGTGCTATGTAGCAATAGCAAAACTTACACATAGCTCCATTAAAGTACCTTAATTACCTTCAGTGTGTCACAGCCAGTGCTCAGTTATGATCAATGACCTTCTGTGTTTTTCAAAAACTGCTGACTACATATTTTTAGTAAACTCAGCTGTACTGATAATACATGAGTCGCACAAACAGAGGCTAAAATGAACATCTTAAACTAAAACAAATGAACTACTCCAGTAGACAGGTCTGTTCTGAACAGATAGAGATCAGTTAAACTACCTGAGGAGAGGGTCGAAGGGGAGGTGCTTCCGGGCTCTTGTCGGTATCTTCGCCGTGTTTTGGATACTGTGGTTGCACTGTTGTGTCTCCGACACTTCTTTACACTCCACCGCCGGTCGGGCTTCCTCTCTCCGTTGATGAGTATCTCTGTGGAGCCCAGCTTCTTCAGGAATTTCTTTTCAACATACTTCGCCTTAATCCAAGCCTCTTTCTCCTGCCTGCAAGGGACCAAACCACATATGATAAATATTAGTGCAAAGAAAAATTATAAAAAAAGATAATTTTCATATAGTTCAGCTGTATTTTAGCTGTAATTCCTACCTTGAACTGGAGGGTAATGGTTTCTTCAGACCTTGTTCTTGGTATGAGCCTTCATAGATGTGGTTGATGACACTATTTCCAAGCTCACACATCAACTACAAGGAAAAACAAGAGACATGACATTAATGGTGTCCACACTTCGGCTGACTTCTTGCTGAGAGTTAAATGAGAACGTTTTTACCACTTTCATATGCGTTCACAGAATATACAGCTAGGAGACAATTAGCTTAGCTTAGCATAAACTTCTCAGCTAACTCTTATCGAGAAAGTGAATGTGAGTGTATTTCTGAAAATGTCAAACTATTCCTTTAATGTATTAACAACTCAACAATAATAATAACTCCATCATTCTTAGTCCTATTCCTCAGGACACTGTTGAGACAAACTACCTTTAATAATTCTGGTTCCCATGAGTCCAGTGTGAGTGAGCGAACCTTCGAACAGTGAACCCCAAGACTCCTGCAACAAAAACATATTTCGGGTTTAAAAAAATGGTGTTTATGTTCCATGGTCAAACAATTTGAAGGCAAAAGTAGAAGATTTTGACTTTGTTATGACTATAAGGCAGCAGATGGTTTCCAGCACAAGAATACAAAAGTAGAATATATTGTTCTAATAAGAAAATAGGATTTTTTTTTACAAATGAATCATACACTATGGCCATGGATGGATTAGTGATCTGAGAGGTCATTTCTTGTTTGACAGCCACAGAGCTCAATTAAAAGACAACACAACCACAATGAGATGCAAAGTGATCCCAAGAAAAAATGACTAGAAAGAGACAAAAAATAACCACAAAGAGACATAAAACATGAAGAAACACAAAAAAGAGAATGAATATAAATGAATATAGAGAGAATCAAAATGAACGCACAAAAAAAAAAACACAAAATGACAAAAGAACCAAAACACCTACAAAAAGACAAAAAGAGACATAAAACGACTACAACGAGAGGTAAAAAGTTTACCATCATGCAAAATGACCACAAAACAAAAAACACAAAACGACCACAAACAGACACAATACAACGACAAAGAGACGTGAAATTATCCATAAAAAGAGACAAAATCACTGCAAGGAGACACAACAACCACAAAGAGAGATAAAATGATCATAAAGAGTCATTTGTAGTAGTTTTGTGTCACTTTCATTCTGGGTGTCTTGCTTCTATATAGAAGGGGTGGGGGGCCTTTTACTTGTCTGTGCCCAGGGGCCAATTTTCTTATAATCCATCCATGACCGTGGTGTTGTATGGTGACCTGGTTTGAATGGCCGCAAGAAACTAAAATCACTAGAGTGTTATCCTGGGGGAAATGAGAGAAGCCGCTCCCAATGTCATGCAAATCGCCAAGTTCCACCAATGACGCTGTCTGGCATCCTGGCAACAATGGCACAGTAGAGAAAAAAAAAGCTGATAGTATTTCTCCCCTTCGTTTGCTCTGCATTGTGACGAGAGGTCATGTCTGTTCTCACTGCGAGAAGACGAGGCCAAAGAGGGAACATGAATATTCAACAGGTGGGAGCACACACACACACACACACACACACACACACACACACAGGAATGGGGTTTGTGATTACATAAGCAGTGATAACTGCAATTAAAAATAACACACCACTCCTGAGGGGAATTTTTCCCACTGGGAGCTTGAAAATGAACCTCAGTGACACAAACATGTGATGTAACCCAACAAGAGCGTGGCGCACCGATCTGAGAGTGTGTTTATATCTGCAGCAGGAATCTTCATTCAACAGCATTACATCAGATTCACCAGGAGCCGACAGTGAATTGAACTATTCAAGGACTTCTTCGCTGTGTGTGTCTCAGCTCTGTCTATTCATCTTCTCACTTCCCTCCCCTCAATGAAAGCTCTCAATCAAAGCCAGGCTGATCCAACGCGCAACATACTGCCCTTTAATCCCTTCAGCAGTGTGCGCGGGAACGTGCTCGGTGGCCTCGGCAGCATAAGGTAAGGCGCAGACAGTTGGCACCACTTCCTTTCTTCAGAGCCAGGAACCACACGGCACATGGCAGCGGAGGAGGAACTTTCCAGATCCTTCTCTTAACCATTAAAAATTAAATTGGATTTTTCTCATTGTTACTTCACTTGGATGTTTGACTGTCACTGTGCTCTATGAAGACAGGTTCACCATCCAACCCACCCAGGGTCATAAACGTCTCAAAGCACTTCATAATAATCCAAGAAAGTGCATCTCAGAAAATATAAATAATAATAAAATAATTATATCAACAATACACTGTTTTACACTGGAAGGGGAACTTGAAATGTTGTGCAAAAGCATCTTTAAAATGCATATATAACCTAAAAAGGTCACACAGGAAAATCTCCACACATTGCATTTATACTGGTGATGGTCGACACTATAAAGAGATAACATTAAGCTATATGTTCTGTAAATCTGAAGCATGAAGCTACAAAACGTCTTTATTCTTAGGATGAGGAGCCACTCCTCGATGTGGAGATCTGTAAGGTGCCACAACTTTTAACTAAATTTAAAACTTCCAGTGCATATACACTGAAGATTGACTTATTTTAATAGTTTATGGATTTTTAATGAGGAACAAGGAGAAAGCCAAGTATTTTTATATGTCCTGCAACATGTCTGGAGGGAATCTTTAAAAGTCCCGCTCCACTTAAAAATATGTTTCGCTTCCTGTTGCTTCACTTGGATGTTGTAGCTTCACTGTGCAGAGTGATGCATGTGCAGAGTTTGACACAGGACACACCTACAATCTGAGCTGAAGGCGTGCACCTGCAAGCATGATATGTAACATCATCACTAACTTTGGAGTCTAATCCTGGTCCAACAGGAAACTTACACTGATGTGATGTAGAAAGTTGAAGTCTCGAGTGCATAAACATCGATAATTGACTTACAGTGATGTAGGAGACGTCCACTAGTAAAAATGTTATTACATATTTGCATGGTTTTTTTTCGGGGCTCTACCTGTGGATGCCGGAGCACTCGATACACAGCAGGATGCCCAGGTTGATGGAGGCCCAGCGGGGGTCGGCCTGGCTGCAGTCACAGCACTGCTCGTTCCCCGGCAGACACTGGATCCGCTGCAGGATGGTCTCCCCCCGGGCGCTGCGGTCCCGTGGCTCACTGGCTGAATCAATACTGCTGGTGGACGGGGAGGCAGTTCTGTCCAGATGCTAAATATAAACACATTGGATTGTAAAATACCATACCATGCTCCCCCTGTGTCTGCTTTGTTGTACCAGAATAGCTGGGGTTCATCATGTTAGGATATGTTTGTGTATAGTGTCCAGTAAGTGCTCAATTTAGTCAGATTTAGTCGACTTACATAAACTTAAAACTATCTTGTTAATCAGTTCTTTAAATTTGTCAATTATTTTGTCATTTAATAAACAATAAAAATAAAGAAGTCCAGCTTCTCAAATGTGAGCATTTGCTGCATCTCTTTGTGTCATATGATAATGGTGTGAGAAATGGACATTTAAATTTAAATTAATTAATCAAGAAAATAATCAGCAGATTAATTGATAATGGAAATAACTGTTAGCTGTAGCCCTTGGTCAATTACACACACATGATTGCGCTTATTCGGTACTTGAGTAAATCTACTTAGTGCACCTCTGAAACAATACAATAAAACATCATAAACAAGCTATAAAATGTATTCGTTGGTGGTGTAAGACCAAGAATTGTGACTTACCTCTATATAGTAGGTATCTGGACTCTCTCTGTAGGCTGAAGCGATGCTCGCTTGAACTGCCTGAATCCAGGCTTGTCGTAGCTTCTCTGATTCAGCCTGAAGCATACAGCTCCTGCAAAACAAACAGTCTTGGTATTAACAAATCATAATGTCCCTCCTGACAGATCTACACACTGTAATACAGTGTGACATGCTTAACAGACAATACAAGTTTCATATGTTAGCCTTAGATCTCCTTCAACAATAGAAATTAGTCAAGAATCATATTTGTGTATCTCAACATTTAAAACTTTACTAAAAGTAGAAATAACACATTTTTAAATAATAACAACAATTTTGCAGTTAATGTTAATGTGAACAGTAAATGTTTTGGGTTCTGTGCTGAAATGAGATCTACGAGGTGCAGTAGATTTAGATCTTACATGGATGGGAATGTCATGAGTGAGTTTGCATGTATTTGGGTATAATGGCTCTTTAATGGACAGTTATCCAATGCACCAAATTTCACAGAAGGGATCACCAAAGTCATTTGGATTTATCCTCTGGGAAACATTAATGTCTGCACCACATTTCATGACAATCCATCCAATAGTTGTTGCGATACTTGAGTTTGGAACCGAAGCAAATGATGTTATTACAGCAGTGAGGGTGAGCCTTACTTGGAGGGGGATACGACCTCAAAGCAGAAGCGCCTCTCGATGTCCTCACATGGTTTAACGGAGCACAGCCGGAGGTCTTCCACCACCACCGTCAGAGAATCCTGCAAACACACAATCAACTTCTCATTTCTCCACTTAGCAACAGCACAAATGCAACACAAACTGAAAACAGCTGTTCCTCCCTGATAAGACTTGGCAGTTGGAAACCTCCGGGTAGCTGACCATTAGATATTTACACACACTGATTTCAAGCAGAGAATTGGAAATGACCCCATTACACTTAACCTCTTAGAGCCCACGTTACCCCCGGGGGAAAACGGATAGCTGGAGGATATATGGACTTGCCTTGAGCTTCTTCTGATAGACCAGCTGACTGTTCTGTATGGAGAACCACCGTCTAGAGAGAGAAAGGGGGAGGGGGATTAATAAAACATATTTTAGATGGATATCCTTTCGATGCTTGAGGGTCAGCGTGCAAAGGTTGAACAGCTGTGGACACCAGTGAGCGAGAACAGGTAAAAGCATCACTGAGTGAAGTGGCTTTTGCTCCGAGCGGCACACTATCCTGAACATGTGAAAGAGACATGCTGACAGTGTCCTATACATTTTTATACATAGTATATTACATTACTTTATATTTCTTATACCATGGATATTATATAGTCATGGTATTCTCTTCCACTTGTATTACATATACACTATACTTCATAGAACTGTATTATAACTGCATAGAAACTATGGGTCTCTGCTTGGACAAAATCAAGACAGTCACACCCGTCCTTACTCCCTAATGTTGCCATGGGGTCAGTGAGTTAGCTGTGGGCTACAAGTGGCCCAATTTGTTTTGAAAGCTACATTTGTTTACATTTTGGCACCATTACAAGTTTACCCAATTGGCTATTAGCAGTTCCTGTTTGCAGTGTGTCCACGGATGCATGCACAACTGCCACTAGAATACTGTGATACTGCAGGAAACTGCAGGGGAGTC
The DNA here is from genome assembly GCF_021018895.1 of Seriola aureovittata. Classification (NCBI taxonomy): domain Eukaryota; kingdom Metazoa; phylum Chordata; class Actinopteri; order Carangiformes; family Carangidae; genus Seriola; species Seriola aureovittata. The sequence continues at coordinate 28,046,573 of NC_079372.1, forward strand.
CAATCTTCTGTGATTCCTGAGCAGATTTATGGACGTTATCAACGTTAATAACATCCAGTATTATTCACATATCATGGCTACCAGAACTGCATTACTGGATTTCTTTTTGCACAAACAGTTGCACAATTCACTTACATTGTTTAAGGTATTATAATGTATATATTACATATATAGCTTTTTTCTTAATGTCATATCTCCCTAATTTCTTACTTTTTTCTTTACTGTGTTTACATTTAAAAATGTATTTCACCGAAATAGCTCTTTGTCTATTTTCTAACTCGTACTACTGTAACATGAATTTTCCCTGGAGATCAATAAAGTCTTATCTTGTTTTTTTCTGCGTATAAATACTCTGCATCATGTGAAAATTAGTACAGTTGCTAATTCTTTGTAACCTCATCCAACGTCTATGGTAATGCTAATGCCACAAACGGTGCAGTTTTACCATCAGTTTACTATGTATACCAATGTTACAGTAAAGAGAGATTTTTGCAGTGTTAGTTACCTGTTCCAGGTCTTAAAGGCGTTGCTGGCCCTCTTGAACAGGTATCCCTCCATCACCACACCATTAGGAGCATCCACGTTGAACTCCACCTTAGAGTCGTCATACGAAAAGTCCTGAAAGAGCGGAGAGAGAGAGACGCGGCACCCGAAAATTAACCCCGACTGTCACAGAAAAACTGAACACACCAGCTGACCGTTGGCGGTGTTGGGACTCAGTCATTCAATAGACCAAATGTTTCTTTGCTCCACTGGACAAAGGAATTCACACCCCACAGTTCCTCACGGTTCACACCTGGGGATGACCCTTCCCCCCCATGGACCCCACTGGCCAGCCAGTGTGGGCCAGCGTGTGACATGTGACCCCCTAAGGTGTCACAAACAAAACCAGTCTTCTAGACCCCTTCTCTCTCTCTTCCCTTCTTGGCTTGCTCTGGAGAGCAGCTCCAGCCCTCTCCTCTCGGTTCTTCAAAGGGCAACAAGGCCCCAGCCCAGGTCAGCTCTGCTACCTGAGAAACCAGCTCTCCCTCGCCGGCCTGCTCACAGCAGCCTGCAACCACTCTTCTCCTCAACAACAGCGACCTGCTTCGGATTAACTGTGAGTGAACCAAATCCTCTTCAGAATCAGCAGCTACGACACAAGGCTAGCTGATTTTCCAAGCAACAGGAGTCGTAGCACAGTTAGCTTGGAACAGCTAACTCTGTGAGGAGAACAAAGGAGATAACGGCAAGCAACACAGCCAGACAGGACTTTATTCCACCAGGAAACCCCCCAAACTCACTGGATTTTACAAACCACTGGAAAGGACCTCTTTGCTTGTTCCAAGGATCGGGTAACGTTAACGGACTGGGCCTTACCTCTCCCAGCACAGCATAGCACCGCATAGCTAATCAGCAGAAGTCTTAACTTGTTAATGTACTTGTTGATTGATGTCTTGTGGTTGTAATGTTTGCTTAGGTTGTGGTCAGTCATACAGTTAATCGAGTACTCGTATGTCACACACATAGCAGTACGTCTCAGTCCTAGAACCTGCATGAAGCTAACCTTCCCCCTCTAACCTGGTACCTTTAGATTACATGAGCTAGGCTAACAAAGAAACTCACACCCTCCCTCTCACACACACTAGGTGGTCTCAGCGGCCATTTTAGTAGTTTCTTTGTTTACCGCCATCTTTGTAGTCTTCTTTGTTCAGGTCATGTGGTCACAGTGACCACTTTGAGTCGGCCATCTTGCCTTTGTCTGTGTCCCCACAGACACACACACACACACACACACACACACACACACACACACCTGTATATGCTAGATTAGACATTGTACTTTACTCTGCTCCATTGTAAATAAATGCCTTTTAAGTATAACTACTGGTGTCTTTAATGTTGCACAAGCGTGAATATTGCCAACCTCTACTCGGTAGAATTCCAATCCTTCAACTGTAACTTACTATTGATTTGGTAATTTGGTAATAGTTAGTAAGCTAATGGTTAATCAGAGTTCCAGATTAATGGTAATAAATTGAGACTAAAACCATATTGGCTATTTTGCCTATTAGTTTAGGCTGGTGCCCCGTGAACTTTAATTCATTTTAAAGATATTATTTAATATTAATATTTTTAATATTAATATTTCCTTAATTTGTGATAGCCAATAAATTGATAAACAACCAAAATCTAACACATTTGGTGTCCAGCTCATGAGGTAGAGTACTGTTAACATAATGGTGCCGCCCGTGTGAGGCCGAGTACTAATGATTTCCAGTTACTAATAGAGCTCAGACCCAACAGCGGGATGTTGTTCTAACCTTTTAATGGTCAAACAGGAAACAAACCACTTCTCCCCTCTCTGTAGTGAAGAGCTTTGCATGTGCGCTGTTCCTGGAATACCAATGCTATTCGATGTGCATTGTACTGTACATACAGTCCCTAAACCAACCAAATCATCAGACATTGTGCGATGATGCAGAAGCGGTCACGTGTGAGTCCTTGTACGCATGTGGAGTGGAGCTGTGGAGTTGCATGCCATCTTCCTGTGTGGCACACAGGGGCATTTCATAACTCAACAGATGTGAGTATGACGCACATTATTACATAAACAGAGTGATTCATATGAAATTACCCTCTAACCTCTTCATGACTTACAGCATGACACCCAACACTTTCATACAAGCCAGCAGAAAGTAGTACACAGGTATTAAGGGCTTAGGCCAGAGTAAATTAAAGGCTTCAGGAAGCAGAAAAATCATCATTCAAACATCAGTGTTTTGATGTTTCATTTGAGGGAAGACAAATATGACACAGTGTGTTCTCAGACTTCGAGTACACAACATCCTACAAGTAATGTAATATGCAGCGGGGACAGAATATTAACTTATCCAAAATTGAATTTCAACCTTGCGTGCATGCGTCTCCGAGAAGAGACCAAACACAGCCCTCCCCAGAATACATGAAAGCGTCTGCTGGAGCGACCCATATAAGAAACAACCTTCTCTGACTCTGTCTGTTTCATAAGAGGGGCTGTGAACCCGCAGCAGCCCTGAACACACCATTATCTACTCACTGCGTGTCTGAATAATAGAACGACTTACTGCTCTCCATATATCACCATTTTTAACTTGTATGCATATGAAACCAGGGTCGAAATCCCGCACACAGACGGCACTGCGTTTACTGGACACATGTTTCTGTCGCAGACAACTGTCAGGCATCAATTTTACAACGGGAAACAACACATCTTCATACTGAGGCCACAGGTTGTAACCAAATCTGAACTAAATCTCAAAGACTTGAGACAATTACTAGCTTACAAAAACCAGTCAAACAACACGTCAGAAACTGAAAGGAGAAAAAACACATTTGTGATTTCTATCTACAAAAGAAGTGGCTCAAAAAAGGAGTAGGGGAGGCAATAACCTGTCCACATTTTATAACTAAACTGGGAATAGCTTTATAACCTTGATAAAAACAAATCATACAGCCATTAATGAAGAAAAGGACAATATAATCAATTACATAATAGTTTTACATGACGCAAAATATTAAGTAAATTGTCATAAGTGTGCAGGATATCAGCCTTTTCTCCACACGTTGCATTTGTTATGGCTGGGATTTGTTTATTAAAATTCTGATTGTAATGAGAGTGCGCTGAGAAAAAGTAATGACAGGGATTAAGAGAGAGCCAGAGATAAAGGGAGCGAGTGAGAGACCTACTCTTGCTTTGCAAAGCTAGAAATCTCTAAAGTCAAGACAAAGAAATCTGAGAGGATCATTTAATGTTACAATAATTACATGTATAATAACTACAGTACAACAGCAACAAACAAGCCAATGTAATGCAAATCAACCCACCAAACTGTGGTCCCACCGGCAAAAGATCTTCATTTTCAGACGTTTACTGTGTTCCAACAACATTGAAAAGCAAAAAAAAAAAAAAGGCAAATAAAAAGCAATAAAAAGGCTCCTAAAAACCGGATCTCTCAGAGCAGGAACATGTCTTCACTCTCTGAGGGCTGCAGCTCTCACAGCGCAGCATGTCGCTGCAGCACGGTGCGTAATTCCAACACTGACATGTGTGCCCTGCGCTACAGCCACCTGCCTGCCGCCCTGTCAGCCTCAGGATTAGGACTAATTACCATACAGCTGCCAATATATCCGCGGCAGGGTGCTGTGTGGAAGAATACACTACACGGCACTGTAGCCGCTCTTGACCCACAGACGATCACACTGCTTTGACGCTCTGCCTCAGTTTTTACAACTCCCTGAACACACCTCCCTTTGCTGAAGAAGGTGGGAGTTTCAGTCCCATGTTGACCCAGAGGGAATCTGTCTGGCAGGCAGCCAAGATCACTAAACAAGTACAACTTTAGGTCACAGTGACCATCTACACTCCACAACAGCTCTCACAACCAAAGTCCCCTGCAGTGCAACTTTCTTAAATCTGTGAGGAATCAAGCCGGCTTCAGCTTACCTTCATCTGTCTGAAGCCTTTGATTTCTGAATACAGCACATGACAAACACAGGAGGCAACACTGAACAAGATGTGCACTGGGTGGTACTCTGCAATCCCTCGAGCCCACAACAAAGATCATCTATTTTTAATGACGCAACGTCACACGGACAGAAACCGAACGTCGGTGAATTATTGAACGAGCGGGGAAACAGAGAAATGTTACAAGCACTACAAGTAAGTTGTGGTGGAGCAGCAGCGCAGACAAACAGGAAACAGACCGGGACACCGCATGATGCAGACAACATGTCCTGATGCTTCATCCACCTGCTGCTGCTGCTGCTGCTGCTCTACGTAGGGCGATGATGCAGAGCTACAACGTCAAATGGTGAGCCCAGTTGGTAGCACTGATTACTCAATCTGCTGTGATGTGTTTGTTTATTGTCTCTAAGGTCGTCCCGTGTCTCATTATTACTACAGTCTGTGCCGTACATCTGCTGGGCCGTCTTAAGCTCATCCTCAACACACCTGCTCGACTTCACTGCAAAGTTACCCAACGCTACAACATCTCTCAAATCTTTTTTTTAATTTAATTTCTTTTTTAAAAATACTATCCAGCCATGAAACACACTCCACAATCTTCTGTTGTGCGAAATGTGAAGGAAATCGCCACAACAACAAAACAAAGAGCCCAAACTGTGGGTGATCAGACGGGGCTCAAGTTAATGCTTTTAATTAAAAAATGAGATTAAAATGAGAGTCATCTGGAGCAAATGTTAACACAGATCAGTGGCTGATCGAATGCCTGACAGCACTATTGTGAGAAGCCCTCCCCCTGGAGACAGTTCTCTCCATGTTCAGCTGGGGGGGGGGGAAAGAAAAAAAGCTTTCTCTGAATCCTTAGGAACTTCACTGACCCCTCTAATGAGCTCTGCTAGAACACAAAAGGGATGTTGAGAGGTTCAAAAAGCCAGAACCCGAGACAAGAAAAAAAAAAAACATGTGACATTTCAGTCTTTGGCGTCTGATGAACTCATCTAATAAAAGGCCCTGGGCTGAAACGTCATGTGTTAATGAATAAATGGAGCTATACTTGTCTACATAGAAACGCCTCTTTCCCTCCTTTAAACAGAGAGGGCTAACTTGTGGGGTAGCTTTTATTTTGAAAATCTTTTTTTTAACAAAGCGGCTACAAAAAATAAAGTAATGTGTAAATACTCATTTGACAAATATTCTTTTTCTGACTATGGAGCTGCAGTCACTTCACAAAAAGAGGCAGAAAGCTGCTGCTGGAGTTCCCACTAAGACCAGTTTCAGATCTTTACACTGGTTTTTCTATTTTTCAAAGAAATGATTTTAAAATACTGTTGTTAGTTTGTAAAGCACTGAATGGTTTCAGGCCGGAATACATTTCTGATCTGCTGCTCTATTATGAACCGTCCCGACCCCTCAGATCGTCCGGGGACCGTTTCTTTTTTCCCCAGAGTCAAAACTAAACACAGAGAAGATGCATTCAGTTTTTAATGCGCCACATATCTGGAACAAACTCCCAGAAAACTCTCAGTTCTTTTAAATCAGTGCTTCAGATTTTTCTGTTTGTCACTGCTTTTAATTTGTCCCATTTTGGATGATTTATTCCTGTCTCCCACCGCACTGTAACCGCACTGTTATTCTCAAGATTATTATACATCTGTTTTATTCTATTGTAGCATGTTTTTTATCTTCTATTCGACTCTTTTGAATCCTATTTAAATGTCTTTTTATAGTGTTTCTTAATATCTTGTAAGATAAAGGCTTATAGTTGTTATATAAAGTTGCTATACAAATAAACTTGCCTAATTGCTTAATTGTTTATGCTTTTGATTATATTATATAACAGTAGCCTGCATGTATTTAGGTTTCTAGAGTTTGTATAATCCATTTACATACAATCTTTATTTATAGCTTAATGGAGAATCGGCAGATTAATTGCTCATGTAAAAAATCTTTAGTTTTAGCCCTAAATTTTATTAAAACATTTTTTTATTTGTTTTTATTTGTTCTTACATTTAGAAGTGATTACAACGATTAGATATGGATTGAAACAACATTGAATCCGAAATTACTTTAGTCAAAAATAATAGAGAGTAGAAAAGAGAATAGAGAATTAGTGGTTTTGGACTTTAGGTCAAACAAAACACGACATTGGAAGAGTCACCTTGTGCTGTATGTTGTTGTGATGGACATTTGTCACAGTTTTCTTTAATGTTTTACTCACTAAGCAATTAATTGATGAATGTAGAAAATAATTGGCAGATTAATCGATATTGACAATGATCATTAGCTGCAGCCCTACTTACATATGTCTACACATTTCTTTTTTGCAGGTGCCATCTATGTCTCCCGGATATTTACATCTGTGATGTTGTGGTTTCATGCTTTGTTGCCTGATGTACAAGCTTGTTGACGATCATAAAAAGCAAAATATGTAATCATTATTTCATTACAACATCTATCTGGAGCATGAGGCAGTAAAAATAAATCCAGCCACACAGTGGCTTGGAGCATGTAGCGCTGAAGCAGTGATGTAAACACAGGGATATAGAATAGCAGGCAGTAGCCGACAGGACTTCTCCATTAAATCTGTGGTTAAAAATGAATGGCGCTGGCATTTAGATGCTTTTGCTGTTCTGTCAGCCAGCAATAGTGACAGTCCACAGGTGGAGCACTTTAACTCCCTTTCTGCTCCCCTGGTTTTTTGTTTTGCTTGTACTGAGTGTACGGGCTGCTCCTTTGTCCTGGGCAAGTTTACACAAGGCTTATTGCACATGCTTGATGTGACAAGGAAGAAAAGAGACAGAGGAAGGAGAAAAGAATAACAACATATAGGCCGGCCATACTGTTCTAAAAGCAGCAGAGTCAAAGAAGGGGAATATAAGACAAGATGCAGTGATATTCTGCAGTTTTTGGCGTGAATACATCTAATATCTGATTTAATATTTTCAGATTCAGAGAGTTTCCACATCACTTATGATGCATTTAGAGTAAAATAACATGAAAAAGCAAAAACAGAAGCTGACTGACCTATTTCTGTGTCAATCTTGGCCAACAATTACACTCTTATCCATTTTAGGACACTGCACTTATGTGGTGATGTAACAGACAGTTTCTATACAGGCCGCTCTAACTAAGTTCAGTGTTTCTAATTGTTCTGTATAAATGATTCAGGACGCGCGTCAGCTCGCCCTCAAGGCTTCTGGAGTGCGACTACAGCTGAGGAAAACTTCAAAGGGGTTTGTTAATGTTCTGCACTGAGGGCTACGCTGCTCCCTCCCACTGCACTAAACCATAGATGTGTTTCAAGTAAAAAAAACGAAAATTCAGATGGGAAAAATAAAAATAGAGGAGTACTCACCTGCATGAGGGTCTGAGAGGAGATGGTGGCGTTGGGAACATGCGGACAAGAAGAAAGGAGAATACAGCATTAGAACCACCAAAAGCAGACTGGGTTAAATGGGGATAATACAGTAATCTTTTAGGTTGAATGCACCTCTCCTTATCCTCTTTACCGGTCCCCCCAGTAATGAAGCTGCCCATCACACTTCAGCAACAAAACACCTTTACCAACCCACTATAACACCACAATATTTTCATGCATATTTCAATGTGGCTTCTTCACCTTTGTGACCTTGTATATTTACTACTACTACACATCCCTCGGTGATGGATGGTGTATGAAGCTTAGTGTCTAAAAGCTCTGGCAAAAACAGATCAATAACTGGCCCCACATGTGACCCGGCCCTTCCCCATGGCTCTATCCACAGCACAGACCGCGGCGCCCGGAGGAAGAGCGCCGACCGGAGCTGTCTGACAGATGGTCACTGATCCTGGGGTACGGAGGAGCCAGACACTGGCCCACTGAAAATAAAGGGGTTTTTTGTTTTAATTATTAAAGAAGGAGATGGCAGACAAGGAGTGCACCCAACATTTATGGATTTTATTATTTGGAACATCAAAGTGTGATCGTTTAAATGTGTAAAAATAGGAGTAAAAAATTCTAGTGTAATATGGTGTGGTTCGATAAAGTAATAAGGGCATTATATTTACCAATTAAATTAAGTGTGATTAAGAGTCGTCAGCTATGATAGTGAGACTGAACCTCTACAGCAATGGTTTGAGCTAAAGGCTAACATCAGCTCGCTGATATACTCACAATGACAATGCTAGCATGTTAATTTTAAGCTAACACTACTACTGTTAGCGAGGTAATCTTACAAATATCTTGACAACTGTTAAATAGATTGCGGTGAAATTTTGTGCAGAGATTCATGGTCCCCACAGGAAGAACACTACCGACTTTGGTAATCTCCCGACTTTTCCTCTAGCGCCACCGAGAGGTTGACGTTTGTGGGTCAGAGTGAAATACTTTGACAACTATTCATTGGATTTCCATGAAATTTACAAAAGATATTCAAGGTCCCCAGAGGATACATTCTAATGATTTCTAATGGTGATCCTTTGAATTTTTATTTAGCGCCAACATGAGGTCAAAATTTTGTTTGTCAAATACTTTTATTCATAGCCAAATAACGACAAAGCTAAAGACATTCCCTTCAGCCTCAGCACTGGCATCGAGGTGCGTCTTCTTCACCATCTGAAATTTCTCAAACCAGAGAATTTGACAGGATCCTTAAATGTGGTTTTTAACATCTGATTAATTGCGTGTTTTATTTTAATAGATATAATGTCACATTTTCAAGAGAGGTTAGATTACTGCAAGTCTGTTTTTGTCATGATTGTAGTTTTCATTCATCTTGACGGGAACCCAATTCCACAGCAATCCAACAAATATTTGAGATGTGTCTCTAAAAACCACACGTGAACTGACTCATCAGAGTCAGTAGGATTCCTCCTCCAGGGAACATGAATGTCTGCACAAAATTTCATATCAATCCATCCAGTAGTTGTTGAGATATTTCAGTCCAAAGTGGTGGAGACATGAGCATGGTGACAAATCCTCAACAAACCATAAGATCAGCACTTTAATGGACTAAGAACACAGTGAGCTCCCGCTTACAGTTTTCAATGTGCTGACAGTTGCCATCTACAGCAGACAACAGTGGGATTAATATCTCCTTAAAAACACTTAATTCCACCTGGTTTAATGCTTAAATCAATGCCTGGACTTTGTCAGAGAGATTAATCAAACACTTCCCAGCTGCCCAGGTCTAATCCCTCCCCAGTCACAACAGATGCACTGGGCCAAGTGGCAGACTGGATCTCGGAGGTGTGATGTGAGCACGTTCACACCCTGTTAGCTTCTTGCTACAGCTCACTGTCAACCTGCCAACCTCGCACACAAAAGGAAGCTTCTTCAGGGACAAACGCATGTATACGATTTCGTGCAAGGAAATATCAAAGATAAACGTCAGAGAGTTTAGTTCTTGAATCCAGGCTTTACAAGTTGTGTGAAGTGCTGAAGATAAACAGTCCACTCTAAGGCTGCACACTGAAAAAAAAAAGAAAAGTAGAAGAGGGTCCTCACATGTAAAAGTTGTACTGATGATGGTCCTATGGATGAAACATTCATTTTTTTGTTACTTTTTGCACATGTACTAAATTCTTTTTGCAGCGCAAGAGCCCCTTGTATTTCTTTGTGGTCAGTGAGCGGCTGTTTTCTGGTATGAGAAAGAAATACTGAAGCCATGTCAGGTTTCTGCAGGGTTGTCCAATTAAAAGTTAAGGCTTTCTAAGAAAACCAAATAATACCTGTTTCATAATCAACCCAAATATGAAGGTTTGATGGAAAACCTGCAGAATCATTTATTTAATTAAATGTTTTACGACTTCTCATCATCTGCAGACACCCTGCATATTTTGGTAAAATAGGAACTCACCCTCTGCTGAATGGTGGCATGTTTATGCTCCATTTCCCTCTTCTCCATGGCTGAATCAATCACCAGCTGATCCAGCTGATGAAAAAAAAAACACAAAAAAATCATAAAGTAAAAAACAAAACAAAAACAGGTTCAGCTTCGCATCAGAGACATTCAGCCAAAGGTGCACCAAGTCAAACTCTTCATTTAGCAGTGAAATAATCCTAACACATACAGCATGACAGTGGGTGAAGGTGATGTCAGAGCTGCAGTGATGCTGACTGTAACACTTTCCACTTGCAAACACAGGCTTAGCCTCCAATGACAGTGTTAGGTCAGTGTGTGGTAATGAGGCATTGATTCAGTTCTCCTGCAGCAGTCAACCTGCTGTGGCAAACAAGTTGGTCCACAGTAACATGTGCTCCAAACAGCTCTAATGGAGCCGTCTTTAGTAAGTCACAAATGAAGTGCATGCAGAGAGGAGGCTTTTTTTTTTAATGAATAAAGTAGACCCAAAATCCAATCATGAAGCTGTTGTATCGCAATGTTTCAATCATCAAGTGGAAATTTAATGGACAAATTATGCAATTGGCATTTGTCGATAGTTCAAATGAGGATCAAACAAATTCTAATTCAGACAATGAGGCTGGGTGGATAATGCAACCCAGCTGGGGGGGGGGGGGGGGCACGAGGCACGAGGCAAGATAAAGATGCTCCTCTCACCTCAGCAGCCAGTTTCTTCATGTACGGGTCGATCTCATCCAGCAGGTTGTAGCCCTGCTGGAACAGCGAGTACTGGGCGTGCATGAATGACAGCATCTGGGTGGGACAGGAGCAGTGGTTTTTCAAACATTATGAAGTTTTATGACACAGTCGGATGACTCTGTATTTATATTATAAAAGATGCAGATGTTAGTTAAGGGAGCAATACAAGTGTCTGAGTCGACTTACTGCATCTAGGATCTCAAATTTCTTCTTCGCCTGGAGGACATTGATCTGCAGGGGAAAAAAAGTGTTTCTAAATGAGCATTAGACGGTCTGGACCTAGTGGCTATTGAGAAAAACTCCCTCTAGTGGACAATATTCTGCTTTGTCTAATTGTGACATTGTTAACCCTTATTTCATTGTGTGGGGAAGAAGCGGAAAGTGGAAAAAAAATAAAAAACCCTGCCTGCCTGACGTGGATGGGTGACCTCTCTCTATGTGACTGCAACACTAAATGCAGACTTGTTTCTTTCATACTTAATGCGACAACAATGACCCCTGCTGTTGAAGCCTTTCGCATTGTATTTCCTATCTGATGCAAACCTAAATGACATTTTGTGCTACATTTAAGAGGTCGCTTATACAAACAGCGCATCTCCCAGCAGCTTTGACCTTTCCCGCCTTGAGACACTTTCAGTTAAGACTCAAAAGGGTCAGATGTCTGAGAGCAGTGAGAGACGGGTGCCAGCAGACAAAAATCAAGAAGGGAAAGAGGGCACGGCCATGGCGGCGATCACACTGAATCAGTGTCTTTGTTCCCGGCGGCAGTCTCGGGTAGGAGGCTTACAACTGGTAGGGCAAAATAAACCCATGCTGCATATGAACAGAGCGGAGAATGTGTCACATAGATCAGAAGGACGGATACAGACGTCGCTGCAGGCTGAAGGGCCACGTCGTGGTCATTCCTCGATTGTACAGACGAGATTAGTCCGGCTAGCAGGAATGTAAACGAATACAAATACAGTATCAGATTGTTCCCTCTTACTTGACTGCAACTATTTGCCACAAAAGGTCACACCACTTCTTCTCGAGAGTTATAACTGATGATGAGTGCAACACGTATCATAAACTCTCTGCTGCAATCAGTGTAATTGAGATACTGTTTCTGAATGACCTCAGACCTACTTTGACATTTCATGTTAGTTTTGTTTTTGCAATTCCAACTTGAACAATTTTTTCTAAAGGTTTTATTATTTGACTAATTTGGGGAAATTGGATAAAATATGTAGCCTGTGAGCAGCTAAGCTAATACATGTACTGTATGTATAAAGAGCGTAAAGAGCAGTTAAAAACATAAATATAAAATAAAGCCATCTCCACAGTTTCTAATAACCATTGCACTACAGGAAGGAGGAGGAAACATCAGTCCATAGATCCGAGTCATTTCTCTGACCTGTAGTACGTAATCCAGGGCGAGGTGTCGGAAGCACTTGCGGGTGATGCTGAGCGTGCTGGTGGCTTCCTCGACCTCGTGAGGCTTGTTCCTCGGCGCCTGGGCGTTCTTCACCTGCGCTATTTCCATATCCTCTCGCACCCTGTCAAAGTGCTTCTTGGTCTCCTTGAACTTCCGAACATCCCTGACGGACACAGAGGAGCAAAAAATTTAAGTACAGCCACTAAATCAAAAGCTACATTCAGGAGACAGGGGAATTACAGAGTCTGAATATTTACAGGAGTCAAACCGCAAAGTCAATGTTTCTGTTAGAAATAATCTGCTTTAGCTACATATTTCATGATATGTCTGTGACAAAATATCTGGGCTGCAAAAGGTTGCACTGTTTAATATTTAAAAACACCAAAAAGGTTTTCAGGGGTTAAAAGGTCTACCTCTGCTCTTTAAAGGTTGTGGACTTTGCCTTTTTCTACCTCTGCTGAATTTTTCATACACGTAAAAGTTCTGCAGGGACGCCTGACTCAAGCATCGTGAATTGTAGGTTTACTCACTCTTTCACAAAGTTGTGCAACTGCTGCTTCACAGACCTCTGAGCTTGATCAAACAGTATCTGAAACAGACGGAAAGAAGAAATTAGTATTTTTGACTTTGTACACCTGGAGTTGAAGGCCATGGGCAAAAACCTTTATATGTTGCTGGTTACCAACTCAAGGCTATTTATCAATATATCAATCATTTAGAGCTAGAACAACAACCATTTTCTGATCTTTTACGGACAAAACTATTAACAGATCGATCAAGACAAACATAAGTAATCGCTGCAGCCTTACTCAGATAAAATGATGATCTTTACAACTGCTGTTTACACAGAATTATGATTGTAAAACTATTAAACTAATGATCAATTATACACCAATTTGTGTCATTATAGATTCAACACAATACTGAGTTAACTTAACGCAGTTCCCACCAGAGGAAAAACCACTAGCCCCCCAATCAAATGTAAGACAATGGTGTTTCTATATTCATATCAGTTTTTATTATTTAGACTAAAAATGGTTGCATAGTAATAATCCACTCAAAAAACTTGGTTACCAGTTGGTAATAATTCAATATCTGTACTGATTATCATTTTGTATTACTAAAACTACATTTATGACAGTTGTTAAACCTTGAGCTTGTTGTTTAACATTAACTATTTCAGTTTGAGTGAATCACCCAGCAGTAATATAAAGTATAACACTAAGAGCCATTGGTACTGGGTTAAGTTTGATGAAAATTAGCTTTAAGTCAACTCTGGTACAAGATGCTTCAAACTTAAGTATTGTATAGGTTTAAAATTACTGATACATTAATATGTACATCACTTTAATGTTGTAACTGGTAAAGGGGGAGCTGGTTTATAATTCTATGTGGCTTGTAAGTCTTATCTTACCTTATATTGGCCTATAACAATACATCATAATTTATATATTATTAATTTTTTTTTGTTGTTTTTAAAAAAAAGTATAAAGGAGGAGAAACAGAAATTGTACCGTTCTATAGTAAATGTGCTCACTACCACTGCAAAAAATATAATGAATAATAACTGAATGAATGTTGTCTGCACAACCTTTTGAAAAGGCAACAAGGTGCTGTCAAACCACCTGCCTGTATTTTAACCAACAGAGGGCGACAAAGCACAACTTTTTTTTTTTTTTTTTTTTTTTTTGCATGGTGCATTCAAATGATGCAAATCAGCCCCTTAATGCCTGTTGGGATGAATGGAAGAAGAATGTCACTCAGACTCGAACACAATAACACTCTGCCTTTAGTTATGTGTTTTACATTCAAGATCCCTCCTCTCTTTCACCCTCTGAGCACATCGTCTGTGATTGCTCCTGCCATCCCGCCGCTGCTGCTGCTGCTAAATAGGTCACTCGGGCAGAGAGGGAGAGAGGAAGTGAGTGGGAGGGAGGAGTTTTTGGTTCAATGTGACACTGCAGAGTCGGCATCCAATGCAGGGCGCAAACCCTCTCAGACAAACTGTCGTTGCCCATGTCCTGTCACCACAGCTGAGCAGCTACATTGGTTGAAGGGTTTGCGTCCTCATCCGGCCTGAATAATTGGATAAACAACTGTGTGTGTGTGGATTAGAAGATTTGAGTTAGCAAGGCCCAATAAAACGAGGCTTATGGGTGTTTTAACTCGGGGATTAGAGGAGCTGATGATGAGTGAGACACTTCACTATTGTTGCCGCTGTAGGCTTTGAACGGAGTCAGCCACTAACCAGCATTAAAAAAAAATAAATATAGATGACTTTAATTTGACCAGATTTAAAAATAAAAATGTGGTTCAGATGGAAGTGGTCGGTTTTTCAAGTATTCCTGCCCCCACCTCTAAAACGGAAGTGTTTGTTTTGATCATGGGTTCAGGCCTCATTTTATTGCTCTATAAACTCGCTGGGTCTTAATATGTGTGAAAGTGGAACAACAAAGAAGCTCTTCCATCCTGTTTGTTGCTTTGTGGTTTCTGTTCTTACATCACAAAACATCTACTTTACTGTATGTGATTAATGAACAAAGGAATTCCTCCGATACTGCACCAGACCAGACTTTTCCAGCTCTCCAACAGGTGAACCGATGTTCCTAGTCGAGTAAATAAACTGCTTTTAATGGCTTCTTGCAAAGTGTCAAGTTCAAGGGACGCCCCCGATTGATTGCAAATCACCAGTGTCCGACTGTGCATGTGTGGTCAATCTGTTTCCCTGGAAACACTTTAACAAGCTCTCAGAAAAGTGCAAGTGAGAACTGGAAGTTTGTGCCATCGAGGGCTCCCACAAAAACGCAGCGACTCAAAACACAAGATCAGCAGGGCAGCGGTGCGCAGGGGCCACAAACACTTGAGTGTAAGATTAGATTGGGAATTGTGCAGACAGGAACTGAGGTGGATGGTGGCTCAATGAAAACCACAGTCTTTACATGTTGTTAAGTCAACAAGTGCACCGCCATGATGTTTGTGAGTGAGTGGTGGCAGCAGAGCCGCTCTGAGACTTCCTGGCTCTGGGGTTAGTGGAGCCCATAGCATTCCTGAGCTGCTTTGTGGCAATTTGACACCCTACTCTCATTGGACCAAGATTTCACAGGTTGTCTCTGCGTGAAAGCGAGGAAGGCGTATACTGCCTACAGATATACAATATGCCTAAAGGGATATTATGGTTTGATCAGGATAATAATGCAGCGTTCTGGGGATGGTGATGTTGGTGTTTGGTCTATCAGTCTGACGGTGTTAAGATTTCTGAAATATCTTTGCAAATACTGGATGGATTGCTATAAAATTTGTTTTTATGATGCCCAGAAGTTGATTCTTAACACTACTACAAATTATGAATGATATAATTTACATTTAACATGAACATATCATCATTATCAAATATTAATCTAAGAACACTATATATACATGAATACATGCATACTACACATAACCACCATTTCATAGAGTAACCTACTGCATTACATGTTAAATATTTATTCCAGCACTGTTTATACTACTCATCTATTTAATCACCTACTTGTATGTACATGTACATGTCAATAAAGATTTATGTTCAACCCTGCTTTTGGACATGTATGTTAAAAAAAAAAAAGGCTTTTGAGTCATAGTCATATGCGTCCAAACAAGCTGCTCCCATTACTCTGCTAGTGACTGTGACCAACAAGCTAACAGGACAGGGTTAGCCAGTCGCCCCAATTTATATTTGATTCAATAAATATCACAAGAATTGAAGTTATATTTTACAGAAACAGAAAAACGAAGGATTTCGTAAGAACTGACTTTAACATTGGCAGATGCTCAAAATTAGCATGCTAGATGCTAGGAACATTAGCTTCACA
Organism: Seriola aureovittata; assembly: GCF_021018895.1. Lineage (NCBI taxonomy): Eukaryota > Metazoa > Chordata > Actinopteri > Carangiformes > Carangidae > Seriola > Seriola aureovittata. The sequence continues at coordinate 28,062,902 of NC_079372.1, forward strand.
TACTGGTATGCTACAAATTAGCATGTTAACATGCTAACTGTTAGTATGTTGTCATGCTTCTGTTACCAGTAAGATTATTACAGATTCATGAGGCTCCTATAGTGGCAATAGACGTTCAGCACTCTGTTTGGACTTGAAATCTTCTCACCAATTACTTGACTATCATAACAATTAGTCTAATTTTTGACAGACGGATCAACAAACACAACAGAGCGGGAATGTGGTGGAACAAAGACAACGCTGTCAAACATGTTGTAAGTATGAAAGGACTATCTGGCACGTCTTCACTTGCCTGATATCTCAGCTAAAGAATGAGACACCATCACAATGGACTACTGTTGGGACGCAGACTGATCTAATGACATCAATCTCAAACTTAAAGCACCTTTGTTAAAGTGAAGAGAAACTGTCATAGTGTAGCAGGAGAAACTGCTGTTTTTACTTTACGGCCTAATCCAGCCCTCCAACAGAAACGTTTGGTCCCCTGACGAAAGCTGAAGCTACAAAATTCTAACTGATATTTCATAAATCTAGCGTAGATTACAAAATAAATAAAGTCTTATGTAAATCCCAAAAATATATTTTCTATTATATACTACTGCCCCAACATGAAGAGATGGAATTCATTGTACTGAAATGAAGTGTAACTTATGAGATGAGTAACACAACTATTTTTTATAACATAAAATAATATAATTTGGCCCATTTGACAAGAACAGATTTGTGTCAACATCAAGTACTATTGTTTTTCATTTAACCATAAATGAGGCCAATCAGGTACATTTCCAGCCTCATAGTGAAACACATCAATATAATGTTATTATGTTTAAATTAATAATGAGTGTTAACGCAAACTGCTGATACTCCCACACTCACAAACATACTAATTATGACATGTGCCCTCACAGATACAGTCCTAAAACTGTTAAATAATCAATGCAATTAAAGGAAATAAACACACAATACACACAACATAGAGGCATGTGGCCTCCCACTCTTCAAAAACAATGCTGAAAAACTGGCCCATAGTTGAAGCTAATACTGACACCTGCTCTAGGATTTATTACTCTGCTTATTTTACATCTAAATATAGACCTGTGGTTCCCAAACTTTTTCTGTCATGCCCCCCCCCCCCCCCCTCAGAAGCCAAAAAACAGCTCACACGCTAACCTCACAACTTTTTCAAAGACTAAGCTGTAATATATCTAAGGGCAAAAGTCCATGTAACATTAAAATAACATGGAATATATCACGTTAAGCCCCTATTATTTATTCATCTATGGTGAGATGAATGTGTCCTCGTCCAAACAGTGGAGATCCAAATTGCTATTTATATTCATATTGTTAAAGGGCTTTGAGGCTGATCTTACCATAGCACAACTACTGAATGACCAGCTGTCAATATGACGTATACTGATATAGGAGCGTTTAGTTCATTTAGTTAAGTATATTTTTACTTTCTAAACAAACAATGCTGGTGCAGTCTGGAAGGAATGATAAGGACTGCAGTCGTAGACAAAAAAAAAAAAAAAAACCTTCCTATTGTGTCTCTCTTTGTTTTCCCGTTTCCAAATATAACTGAGAGACACTAGCGTTGGCGTCCCACATGGGAATTCACTCACTCATTCAGTATGTAGAGCCGGCTGCACGAGGACATTTATTCTATCTAAAGGCCTTCACATCCAGAAAGTCATACTGTATGTAACTGAAAATGTATTTCAGAATCACATGTAACCTAAATTATTTCCTCCACTCGTTCATATTTTCTCCCCATCTACCTACTGTAACCCCCCCACCCCCGTTCCCCTATGTATAAACCATGCATTAAGACTCGGCAGCTCAGTCTTGGCAGCTCAGATGTTAGTCTCTCTTTGCATCTCTGTGTCAGTCTCCCCTCATTTCTAATGGATGCTCAGAGAGTCAAACATAAGTCAATAATTTATTCAGAGTATTCATATGGAGTTTCATGCTTGAATTAAACAGAGACTGTCAAAATGTTGGCCTGATTCTGCTGATGCTTCCGCCCGTCTGAAAGAAGACTTGATTGCGAAATCTTTTGAAAGGGAAAAGACGCACGGGTCTCGGAGCTCGAGACGAAGGAGCTACACTTGGCTTGCGTTTGCCATTCGTACAAACAGAGCCTGTTTGTTCTGTTGTGTGGTAATAGACTGGCAAGGGAGCCAAGCTATCAGGAAATGGAGGGAAGCAAGGGCCAAGACTCTTTTCTACTTTTCTTGGCTCTGTGCGCTCGGTTGTCTCAGCTCTCGTCCATGTGCTGTAAACGCTCAAACATATGTGCTGTTTGTGTTTATTTTGCAGGGTTTTAAAAGGCATCTGAGCGTACGCTTCGACAAGGGCAGTTGGCACTCAGAGGTCCAGTTTGTACCAGTGCCATTTAATATTCTTGAGCGTCTGCCGCGTAGAACGAACACAGTGGCAGCTGCACGGCAAAACATGCACGCAGAGGGACATCCGTCACAGGAAGCAGATACAACCATCATCATCTCTTATTCATCGGAGCGCTGCTGGAGTCCCTCAGCTGCAGGCGGAGCTGCACAGTTAAATGCACACGGTGTCTTTCCTGATTAAAAGATGAACATGTATATGATGTCAACAGCAAATGTCACAGCTTCAGCAAATGAAACTCTTTAATGTACGCGCATCACGAAGCTCTGCTCACTGTGTTAAGGGCACAGCGTCGCAAATATTATCATTTCTGTGAATCTTACATCTCAGGGGAATCCCTCTTATCGCTTCAGTCTCACAACTCTTACACACACACACACACACACACACACACACACACACACACACACACACACACACACACACACACAGTTCTCCTTTTACATCAAAGCTACAAAGAAAACCTTTGAGAGCCAATCATATTAATGTCCAGTCAGACTCCTGGCTCTAACGGACTGGATGGAGGCAGAGGGGGAAAGAGGAGGCTGAAACCCCAGCTGAGCTTACAGTGGAAGAGGCCAGCTGATCCCAGGCCAAACCACGCTCTGTTGTGGTCTCTAAAGTGTGACACGCTGAACCAGACAAACAGGGACTCAAGTCAGTGTGACACTGACGGAGCGATGAAGTCTGCTTCTGACTGGAGCTGGGAAGGGCTGCAAACAGAGAAGGAGCACGTAATCCTAAAACTACCAAAAGCTCTGAGATGAAAACATTCAGAGAGGTAGAGCAAAACAACAGGAACCAGATTACAGTAAAACAACACCACAATATACAGCCTCAAAAACAACCCTCATATTGAATCAACACCTCACTGACAGCGTAAAGAAAACTCAACAATACAACCGTCACAAACGCAGCATTTTTTGCATATTTATGACATTATATCATAAAGGATTTTTGTCCACTCCCCATATACAGTAAATTTAGGGATCATGAGCTCCCAAATATCATTAGTGTGTTTTAAGGACTGCTGATTCCCCATAATATACATTTTTCCACAGAACGAGCCAGAAAGACTTCTGAGATTAATTTTTGTACCAAGTCGAAGTTGAAAGTAGAATTTTAATTAACTGTTATGGAGAACTTAAAATTCAGTTGCCAGTCGGTAAGCCTAGTTAAAACTAATGCAATCTAATAGAACAACTCTCCAATAAAATGCAATCATAATGTGAAAGTTATAATATTTGATTTTTGTTTGAATTGTTTAAGAGAGACATTGATTCAACTTTATGATCATTTTGGAGGATGTAGATTGTTTAATTACTTTACGTTATACTGAGAGGCGTTTCGAGTATTTATCACTCCTGATCGATCGGCAGTAACTGGGGTCTTAATGGGGTCCTCAGGTTGCTTCCAGGCATGAACAAATAACCCCATAAACACAACAAATTGCTGCTTTTATACTTCAGTAAACATACTCTAACTGGTGAGATTTACAGGTGTTGCTAGGTTGATTTTGTCTCCTGGATATAGCTTCAAATTTCATGGACATCATGAAAGCGGCATCACACACACACACATACATATATATTAGATACTATAAGAGCACACTATTGTATGGTCACATGCTATTGACAGTCACGAACATACATACTGTACACATGACTGGTCATATGTAACACACTCTGTGACATGTCGAGGTTATACAGGGTTATTACTGTCCAGCGGCTAAAGCTAATCCACGTCAGCCTGACCGACCCGAGCTGTTAACCCTCCATTTGTAACGCTAAACTCCCAGTACCAACAGACTGGGAGCGAACGCGGTGGAGGGGTTTGCAATGATGCATCTTTGTTTCAGCTTCAGGAAGGAATGTAATCCACACACAGACACACACACACACACACACTGCACTTTACGGCATCGTCAAGCACGCAACGGGTTCAAGCTGATGGACTTCAAAGGGTCTTGGAGGGGCAGGATGGGGGCAGGATGGGGGCAGGGGGTCAGGAGCCTTGGAGGCGGGGAGGGGAAACAACACAGCAGTGAAGCACAAGCTCAGTCTAATGTCAGGGGGAAGGTGTGGATAATATAAAATACTGTAACTAAGGTGAGTGTAAGGAAAATATAGATAACTGCATTTAAAAACAGAAATGGACTTTACTGCACCACGTTCTAATAGGGCACCCGTTATAAAAGAGTTATAAAGGTGTACTTTTTTGGGGGGGTTTTCAGGTTGTGAACACTGCCTGTAAGTAGCATTCAAAAACATTTAATACATGAATTATAACACATTATAATGTAGTTTCTATTGGACACTGTGTGTGTATACTGTGTATATTATTGTACATGAGCAAACAGGGTATAAGTTTTTCTTTGTATGAAGATTTATATGTTGCATATAAATAATAAACAGGGGGTTAAAGTATTTATAGAGAAGAGCTGCAGACAATCTGGACCAAAACCCATTTATTATCAACTTATTTACTCTTATAACTGCATGTGATCATTAAAACCCCTCTTTTTCTACCTATTAACATCTAAAACTGCAGAATTGATTGGTAAGTGAGAAACCCATGAACATTTATTACTGGGTCGTCAACATTTATAACTGAATTATTATCATGAAGAAAAGCCAATGGGATCTTTCACAACCTGGCAGCTCCAAATTTGTTCTTCTTAATGGCTTTTAACAGATCCATAAAGCATCAATAAATACTAATTAACATACCATTTGTAACAGTTGTCGGTAACATCTGTACTGCACCATGTGAGGAGGAATTCCTCTTGTTTAAATCCATTTTAGGAACACAGCGTTGACCTAGTTGCCATCTTTCCCTCCGTGGTACCGAGCTGTGATAAAGCTCTGATTGACAGGTACAGCACTGACAGTTGCACAGCGACAGACGCAGATGTAATGATGTGTGAAAGAAGTGATCCATGTGGGATCAGTTCAAACACCGCTCAGCCTGACCCTCCGCCTCATACTAAAGGGAATATAGGACCCTAGTGAGGCCTTACATGCCAGTTAATGTTAGCATTTCAAGACTGGATGAAATCATGGTGCTGGTGTGTCTCAATCTATTGTATGTGGAGCATATGGGGACAGTCTGGAGAGAAAGGCTGACTTACCATGTGGTAGTTGATGATCTCCTGGAGGCTTTCCCCGCACTTTTCCAGGCACTCCTGCAAAGAAAATAACACATAACTTTCTTTAACTTCTAGACAATACATAAAGGGATATTCTCATAACTGCAGCTGCATTTGCATTTGAGAAGAAAATAAAAAGCTGTCACAAACTAAAACCAAAATTTATTTGAATTCTAAGTGGGAGAAAATGAAAAGATCTGCAACGCTACAATTAAGTCAAAGCTGGTTAATGTCACTGGGGTGGACTTTTAAGCTCTAGAGGATTTTTCCCCTTGAACTTTGTACGGGAAAAAGAACTGTAATTGCAGGGCTGATTCAGATCTTTTTATTTTTTTTTAATTCTTTATTTTTTATTTTTTACAATGGAAACTACAAATATGAACAAGACTTTAATAAGAAACTCACAATTAGTCATACAGCTGAGGCCAAGAAGGCTTTTAATAGCACTTAATGTCAGCAGCAATGAAAATAGTCCAAGACGCTGGTGCCGTGAGTCGAGCCAGAAGTAAGTTTCCAGACTCGATCTGATCCTCACTTACTAATCTGTTAGTAATCAGGTTTACTCACACACACAAAAACACACACATACAGTACAGAGCTGTAAGGCTAACACCCAAAGGGGAGGAAAGTCCTCGTCCCTGGAGACACTTACTGCAACAGTCCCCTCCACTAAATGACAGAAAAATATGACAAAGACAGACAATAAAGCCACAATAAAGGCGACAATGGATCAAACAGAGGCCAGATGAAATGATCTGGACACATTCCCAGCTCATCAGAAACTCACCGAGATCATCTCATCCTTCTTGCACTGCTGGGACAGATCCCGGATGCCGTTGACGAAGAGTTTGTTGGCGCTCACATACGCCTTCCCCGCTTCAATCATCCCGCTGCATAGCTTCACCAGCTGTGGAGAGAGAGAGAGACACACGTTTGGAGAGGATAAATGAAGGTATGGGAGGGCTTTGCAGGGTGGTAGGTGCCATTAAGGACAATGTCAATCATACCCTGAGCACATTTAGGCCTATGTGGGAACCATTATGATGGAGCATCAGATGGTCAGCTGTAATTTCAGCTACAGCTCTTTTGAGCCCCGTTTATTTGCCTATGCTTCCTATATTAAGGTCTGCTGAGAATTAGCTATTAGCAGTTGCTGTTTGCAATCTAGGTTACTGGATCATTTTGATACTGGAGAAAACATAAAAATATGATGATTCTCAGATGACTCAATATGTGTTTCATGTCTGCGTTTTAAGACTTGACCGAGTTATGACTCATTCTCTCATGGCTTTCTCTTTTGGCTTTGCCCTGTATATTTCAACAGTAAAAATAAAAGAAGAGATATAAAATGTGAAATAATAAATCAGTAGGCTTCATCCTGGCTACAGCCCTGAATGTTGATTGTGATTAAATCGTCTCTTTATATGTAGATTTCTCTATTTCACAGAGGCTTGGTGAAATAGAAATCAGCTCAATAGGAGGCTCCATGTGACTCTCACTGAGGTACAATCAACACTTTAGGGCAGCAGCTTTTAGGGCTCAACATCATACGCTCAGCCACAACACTCAAACTTTTGTCTCAACATCAAAAATCTCCACGTTTTTTTTTTAACCACACATGGACAGGGATGCATGTCACACAGATGCATGTTTGTTGTGTAGAAACCACCTTTGGTAACATGAGCTAGTGGGTGCGTTGTCAGGTGGGGTCCATATGACGCAAGAGCACGAAGAAGCTATTAAATGTCACCCAGGACTGGAGAATTGATAACAGACGCTGATAATTCAGCGTGTATGTTTTGTGTACGACTTGTATCTCGACCACATACTGTAACGTATTAAAGTGAATATGCTTCATTTTCTCTGCAGCTGTCAGCAAAATTTGCCGAAGTCTGCTTTGTTTAGCTTCTACTTTCATGAGAGGAAAATTAATTTCTTCTTATTTTTCACCCTGTGTTCTGTTGCCAGGCTTTCTGTTTTCCCAGCACTGTTTCTTATCCAGCAAAGTCCCACTTCCTCCCATCTGTTAAGCAGACATACTGTAAGACTGAGCTGCTCTGTCCTGTAGTCTAAGGGAAGTCTTTTGACATTTTAGGAAATGCGCTTATTAGTTTTTTTGTTGTCAAGAGTTAGATGAGAATATTGATATGAAGTCAGTTGAATATGAAAGACATAATTAGCTGAGCTAAGCATAGCTTGCCTTGCTACAGAACAGTAATGGGTTTTGGTATTTGTCCATACAACACAGTTAGAAAGCAAAAGCTACTGTAAAAGTGAAGTAGACCATTTGGCTAAATGCTAACATGCTGATGTTTAACAGGTACAGAGTTGACTGTTTTCACAATCTTAGTTCAGTGTGTTAGCATGCTTACGTTTGCTAATTAGCAGTAAGCACAAACTATATTTGGTCATAAAGTAAAGGACAGGATGAATTAAAAAATTTGACCTGATAATAAGAAGAAGTCAAGGGATCCCAACACTCAAAATCATAATTGTGAACCCGGTGGCGGTGCTAGCAGAAAGGTCAGGGGGGGTCAACAAAGTCATTAGGCTTCATCCTCTGGAGGCCATAAATGTCTGTAGAAAAATTGATGGCAATACATTCAAACGTTGTGGAGATTTGCCTTGAGCCACGCTGCTAACACGGCTAAAAATTACCATTTTAAAGCATTCACTATGTAATGTGAGCGCCCTCCTAATTACATGTTACTAATGAGGTTCAAGTAGCAAAGAATAAAGCATTGGAAATCTATATCAGGCAATCAATTGTAACCTGGATCTATATTTTTTTTTCTTCTTCCCCCTTTTAATTTTTTAATTTAAAACTGCGCAACTGGGTTTGATTAGAATCATTCATGCAGAGCACAGACGTTTTTAAATGATCCCAGAACTGCAGAGGTTTTCAATTTCAGATGCTAAAGTGAGTGAGTGAGTAAAAGTGAAATTCTCTCCAGTGTTTTAAAGACACAGTCTCATGAAGGTAGAAAAAGAGAACAGTTTGATTATGAATATTTCATTTTCCAATTAAAAGTGCCCTGGATCCCTTCTGGTTGGGAATATAACTTTAGTGGTTTCCAACACTGATGGCAGCTAAAGAAGAAGTGCCTGCCTGACTAATCCTGGCTCTCCCTGACACATGCTGTAATTCAAAGTCAAAAGGAGCAGATGGACCTGTGACATGAGCTTTACCGGCAAAGCATCTGGCTGCCTCATTACAGGGCAACTGGATGATTTGAAAGCCAACGTGATGCTGTTTAATGTTTTCAGTCAATCCCATCTTACACTGCTGCCACATTAACGAACCTGGGCTGAACTGTTCAACAGGACTGAGCGACACTGCGCTGCCCATTATGTGAAGTGTAGACCGCCAGCAGTCGAGGCTAGCGATGTTAGCTATGTGGGATTAGGCACTGCAGAGTAATATCATGTTGAAAGTGAGCAGCTGAGTGTACTGGGCAAGCTGTGTCTAATGTCTGTTGCAGCGAGATATACTGTGACAGAATGTGGAGAACCACATACCAACATTCCTCCTTTTGACTCATTTTTTTAATTCAGTGCTATCATACGGGCCAAAGATCAGTGTGTGAAAGACCCTGGGGTGGGGGCTGGGGTTCAGACCAGCACTGTCACCAAATATGTCCAGAACTGGCTACTGGTATATGCTTTAATGGCAAAAGCTCAGAGCACCAGGGTGCTGTAAGTGCACATAATGTCTGTGGGAAATAAATAAATAACCATAACGCATGCAGAGGTGAGGTACAAGGACCCTCCATGTTTTTAATTGCTCATCACTCAACCCCCATTTTTGACCTACTTGTTTCTATAGTAAAATAACAACCGACATTTTGCATATCAACTGTTTACATGTATTGGACTTAGATGAGGCTTTTCAAATATGCAGAGGAGCAGAGCAAAGTTTAAATCTATAAATATGCATATTTGCATATCCATAACCAGCAGTGCTTGTATGCCAACAGATGTGGCACTGGGTTATTTTTGTGACCCCGTCAAAAGATTATGGTTCTAAGGTTCCTTGAGGTGGTGTTTATTGGTGTTCGAGACCCCTGAGAACACTTCATTTCACACACTGCCAAATACAAGGGGTCTGGAAAACCCATTACTCAAATCTGATGTTGATGGTGTTTGTCACTGTGTGCGCAAAACAGAAACACCTCTTTACAAAAACAAAAGTCACAGATGTAAATCTACAATACAGATTTCTAACTCCAATCATTACAGAACATAAATCCTTGCTGTGCTGCTTCAGGTGTGTCAAACTTGTGGCCACACCTCAGCGATCAGTGATGTCACTGATGCCTTCAGGTGTACGCTTTAAAAACCAGACTTGCACAGAGCTGCAGCCAATGTGGCAGGATTTATATTCCATATAAATTCTGCACAAAAAAAAGGAGACAGAGCTGACGTCACCTGGACTGATCTCAACTGACGCTTTGTAGAGAAAGAAAACAGGCACGCACCGAGAGCGTGGACAAGATGTTGCACCGTCTCTGCCAAAAAGTTAGACAAAGATGTATTTTATAAGAAAGTTATTCTTTATCCATACAAGACTTTTCAAAATGAAGTTATTAAGTGTTTTACAGGAAGCACCGTCTTGTTCCTACATGCAAACCTCAAGCAGTCGCATATTCACACCTCCACCCAGTGAAAATCGGTGTCACATCTACCGCTTGCTCCACATTTTGTGGCGGTTTTCACTGCGCTTGCCTCGTAGCAACATGTGGTTTACCAGCAAGCACCATCACTAGTCAGGTTTCCATTCAAATGCAGCACAAATCTCAGCAGAATTTCCAAAACATTAGCGGAAGAAGAAGATTTGAATGAATTAATGAACGTTTCCAACAACTAGCACAAACCGAATATGAGGAGTCGGGGCGCATCACAACACACAGCTGGAGAGAGCATCAGTCAACGGTGGAAAACCATGAAGAAAATATGATGTTTGTTTCATGTATTAATTTGTCTCCTCATTGCTCCACATACATGTAGAGCTGATGTTTGCACATGCTTCAGGTATGTCGTGATATATTCGCTAATCAATGCACTTTCAGCAGAACACAAACCTTTCCACCTCGCCGTCAGTGTCATATTTTGACACTTTATTTCTGGAATATAAAAACAATCTGCCTCTGAGAATACTCTTACAGCACCTGACGGCACGACTGGCAGTGACAATAGCAAAACGTCTTACCTTATCTAGTTTCGCCTCGATCTCCACAACCTCCGTCTCCACCTCATCAATGTTTGCCCTGAGAAAAAAAAGCAAAGGGAAGCTGTTAGTTTATGTGCGTTAACGTTGTTGACTGTAAATCCATTGAGATCATTCGTCTCATTGGAAAACAGCCGTTCTGCAATCTGTTCCTGATTTCTCACGTTCTCAGAAAGCACGAGGAGCACACCATAAATCTGTGAATGACAGAAGCCAAAGCCAGACATGTTTGGCTGCTCAGCGACAGGCGGGAGTCTGGACGTACTTTACGTGGGTGAGACGCCGTCCTGGTGGGAGCGGTTGGGCTCTGTCAAAACAAAGCGGCAGACGAGGTCTCCTACTGGCTGTCTGGCTCATCCCACAACCCCCCAATCCACCTACCCACTGTCAACACCGCCGCCACCAACACCAAACCCAACTGCATCTGGAGCCCCGAACCAAGTGGGAGAGGTGTGATTTACAGCCAGAGGCTAACAGCTGGATGATGTAGCTCCTAAAAAAAAAAACCCACGCTCTGTAGCTTCTTCACAAATGACGTCAGGAGGCAGGATGTGGATCGTGAACACTGTCTTGATGAATTAATTTCTATCTACTATTAAATATGTGTAATTTGCTGTTTAGTTGCATATATACAGAATTTCAGGGAAACAGAAAGAGGCGGGGGTTTTTTCCGACGCTATCCCACAAACATTTCTGAAGAGGTATCCTGGCACTTTTCTCTTAAAGCTAGTTTTCCATTTGATATCAAGCAGATAGCATTACAACTGGCAGCTCTACAAACACAGGAGCTCTGTGATGAGAGTATCCGTGGCATATATCAGCCACGCCTGGCAGGATATAAAACTTGTATCTCCGTCTCATCTCTTTCCCTCTGGCCTTGTGTGGATTAGCCCGCTCGGCCGGGCTGCGGCGAGCTCAGGGGGCGAAGGATGGCACGTGCGCGCACCCTCCTCTCCTCCCCCACACGCCTCTTACTCCCACCATCCCCTTTTCATATGGAAGTGAGGGAGCGGAGAGGGAGAAACACTCCAGAGAGGAAATATCTGTCAAAAGCTCCAGCTCACGCAGAATGGAAAACATACATTACCTAAATAATCAATACCATATTATTCCACATGTGGACACGTGTTGTTGTAACCTCAACTGATCTCAGCCAACCACACCCAGGGATAATCTTTGCAGTGAGCAAAGCTGTTTTCATTGCTGATGTCATTTTTGAAACTGCCCTTTTCATGTCATAATGTGGAGCTTAGCGGGCTCTAGTTTTTCCAGGAGGATTGTTCCCTCACGCCTCTCAGCAGGAGCCAGGCTGATCTTGAAACTTTTATTTATTTATTTATTTATTTTCCCCAAATGTCTACAGATGCTCAACATAGTTCATAAATTCTAACTGGCTACAAATAGAGGCTTTCAGAGGCATTGATGAATATATATATATTTATCTGCAGCGCTTTTGATATGAAGTTCCTCTCAAACTACTGTAAAACTTGCAAATTATACTTTTAACATCCATTTTCCAAAGCACACCATCAGTGTTAAGATGTGGGCATCTAAAGCAGCTTTGACATTTATTTCCCGGTGGTATGAATATCAACTTGCAGAGACATCAGATGTGCTTTAAACAGGGATTTAATCACATTAAACACTCTGTTACCTTTTTGTCTAAGTTATATTTTTAAACCTCTCCCTGTTGGTGCCTTAACATGTAACCCACTGCATTACTCACTCAGTATCTGTTCCAACAGCCTTACACTATTGTATTCTTGTTTACAATTTACACAAACTGTTTGACTTGTACTGAAAATAGACACTGGACCTTCTTGTTCATTATTGTTTCTTTAGATATTTATAGAATTATCCATTTTTCCAGCTATTATAGTTTAATGTTTATGTTTACGTGTCTTCGCTCTGCTTTGCCGTCTTTGTTTTTAGCTGCTTGTCTCTCCGTGTCTTCTTGAATTATTTTTGGACAATTCAAATTCCTTGGATTTCTACGAACGCCAATAAAGCTGGTTCTGATTCACACTGTCTTGAAAGGGACTGTGTGAAAATTATTGGGGGTGGAAGTGGGGTCCGAAAAGGGGGGAGAGGTGGGGGGACAAAAACTGAATTCATCCCATGTTGAGGGAGCGAAAAAAGTCTCAAAGAATCTAAATGACAACGAAAAATATTAAACCAGTTACTTGAGTCTCAAATGACGGAAGTCAATAATCAGAGTCTTGCAGTGAAGAGGGATGACGCTGGGTTTCGACCTCGCTTCTCCTGCACAGCGCTGCTCCTAACACACTGAACCAGTGTGGCTCATCATGGTGACAGCCCGGCTAGATGATCCAGATGTGCAGACTGTGGCTCGTGGGGCAGCTGCTCCCGCTGAACCCCCACCCCCAGGCTAGTAACCCCCACTGGCCTGTCTCACTGCACATGCCTCCCATAATGGATGCACACGGTGCCCCGGGCCCGTAGCCACGGCAACCATCTCGTAAGTGGGCCGCAGAGGTCCCCGATGTGCTTGGGATTTGACCCTTATTCACACCACGGGAGGAGGGGGGGGGGGCTAAGTAGATAATAACATGACTCACAACAAGGCTACTGTGACAGGAGACGACCATCGCTGCACCATTAAAACCTCGTCAGGAGATTATTACACAGCAGTAAATCTACTGGTGCTTCACTTTTCAAGTAACTGACTCAAACGAACATGCAGTCGATGGTTGTTCTTAACGGCTGATTGGGACCGGACAGCAACAACACAATAAGTTTAGAACTTGTCTCAGCAGATTGAGTTTGTACTCGCCTGTTAGTGTGCAGGATTAGTCTGGGATCATTTATCTGACATGGAACAGTGCAGTTAAGTAGCGGTGTAAAAACATAATAAACACTGCGATTGTGCTGAGCAAGCTGCAGCTCCGGTGGTTTCTGGCTGCTGACGCGGCGTCCGGAGGAACGGCTGAGGTGCTGTTTACTGGCCCAAAGTGGCAGAACAACTCTGTTTCTCTTCAGTTCATGGGCTGACTCAAGTCTTAACTAGTTTCACATGATGCCGTGCTCAAGTCTTGAAATGGTGTAATGTAAAACAACATTCTGTCCATGCTGGCTTTATTTCGTGGTGAGTGAACTATGACTTTTAGAGGTTCTGCAAGTATCATCTCAAAGAAAACACTTCCATTATTCCAGGAAGCAGAGACAGAAAAAGTATTCAGACTCACTTGCATTGAATTTTTTACGTAATTAGTAAAAGTGCATATTATAAGCAAAACGTACTTAAAGCATGAAAAGTAACAGGGCTTACAATACAGAACAATGGGCCGTATCATAGAAAACTCACATGTGCATTAATGTTTACATTGAATTAAAATTCACTGATTCACTTAATTGATATTCACTGAATGAGGAAATAGAATTAACATTATTTTCTCTGTGTTGTTTTTACATGAGCTTCTGCAGCTGCAGCACAGCCCCCCCCCCCCCCCCCCGCCCCCCGCCCCCCCCCCCCTCTGAGGAGCAAACACCGCTGTCCCTCGCAGCAAAAAGCAGAAATGAGTCAGGACAGGGTTAATAAATGTCACAGAGAGCAGTGATGAAATATGTAGTGAAATCCCCACAACCCTTCAGCACAGCAGAATATTCATTTTGATAGGCAACTTCCATTGTTTCCATTAGTGTCAGCGTCATGTTTGTCTGGTAACTGGTCCCTGAATCACAATAAACAGTGTCGATTCTGTTATTAACGTGATTAGAAGCTAGATTCTTGTGTTACACATCATTGTTGAAATTTTTGATTTTTAGTACCTCAAATTTGCACCTAAGTACAATACTTGAGTACATGTACTTGTTTACTTTCCACCACAGCCAGTAAGTGCGTCTTGGCTGCTGTGTGTGAACCGGAAGGCTGAAAAAGATGCAGCTGGGCTCGGATGCCCCAGAGGGGTGTGTTTTGGAGCGGGGAATCGAGGCGGAGGGGCCTGGTGGTCCGGATAGAGAACGAGCAGGTGGGATGCCGCGGAGAGAGCCAACACTGGGTTCCAGGTAGTGACCCCTAAAACGCAGCCGCGGCTCCTCAACCAAACTCAAAAGCGTCCACCAGCTGGGGCACGGCAACTAAAGCTACAGACAGCGGCCAGCTGGGGAGAGCGAATTAGCCACTGAGTGATGCGGCAGTGTCAGTGCGCTCTGGTCTCTGTGCCAGCATACAAATGAGAACAGCTGTAGAGCAGAATAAGATGCTAGCTTCAAGTGATCCTCAGTAATCAGCAGACTGTTTGATATCAATCTGCTGTTTGCTCTTTCCTACACTCTTCAATATCTCTTCTTAATTCAAAATCTACCACAAAAGGTTTCATCAGTGTGAAGAATTTGGGAGGGTGTAGCTGGGACAGGAGGTGGGGGTGGAGGAGGGGAAGCGAGGAGTTGGAGACAGGACGGCCCAGTCTGTCTGAGGGGCCCCCATTGTAACAAAGCAGCTTTCTGTCTGGAGAAAAGGCGGCATTTTGAAATAATATTGATTGCTTTAGTGTCCTAATTGGGGCTGGACTGCAGGGTTGAATGGCTGATTGGAGGCGGGGGTGGGATCCCCGAGCATATTCCCTTCAGCTTCGTTGAGCAGCAGCTCGGTTTATTCTTAGCTGCATGGCTCCTAATGTCCCCTGCCCTGCCCAGCTCTCCCCATCCTCCTCCTCCTCTTCCTCCAGACCACTATATGAACTAATGCAGGGTCAAGGAGCCACCCCTGGCTATGCAATGCCAAGCACTTAAAAAAATATATCCAGTGCATTTCAGAGCCCTAGCTAGTCACTCAAAAATATCTTACCTCCTCAAACACTTGACTGTACTGCTACTAAACCCCTCCTGTGAGGAGCAATCACCCGGTCATAGCTTATAACCGGTAACTAGGCACGACTGGCCTGTCAAGCTTTGGATTTCTCTACATGCTGGAATGGAATAAATGGGGCTGTAGTAAGAAAGATACTCCATATATAAAGAGTTGGGAGTTGTTTAGACCAGAACAAACTAAAACAACAGAACGAAAACATAAGAAATTCATTAAACTGCATGTT